>NC_057764.1:12916279-13264864 GCF_010389155.1 Erigeron canadensis
AGTTAGTTGTTCACCCTAAGCTTAGTGCTAGTATATTCTACTAAATTTTTTGTGAGACCAAAGATGTGTCAGTTCAAGTTGACCTAATTTCCGAGACTACCCATGATGTGAAGTTGGACTCCAAAATTCTTGATTCTTCAAAAAATTTCAAAAGATTTTGAAACTAATCAACCTCCAGTGAAATTCTTCACCAAAGATGATTTTGATAAATTCATGGAGGGAGAATATGTTTTTGATTCAGAAACTGAGAAAAAGATTGAATCTATCAAAATCAAAGTTGAAACAAATGAGGAATCTCAAAATCTATTTTCTAAAGCTCCAACTTCATATTATTCAAAGAAACGAGTTAAGACCAAACTCGTTAAGATTGAACCAAAAACAGGTAAGTTAGATCCAAAGTGTCCTACCCCGGTTAAACATATAAAAAAGGAACAAGCTGAGACCAAACAAGCTGAGACCACTCTCAGATTGAAGTACACCAAAGTGAAACTTCCCAAAGACTATCCTAATATTTCTTCGTCTAACTCTCGATCTAGTTCTCTACCTAAGGTGTCTAAATCTAGCTCAGTTTTGCTAACTACATATAGGGATAGATATGGATGGTTTTCACATGACAAACCAAAGAAACAAGAAGTTTCCTCACCTCCAAAAGATTCTAAAAGGATGAAAGTGTTTAAAATCCCTCGTTCTAATCTTCTTAGTGTCAATTCAACAGGTGGAAAAGAGTATAAATAGTGATACTAAATGGGTAGCTAAGTCATTAGTACCTAAGTTCACTAATGTTGAGAAAAAGAAGAAAAGGCGAAGGAGAAAGGCTGGTAATAGGAAGAAGAGTGTTCCTATTAATTCAAACAACTCATCTTTGTTAGACAATGTTAATGCTGTCAAGGCAAGGCCTTGTGTGGTTGTAAACAATTTCAATTCTTGTTCTCGTGTGGTTGATTTGAATGCTAGTAGACATGTTACTTTTAATTCATGTGTGAATGCTTGTAGAAATGTGCTTATTGATGATGTGCTTGTTAATGCGTATGTTGATTCTAAAGCATGTTTGAATGCAGTTCCTAAGTTATATACCCTGCCGGTGTTAACTAACCACAAAGGACCCGTCTTCAAGTGGGTACCTAAAGTCGGTTAAATTTCCTTGATTGCAGGAAATAACCATCTGTGTTTAGATACTCGATTCCGGGTGTTCAAATCACATGACTGGAAATAAAGCATTGCTCAAGAACTTTATCGAACGATTCATGGGAACGGTTCGATTTGGAAACAACAATTTCGCTCCTATCTTAGGTTATGGAGACATTGAACGCAATGGAATTGTCATCAAGAAAGTTCACTATGTTGAAGGGTTAAGTCATAACTTGTTTAGTGTTGGACAATTCTGTGACAACAATCTTCAAGTTCTTTTTCGACAATCTCTTTGCAAAGTCCAAACTCTAGATGGAGTTGACATTCTTTGTGGTGACCGCGATGATAATCTTTTTACCGTCAATCTCGATGATAACCAACCAACTGATAATATTTGTTTCATTTCAATGGCTACGTCAAAGAATTCTTGGTTATGGCATAGAAGGCTTTCTCACCTAAATTTTCAAACCATCAATACTTTGGTCAACAAGCATTTTGTTAAAGGCTTACCGGACTATAAGTATGAAAGTGAGCATGTTTGTCCTTCTTGTGTTGTTGCGAAGATTAAGCGAGCTTCTCATAAACCGAAGAAATCTCCAAACTCTTTAGCACCTCTTCATTTGCTTCACATGGATCTTTGTGGGCCGATGAAAGTACAAATCCGAAATGGTAAGAAATACATCTTGGTTATTGTTGATGATTTTTCAAGATATACTTGGGTCAAGTTCCTTGCATCCAAAGATGAAACAACTCAGATTTTGATCGATTTCATCACTTCTACTCAAGTAAATCTTCAACTTCCAGTTCGTTACATCCGTTCGGATAACGGAACTGAGTTCAAGAATGCCGTCTTTGATGAGTTTTGTAAATCCAAGGGCATTACTCACCAATTTTCAGCGGTTCGTACCTCACAACAAAACGGTGTAGTTGAAAGGAGAAATCGAACGCTAGTGGAAGCAGCAAGGACAATGCTTGCTTATTCCAAGTTGCCATCTAATATGTGGGCTGAAGCTGTTGACACTGCTTGTCACACTTAGAATCGGTCTATCATCAATCAGCATTTCAAAAAGACTCCTTATGAGGTTGTTAACAAACGAAAACCCAACATCAACTATTTTCACATATTTGGGTGTATTTGTTACACTTTAAATGATCGGGATACCCTTGGAAAATTCGAGAAGAAAGGTTATGAAGGTTACTTTGTTGGTTATTCCAAGACATCAATTGCCTACCGAATCTACAATCGCCGAACAAATACAATTCAAGAAACAATGAATGTTTGGTTTGATAAGATGGCAGGCATGATCTTTGAGCAAGAAAGTTTGCTTCCAACAAGTAATGATCCAAGTGTTTCAAGTACTTCTACAAGGACTTCTACTTTAGCATCTAAATTCAAGAAGTTTCCAACTCCAACAAGTGATGAATTAGAAATTCTTTTTGAAGAATTCTACAATTCCAAACCGATTCATGATAAAGAACCACAAGTCATCGTTGAACCAATTCCAAACAATGACCCAATTCAAATCAATGAACCAGTTCTTGACAACAATCATGAATTATCATCAAGTTCTTCTGAGCAAGATGCTTCATCTTCTAGTAGTAGTTCTTCATCCTCTTCTGATGATTCTTCTTCACCATCCTCTCCTGATAATTCTTCTCAAGTGAATGTTCAAGAACAGCCTACCCGCTTTACTCAGACAACAAATCCATTGAACACTCCAAATGTGTATGTGCCACTTGACTTTGATCACCCATCCTTTGAAGCAGTTCTATCAAGCTATGATTCCATCTCTCAACAAAACTCAGGTTTTAATGATGATGATGATGTTGATATTCAACAACAAGATCCTCTTCCTCTTGATCGCAAATGGTCACGTATGCTGAAAGATCATCCTACTGATCAAATAATTGGAGATCCACAAGCCGGAGTAACTACTCGTACTTCAGTAAATGAGTGTCTTGTTGCACTTTCTCTCAGCAACATCGAACCCAAAACTGTCTCTAAAGCTCTTTGAGATCCAGAGTGGGTTAAGGCTATGCAAGAAGAACTCGTACAGTTTGAAAGACTGAAAGTATGGAGATTAGTTCCAAATCCGAGAAGAGATGATCCAATCAAAACAAAGTGGATTTTCAAGAACAAAAAGGATGAGAATGGAGTGGTAGTAAGGAATAAAGCTCGACTTGTTGTAAAGGGTTATTGCCAACAACCTGGTGTTGACTTCGACGAAACTTTTGCTCCAGTTGCAAGAATGGAGGCCATTCGAATTTTCTTAGCATATGCCGCATTCTGAAACTTTACTTTGTTTCAAATGGATGTGAAGACTGCTTTCTTGAATGGTGACCTCAAAGTAGAAGTTTACGTTGAACAACCAGAAGGTTTTGTTGATCCTAAAAGGCCAAACCATGTCTATAGGTTAGACAAGGCTCTCTACGGTCTTAAGCAAGCACCCCGCGCATGGTATGATTCCTTAACTACTTTCTTGCTAAGAGGTGGCTTTACCAAAGGCAAAATTGACCCTACCCTGTTCATTCGCAAACAAAGTAAACATGTTCTTCTTGTCCAAATATATGTTGATGACATTATCTTTGGGTCAACCAGTCAAACATTTCGTCGAACCTTTTCATCTCTTATGGTTAATCATTTTGAAATGAGTATGATTGGGGAAATGAACTACTTTTTGGGTCTTCAAATCAAACAATTACCAAATGGTATTTTTATATCACAAGGTAAATACATAAATGACATGTTGACAAAGTTTGATATGACTTCATGTTCTTCAATTTCTACCCCAATGGCTGCTCGAACAAACATAAATGATGATAAAAATGGGAAAAACATTTGACCAAAAGAGATATCGAAGTATGATTGGTTCGTTGTTGTATCTAACAGCATTTTGCCCAGATATAATGTTTGCAACATGTATGTGTGCTAGGTATCAAGCTGTGAAACGAATCTTTCGTTATCTGAAGGGTACACCCAATTTAGGTCTCTGGTATCCTAGGGATACTAGATTCAATCTAACTGCTTATTCAGATGCAGATCATGCAGGTTGTAAGCTTGATCGCAAGAGCACTTCCGGTACTTTACAATTTTTGGGTGATAAAATTGTGAGTTGGTCTTCCAAGTTGTGTGTCACTATCAACGGCTGAAGCTGAATATGTGGTTGCGGCTAGTTGTTGTGCTCAAGTTCTATGGATGAAGACACAACTAACTGATTATGGTCTGAAATATGATCATATTCCTATCTATTGTGACTCTCAGAGTGCCATTGCTATTGCAGTCTGTTAAGTCTTGGATTCGCTGACAAGACTCGCTCGCTGACGTATGTCGTTAGCGAGTGTTCAGCGAGTCCATTGACTCTCTTCAGCGGGTTGGATGCTGCCCAAATGTTTGTCATGACGGGAAGTTTTCAAACCATATGAAGACAAGAGTCACATGGTGGTTCTTCCAACTGTAACATACCTCATATGAGAAAGGTACATGTTGGGACCAAAACTTGGGTCTTCTCTCTCATACCCATTTTGGTAAAGAAGACAAGGGCTCTTGCATGGAAGTACAAGGAGCCAATGGGACGTCGACAACCACCATCTATCACCATCAAAGGAAGGCTGTGTTGCCCTAATTCTTCCTCTATATAAAGCAACACAGCCACATTGTATCAAGTGTGTTAGTCACCTTGAAAGTGTGTGTCACTTGTAATTGTTCAAGTTTATAGTGTGTCTAGACTTAACAATTACTTTGTTCTTTTGTATTCTTGTAAGTCAAGTTTCTAAGATCGACCATGTATTCATCGTTTAATCAATGATATATATGATTATACTTGCATTGATTTATTACAATTGAACTTGTCATTGTTCTTGTTGTATATCTTCTTATTTACTTTCTTGTCTAGCCTAAATATAACACAAGTTGTGCATTCGTGGATTGTCAAGTGGTATCAGAGCCACCGTTCCTAAATCAATGGAACAAGATCTGTTTGCCTCCTTGTGTTTACATTAAAATTCTGTTCTTTTTACTTCTCTTGAAAAACTTTCTTTTCTTTTAAACAAGAACATGTCTTCTGTTCCCAGCCTTGTGAACACACGTGACTTTTGGTTATGTGTCGACACCTCCTAAATTCGAGCCCAAGGATTTTGGGTCTTGGAAGGAGAGAATGCTTCTTCACATCTCTGGTGTGGAACCCTATTTAATGACAATATTAACTGAGGGTCCATACGTGCCGATGTACGTCCAAAGGACTCCAGGAGCTACACCTAAAGCTCCTAAGATAGTCACTGACCTGGTAAAACCAGAGGTCCAATGGACGGATGAAGAAAGGAAGCTGGTAAATCTTGATGCTAGACTTAAAAACATGATTGTTGTCACTCTTCCTACTGAAATCATGAAGCTAGTCATCAAGTATCCCTCTTCAAAAGAAGTATGGGATAGACTGGTCAGCACCTATGAAGGATCTGCTGACCTTATTAAAATCAAGAAAATTGGTTTAAAACGTGCTTATGAAAACTTCTTCTCTCTTCCTAATGAAAGTCTTGAGAGCACATATACTCGCTTTAAAGGGTTGCTCAATGATATGACTAATGTTGGCATTACTCATGATAATTTTGAAGTATGTCACAAATTTTTCGATTCTCTTCCTCTTAAGAGGCAAAACTTAAGACAAACTCTTCGTACAACGAAGAAAATTCAAGATTTTGATCTTGAAGAACTCTTTGGTACTCTTTAATTTGAAGAGAGAGCATTGGCTCAAAACATTCGAGCCTCTGCTGATGCCAAAAGACATGCTGGCACTTCTTTTTCTTCATTCAGCATGTCCTCTCATCCTATTTCTGACCCTCTGGTTCTTGTTTCTACTGAGACCATCGATCTCTATGATGGCACCAGTATTTCAAATCTTCCAGCACCCATTCAAACTCTCATTGATGAGCTGAATGACGAAGAGAAACAAGACATGTTTAATGATTTTATGGGCTTTGCCCTAGTTGCTGGTAGATAATACTCCGGAAGGTGGAACAACCGTAAAACGGTTGCTCCCCTCAAACCTCCGGTTGAAAAATCACAGGAAGAATGCTGGAGGTGTGGTAGAAAAGGTCACTACCAAAAGGAGTGCAGGGTTTCTATTCCCACTCCAGCAGCTCCTAAACCTAATTCCTCTAAATTTGCTGATGAGTATAGGAATAAATACTATCAGCTAAAGGCAAAGGTGGCTGAAACAGAAGAGGCCAAAATTCCAGCAAAAGGACTAGTTGCTGAAGAACATGATTGGGCTGACTCAGATGAGTTAGATGATGATGATTATGTTGATACCATGTGCCTTATGGCACTCGCTGACGGTGATGCTCTGACAAAGGATCAAGTCTCCTCTAGTCAGTGGGTAAACATCACTGTTAAAAAGGTACACTCTCTTCTTTCCCCTTCTTCTGAAAATGACAAGACCAAAACTATTGAGTCTTTGTCCTATGATCTTCAGTTTGTAGAAAGTCTACGTGCTGAACTTCAAACTAAACTTAACTTTGTTGGAGTAGAGTTAAGTGAAAAATCTAAAAAACTTATAAAATTGAAAAATGTTCATGTTGAACTTCAATCTCATGAGTTAATGACTCAGAAACTACAACTTGAGAATGAATTTCTCAAGGCTGAAGTTTCTAATCTGAAGAAGATTGTGACCTCTTGGTCAAAGGCTTCCAAGTTTCATCTTCAATGTTTGAGTGAGCAAGTCCCTGCTCAAGTACAAGCAGTGATTGGTGGCAATTTTGATGTTGCTGCCTCACTTGCTGACTCATTTAAAGATGATGTAATGCCTGAAATCTCTATTCCTTCACCCTCTTCAGCTTCCATCTCTCCTGAAGAGATGAAAAAGTGGTATTTTGTCAAAGGACAAAATGACTACCATGCTGAGATGGATTCTAAGGCTACTACTTCCACCAGTGTGCCCTCTCCCTCTACTGATGTTAAAAGTACTAGTCCCTCAACCAAACTTATGACATGTTCTCTCATCTTCCCATTGTTGACATGATGCCACATGAAGGGAAAATTCAACATTCTCCACCTAGAACCTTTAAAGGGGATATTTAAAGTAATGAATATGTACCCATTGCTCCTCAGCAACTATAAGTAAAAGGTGTTGAGCCCTTTAAAAGAAGCACTATTGCTGCTCCCTACGACTATGGTACTCCTCAGTGAGTTAAACATGTCATTCAGCAACATTCTAGTGCTCAATCTTCTTCTCAGCTGGAACCTACTCATGCTAATCCCATGACTGATCAACATGATCGTCTAATGAATAGACGAGTTAGGTTCGCTGATGCAAGACATCAGCAAGTACTTCCCATAAAGGTTGTACCTGCTGATGTTCAAACTCATATGGCATCTCAACCTATGCCTATAAAATCCAATCTAAGGTATAACATTCCTAAAAGGGGAAGATTGCCCTCCCAAAATAGGTCTACCACTCCTCAGCGAGGACACTTGCCACATCAGCAAGTTAGGCCTATAACTCCTCAGCGGGGACATTTGCCACATCAGCAAATGAGACCCACTACTCCACAAAGAGAACATATAACTACTCAGCATGGTCAATCCTCAGTGTCAAACATGGAGTACTTACCTCATAGGCAAATGAGGTCAGTGACTCCAAATCGTCAGTCCAGGCCCATCACTCCAAATAGAGTGAATCATTCTCAGCAGGCTCCCTCTTCTTCTTATCCGGCTGGAAGGTAAGCATGGACCATGATTAGGGGATCTCAAAATCCTCAAAATAATCATGGTGAGTCCATCCTTGGTCCAGTTCCTCAGTTGCCCCCTCCTAGACTTAGACAAAGGAATAAATCCAAGTCTAAGCAAAAAAGCAAGGCTTCTTCATCCTCCTCTCCTCAAATTAATGAGCTTACTCAGCGAGTGAATGATCTTTCTTCTCAGCTGAGGGACTTCTTCATTTAGAATCAAAAAGGCAACCTCTCTGACAAAAAATGCTATCTTTGTAGCAGCAGAGGACATGTTGCCTCTGAATGTGACTCCTTTAGCTCAAGAGATGCTCCAGGGGTTGTAGTTCAACCAAACATCTCTATATCTGTTGAAACATCTTCTTCTTCTACAAGGATCAGTGGGAACCTTTCTACTGAACCTGTTCCCAGTGACACCTCTTCTGTCACTAATGTAAACATCGTTGAATACATAGCTTCTCAGCGCATTGAACTTCCCCATTCTCAAAGGGTTATTTCAAATGCTTGGGGGCAACCTTCAATGCTAGTTGAGTATAGTGCTCCTGAGGTAGTCAGCAGCTATGCATATCTTCGTAGCAATGAAACTAATATAATGCCCTTCAATGAAGATGATAACACCTTTGGTCTTGTCTCTCTGGGAAATCATACTACTCTTGAGGAGACTCTCTCTGAAAAGCCAACTACCTCCTTTGAAGTACCTTTCGTTAATCCTGCTGACATGGCCATGGATGAACAAAGCGAACTCGCATAAATCCTTTCTTTATATCCATGCAGGGCTCGCTGGGAAAAGGAGTGTGGTATTTGGACAGCGGTTGTTCAAAACACATGACAGGCTCTAAGTCCCTGTTGGATAACTATACAAAGGCACCTGGTCCTACTGTAGTATTTGGCGATAACTCCACTGGACAAACTGAAGGGTATGGTCTTCTTTCTAATGGCCTCATAAAATTCTCAAAAGTTGCTTATGTAAATGGATTAAAACATAATCTCATCAGCATAAGTCAACTGTGTGATGCTGACTACAAGGTGATCCTTGATAAACATCAAGGCACTGTAGTAAATATCAACAAAGAAGTCGTCTTGGTAGCACCAAGAAAACGAGATGTATATCTTGTGGACTTCACTCCTATCAAGACTGATAGTGAGACTTGTTTCTTTGCTAAGTCAGCATCCGAGTTAAATTGGTTATGGCACAAGCGTATGTCGCATGTGAACTTTAAAACCATAAACTCACTGGCCAAAAAGAACCTTGTTCGTGGTCTTCCTCCTCTTTCCTTTGAAAAAGATAGAATCTGTGGTGCTTGTGAAAAAGGCAAATGCCATAGAGCCACCTTTAAAACAAAACAAGCCAATTCAGTCAAGGGTTGTTTTCATCTTCTCCACATGGACCTTTTTGGTCCAGTGAATGTCCAAAGTCTAAAGGGTAGTAAATACACTTTAGTAATTGTGGATGAATATTCACGATATACTTGGACAATTTTTCTTAGTTCTAAGAGTGATGCTGCTGATGAAATTATCAAATTCATCAAGAAAATGGAAAATCTCAACAGCATAAGGGTTAAAGAACTCAGAAGTGATCATGGCACTGAGTTTAGAAACCACACTCTTGAATCTTTTTGTGTTGATCAAGGGATCTCACAAAACTTCTCTTCTACTAGAACTCCTGAGCAAAATGGTATTGCTGAAAGGAGAAATAGAACTCTCATTGAGGCAGCACGTACAATGCTCAGTGAGTCCTCTCTTCCCAGTTGGTTATGGGCAGAAGCAGTCAACACTGTTTGCCACACTCAAAACCGTTGTCTCATTGTCAAAAGACATGACAAGACAACATATGAAGTGTTGAGAGGAAAGAAACCTCAAATCAAATACTTCCATGTATTTGGATGTCTTGTCTTTATTCTAAATAACAAAGATCATCTTGGCAAATTTGATCCTAAAGCTGATGATGGTTACTTTGTTGGATATTCTGCCATCAGCAAAGCTTTTAAAGTATTTAATACTCGACTTCAAAAAGTTGATGAATCCATTCATGTCACTTTTGATGAAATCTCGTCTGCTCTTAAAGATATCCAGCCCTCTTCTACTGAAGAGATCTTCAATGAGTTCACTAGTCCTCCTATGGAAGATGTTGACTCATTTGTTGATGCTTCTTGCTCACTGCCTCTTGTTAACCAGAAACTCACTGAGGACAGTTCAGCATGTAACAACACGATTTCTGCTATTGATTCGATCTCAACAATGGCGGTTCAAGTGTGTGTGTTCTTGGTGTGTTTAGTGTGTGTGATTTTCTAGAGAGAGAGAGAGACGATCTGAATAAGTTGTATGTAAAAATGGATTAAAGGCTTATGATTTCTAAGGAGTTGAGGGTATTTATAGTCTAAATCTACAATTAAGCTAATTGACACTCCTAGTCCCTCAACCTTAGAAATCATTTCACCATGTCTTAACAACAATAACATCCACTAACTTAAATTACAATTTATCACTATTATTGGATTTCTAACATTCTCCCCTTTAGTGATATATTGTAATGAATGAAGTACGTGTTGTTTTGTCTTGTAGGAATTAAGTTGATGAGCCCGATGGTGAAGACAATTGGTGTGATGAAACAAGTCTTCAAAGCTTTCTCATTGTCTCTGGAGAACTTGAATCAATCTTGGTCTTTGGACTTCTTGTAGTTAAGATATGATGAAATTCTCAATGTTCTTTTTGAACAGAGAATGATGAGTGTGTGTGTGTATTAAATCTTCGAGAATTGTTGAATGAGGAATCAGAGTTGTCTTTTGAAATGCGGAAGGTATGAATTGGTTTTGGATTCTTCAATCTTTGATTCTTGACTTTTTGATGTCTTGGAATGAATCTTTAGAAATATGTACTCTCCCCCTTGATTTATGCATTGTTGCTTTTGGTAAAGTGTTGTTGTATGACTTTGAAGATCTTGTATAAATTGAATTGATGAAGACTCTTTTGAAGCTTTTCTTCTTTGTCTTGAATCTTCAATCTTTTGTCCTTTGAAGCTTTGATCTTTGTCACGTCATCTTAAGCACTTTTCAGAGTAAACATTTGAATGAGGTTTTGAAAAGTCTCTTATGAAGTAATCATGCTCCCCCTCAATTCATGAGTAATCACAGTCTCTTTGATTTTTGAAGAATGATGAGTTGATGTCACAAATGAAATTTGAAATAAAAGAACTCCAAATAAACTTGAAAACTTCCAACAAGAAGCTGAATGATAGTATCTCGGAAAGAAAATTAAGAAAACTTGAAACAACGAAACACTTTCTTCTCCTAATCAATAATCAATCATACTATTTTCTCCCCCTCATAATGACAAAGTTGAGAACCAATGTCATTATGAAAACATTGATTGATTCGAATGTTAAAAGAAATAATCATGACTAAAATCTAGACATTATGCACATGGAGAATTATCAACCATCAAAACATCAATGTAACCAAATAAACCAACCCAATTGTTTCTATGGGTGACTAAAATATAAGATTGAAGTTGTTGGGATAAACATTTTAGCATGGTGTTGGTGTTTTCTGTGTTGGAGTGATGAAAGATGAAAACCGGATAACCATGATCCGTTTACATTTGCAAAAATCGAAAGGATTAAAGAAATGACCGAAAGAAATGTATACCATTTATCGGATTTTCTATGTATCATTGAGAAATGCACAAAGCACAACTCTAACATAGTTCGGTCTTTTGGCTTTTCAACCTCAAGAATGCTTCAAAGAATGTAAACCATGGTCAGTGTCACCTAAGCGTTCGATAACCATGTTCTACTATCCTTAAAGACTTTTTCTGAAAATTCCAAGGTCACAATAGACTTCTTGGTAATTCAATAATCACACAAAGGTAATTATGAAACCTACTTTCAAAGCTGGAAGTGATGTTAGCAATGGTAGGATTTCCATTTAATCATCGTGAAATATCAATTAAGATATCACTACAAATGTTCCGGCTATATCACAAAGATAAGCATTTATATCACAAAGATATGACTCAAATGTGTCTTAAGGAGATGAAAGATGATCAAATTAAGGATCAATCAAGATAGCTCTAGACACAACGTGATCAAATGAAGTCGGGGACTGGAGCAGAATGTCTCCCTTTTTCAATATCAACATCTTCCAAATGAAGAGTCAATAGAAATGTGAAAAATCTCCGTGAGAAGTGAAACAAGTATTTGTTAAGAAACACTTGAGTGGTTAGGTAAAGATGTGCATCGCTTCATTGGGTCCATGAAGTCTTTATCAAGATATCAACAAATGACATCTGATAGAAATGTGTTGTACCCGGCGATTTGAGAGTTTTAGGGAAGGGTATCATTTCTTGTAACCCTTTTTTCTCACAACATATCACCATAACCTCTCACTTTTCAACTTTACTCCCTCCATCCTATTTGCACGAAACCATCATCACTCAAAATACCCTTACAATCTAAAGAAAGAATTGAATACTCCGGGGTTAGAACTTATCGGTGATGATGAAGTTCATGGAGTGAATGAATCTCTCAAGTGCAAACTAATCACCGAACTTCAATTGATGAGAATCATTTGAAAATCATCAAATGTGTGTATGAAAATGATTTGAAAACACATTTGAAGTTTTTGAAAAATTTGAAATCACAAAACTCCTCCTTAATCTATGCAAAGGTAGATCAAAAAATGTTTTTCATAGAAAGGTAGAGCAAAATTTGGTTTTTGTGAAGTCAATTAGATTAAAATCTTTGTTGTGATATATACATGAAAAAGAATTTGAGAGTCTAAAAGTGAACAAGATTTTAAGAAACACAAAGTTTTGCGTCAACAACAATGTTCATAGTAAGACTACTAGGGAGTACACAAAGGCGTTCAATCCTTCGCATCTTACATCAACAAGTTGGATGCAAAATAAAACATTTAAACACAAATTTAACTCAATCAATTGTTCAAGATGAGACAACTAGGGAGTACACAAAGGCGTTCAATCCGTCGCTTCTCATATCAACAATTGAGAGTAACAAAATCTTTTGAAAAGAAAAATAATTCTTTTGGAACTAAATAAAACTTTTTTAATAACAGGTTATATATAGAGTATGTATAAGCCATTTTGAAATAAATAAATCGTTTAAGCACGGGTTACATACAGTATATATGTAAGCCACTGAGAAATAAAAAAAAAAAATAAAGAAAATCTTTTTGTTATTTTTTCAAAATTTTATATTTTTGTATTTTGTTTTTCAAGAATGTATCAAGAACAAAATAAGTTAAGGTTCAAGATTTAACATGCCAAGCTTAGAGATAAGAGAGTTAAACCTTTTCTCATCCAGTGGTTTAGTGAACAAATCTGCAAGCTGATAGTCAGTTCCCACAAAGTAGAGCTCGATGTCACCTTTCTCAGTATGATCTTTGAGAAAATGATATCTCACATCTATATGCTTTGATCGAGAGTGATTTACTGAGTTGACTGCAATAGCAATGACACTTTGAGAGTCACAATAGATGGGAATGTGATCATATTTCAGACCATAATCAGTAAGTTGAGTCTTCATCCATAATACTTGAGCACAACAACTAGCCGCAGCCACATATTCAGCTTCAGCTATTGATAGTGACACACAACTTGGAAGACCAACTCACAATTTTATCACCCAAAAATTGTAAAGTACCAGAAGTGCTCTTGTGATCAAGCTTACAACCTGCATGATCTGCATCTGAATAGGCAGTTAAATTGAATCCAGCATCCCTTGGATACCAGAGACCTAAATTGGGTGTACCCTTCAGATAACGAAATATTCGTTTCACAGCTTGAAAATGTAAATCAGTTGGAGCAGCTTGATACCTAGCACGCATACATGTTGCAAACATTATATCTGGGTGAGATGCTGTAAGATACAACAATGAACCAATCATACTTCTATATCTCTTTTGGTCAAATGGTTTCCCATTTTAATCAGTATTAATACTTGTACGAGCAGCCATTGGAGTTGAAATTGAAGAACAAGTAGTCATATCAAACTTTTTCAACATGTCATGAATATACTTACCGTGTGATATGAAAATACCATTTGGTAGTTGTTTGATTTGAAGACCCAAAAAGTAGTTCATTTCCCCAATCATGCCCATTTCAAAATGATTAACCATTAAAGATGAAAAGTTTTGACAAAATGTTTGACTGGTTGACCCAAAGATAATGTCATCAACATATATTTGGACAAGAAGAACATGCTTACCTTGTTTGCGAATGAATAGGGTAGGGTCAATTGTGCCTTTGGTAAAGCCACCTCTAATCAAGAAAGTAGATAAGGAATCATACCGTGCTCGGGGTGCTTGCTTAAGACCGTAGAGAGCCTTGTCTAACCTGTAGACATGCTTTGGTCTTTTGGGATCAACAAAACCTTCTGGTTGTTCAACGTAAACTTCTTCTTTGAGATCACCATTCAAGAAAGCTGTCTTCACATCCATTTGAAACACAGTGAAGTTTCTGAATGCAGCATAAGCTAAGAAAATCCGAATGGCTTCCATTCTTGCAACTAGAGCAAAAGTTTCGTCGAAATCAACACCAGGTTGTTGGCAATAACCCTTTGCAACTAATCGAGCCTTGTTCCTTACTACCACTCCATTCTCATCCTTCTTGTTCTTGAAAATCCATTTTGTGCCAATAGGTTCATTTTTCCTTGGATTCGGAACTAATCTCCATACTTTCAGTCTTTCAAACCGAGCGAGTTCGTCTTGCATAGCTTTAACCCATTTTGGATCTCGAAGAGCTTCAGAAACAGTTTTGGGTTCAATGTTGCTAAGAGAAAGTGCAACCAGACACTCATTCACTGAAGTACGAGTAGTTACTCCGGCTTGTGGATCTCCAATGATTTGATCTGTAGGTTGATCCTTTCGCATTCGTGACCATTTGCGATCATGAGGAAGAGGATCTTGTTGATTGATATCAACATTATCATCAATAAAACCAGAGTTTTTGCTGAGAGATGGAATCATAGCTTGGTAGAATAGCTTCCTCGTAAGATGGATGATCGAAATCAAGAGGCACATATACATTTGGAGTGTTTATCGGATTGGTAGTCTGGGTAAATTGGGTAGGTTGTTCTTGAACATTCACTGGAGAAGAATTATCAGGAGAGGATTGAGAAGAAGAATCATTAGAAGAGGATGAAGAACTACTACTTGAAGAAGTAGCATTTTGCTCAGATGAACTTGATGATGATTCATGATAGTTGTTAGGAACTGGATCATTGTTCGAAACTGGTTCAACAAAAATTTGAGGTTCTTCATCATGAATCGGTTTAGAATTGTAGAATTCTTCAAAAAGAATATCTAACTCATCACTCGTTGGAGCTGGAAACTTCTTGAATTTAGATGCCAAAGTAGAAGTTCTTGATGAAGTACTTGAAGCATTTGGATCATTACTTGTTGATAGTAAACTTTCTTGCTCAAAGATCATGCCCGACATCTCATCAAACCAAACATTAATTGTTTCTTGAATCGTATTTGTTCAGCGATTGTAGATTCGGTAGGCAATCGATGTCTTAGAATAACCAATAAAGTAATCTTCATCACCTTTCTTCTCGAACTTTCCAAGATTTTCCCGATCATTCAGAGTATAACAAACACATCCAAAGATATGAAAATAGTTGATGTTGGGTTTCCGTTTGTTAACAACCTCATAAGGAGTCTTCTCAAAACGCTGATTAACAATGGACCGATTCTGAGTGTGACAAGTAGTGTCAACAGCTTCAACCCACATATTGGAAGGTAACTTAGAATAAGCAAGCATGGTTCTTGCAGCTTCCACAAGCGTTCGATTTCTCCTTTCAACGACACCATTTTGTTGTGGGGTACGAACCGCAGAGTAATGCCTTTGGATTTACAAAATTCATCAAACACGGCATTTTTGAACTCAGTTCCGTTATCCGAACGGATGTAACGGACTGGAAGTTGAAGATTTACTTGAGTAGAAGTGATGAAATCGATCAAAGTTTGAGTTGTTTCATCTTTGGAGGCAAGAAACTTGACCCAAGTATATCTTGAATAATCATCAACAATAACCAAGATGTATTTCTTCCCATTTCGGCTTTGTACTTTCAACGGTCCACAAAGATCCATGTGAAGCAAATGAAGAGGTGCTAATGAATTTGGAGATTTCTTGGGTTTATGAGATAGCTGTTTAATCTTCCCAATAGCACAAGAAGGACACATATGCTCACTCTCATACTTATAGTCTGGCAAGCCTTCAACAAGATGCTTGTTGACCAAAGTATTGATGGTAGGAAAGTTTAGGTGAGAAAGCCTTCTATGCCACAACCAAGAATTCTTTGATGTAGCCTTCGAAATGAGACAAATATTATCGGTTGGTTGGTTATCATCGAGATTAATGGTAAAAAGGTTATCATCGCGGTCGCCACACAAAATGTCAACTCCATCTAGAGTTTGAACTTTGCAAAGAGATTGTCGAAAAAGAACTTGAAGATTGTTGTCACAGAATTGTCCAACACTGAACAAGTTATGACTTAATCCTTCAACATAGTGAACTTTCTTAATGACAATTCCATTGCGTTCAATATCACCATAGCCTAGGATAGGAGCGAAATTGTTGTTACCAAACCGAACAGTTCCCATGAATCGTTCGATAAAGTTCTTGAGCAATGCTTTATTGCCAGTCATGTATTTTGAACATCCGGAATCGAGTATCCAAACACAGATGGTTATTTCCTGCAATTAAAGAAATTTAACCGACTTTAGGTACCCACTTGAAGACGGGTCCTTTGTGGTTAGTTAAAACAGGCAGGGTATATAACTTAGGATATGCATACAAACATGCTTTAGTATCAATATAGGCATTAACAAGCACATTATCAACAAGCACATTTGAATAAAACCAACGAACATTAACACATGAATCAAAAGTAACATGTCTACCACCATTCAAACCATACACATGATAATTAACATTGTTTACAACATCACAAGGCTTAGCCTTGGCACCATTAACATTGTTTTTCAAAAAGGATTTAAAAGATAAATTGTTTGACACATCAGAAACAAGCTTTTTCTTTCTACCCGCTTTTCTCCTTTGCCTTTTCTTCCTTTTATCAACTTTAGTGATCTTAGGTACTAAAGACTTAGCTACCCATTTAGACTCACTAATCAAGCTCTTTCCACCTGTTGGATTGACACTAAGAAGATTAGAACGAGAGTTTTGAAGCACTTTTATCTTTTTAGACTCTTTTGAAGGTGCAGAAACTTCTTGTTTCTTAGGGTTATCATGAGAAAACCAGCCATATCTATCCCTATACCTAGTTGCAGCATTTGAAGCATCCCTTGTTAGCAAAACTGAGCTAGATTTAGATACTTTAGGTAATGAACTAGATTGAGAGTTAGATGAAGAAACATTTGAGTTGATTTCCAGAAGTTTCTCTTTGTTGTATTTGATTTTGGGAATGGTCTCAACTTGTTTGGTTTTGACATGCTTTTCAGAGGTAGGACACTTTGTTTTTAACTTATTGATTCTTGGTTTTTTGACAGTCTTTGGTTCAGTCTTGACAAGTTTTAGAATGACTTGTTTCTTAGAATAATGTGAAGTTGGATATTTGGAAAACAATTTTGGAGATTCCTCTTTTGATTCATTTTTGATTTTGGTAGATTCAATCTTTTTCTCAGTTTCAGAATCAAAAGCATATTCTCCCTCCATGAATTTATCAAAATCATCTTTTGTGAAAGGTTCAACCTGAGATATTTTTGAAAAATCAGGAATCTTGGTATCCAACTTTACACTATGGGTAGTCTCAGGAATTAAATCAACTTGAACTGACACATCTTTGGTTTCACAAGAAATTAGAGTAGAAGTATCAACACCTATACTCGCACTAAGCTTAGGGTAAACAACTAACTCTTCAAAAGAATCACAAGTGAAAAACCTATAGTA
Source organism: Erigeron canadensis (assembly GCF_010389155.1). Taxonomy (NCBI): domain Eukaryota; kingdom Viridiplantae; phylum Streptophyta; class Magnoliopsida; order Asterales; family Asteraceae; genus Erigeron; species Erigeron canadensis. Next base: position 12,934,055 of record NC_057764.1, read on the forward strand.
GTACCATATCAAAACTATACTATGTGCAAGTTCGTCATTAGATAAATCCGGTTGCACATAATCATCAGCTATAGTAGCAGCAGTTTGACATGAACACTCAAGAGAATCAGTCAAGATCTGGGTGGAGGAATCAGTAGATGAAACACAAGTAGTCTGAGTGGAATGGTCTACTCCAACACTTAGATAAGTTTGAGTAGAAACATTCACACAAACTCTCTTGGTGTCTACATCAATTAATTCATTTTCTGAACTTTGATTTTGAGACTTGAGATGATCAATGACTTGTTGTTGAGAATTCACCTTTTGTTGTAAACCTTCTATTTGTTTTTCCAAAAATGTGGATGGAACATACATTTTAGTAGGTTTAGGTGAAATACCAATTGACTCTTGGTTTTGAAAATTTGATGCTATTTCTTCTAATTTGAAAATTGAAGATTCTTTAAAATTACATGAAGCATTTATAGCATCATAGTTGACCAAAAATCCAGTTTGAGGTATTTTCTCAACATCATCAGTCTCAAATTTGTCATCCAGTGGACGAATAAATTGTTGTACCATACCAAGGCGAAGAAATTTTTCATCATACAGAGGTTCAATTTGGTCTTTTGCCTTTTGTAATGGTGTGATATTCTCAAATCCCAACCCATGAAGAAGTTCCGATTTGTCAATTTTCGACTTGTTGTAATAGGCGGTAAAATCCAAAAATGGGTTTTGTTCAACTTTATATAACTTCTCTTGATTGAAAAGTATATTCTTTTTGAATTCCTCAATTTGGTTTTTAAGATTTTCAATCTCAACACCTTTCAAAAAACAAGTATGATTTAAATCAGAAATCTTTCTTTCTAGGTCAACATTGTTTGGATTGGATTCTTGAAGCTTTTTATTAAGAATATCAACATCCATTTGTCTAGCATTTGCTCGAAGCCACTCATTGGTCTTTTGAATTTCAAGATCTTGATTGGCTTTTTCAAGATCATGAATGGTTTTTTCAAGATTGTGACATTTATGTAATAACTTAGAATCAGGGGAGGCATTCAACTCACATTCTTTAACCAACATTTGATCTTTGTATTTTTGAAAATCTTGTTTAATAGTATCATAATCAAAAAGTAATTTTGAATATTCTTCAAAGAGTTTTGAAAATTCACTTTTAGATAATGAAATACTATTTTTCAACTTTTTATTTTTGTTGGTTAAAGACGTGATATGAGTTGTCAAATTTGATAAAGCTAAATCAAATGACTCTTTATCTTTAACTATTGAAAAAAACAGAGTGTAGATTTACCTCATCATCTGGGTATTCATCATCAGTGTTTTCAGCCTCAAAAGCTTTGTCCTTGGCCAACCTCGCCATTAAGCACACATTTGTAGAGAGATCTTCATCTTCATCATCCAAGAGCAACAGCCATTTGTCATCTTCAGCAAGCAATGCATGACCGGCTTCCACTTGCTTTGCCAACAACATCTTCTGCTTGTAGTACTCATAGTTTCTCTTACGAGGTTGCTTGCAATCAATTGCAAAATGACCAGGATTACCACAATTGTAGCACTTTTTGTCAGAAACTTTACCCTTCTCAACAACTTGTTTGTCATAACCTTCAACTTTCTTTTCCACATGCTTGGATCCACTTGATTCACCTTGACCATTGTTCTTTGAATGATAGTGTTCCTTCTTGGGAAATGAACTTGTGGAAGAGGTGCGGAGATTGTTGTTAGTTGGCCTCGCTTTGTAGTACTTTTTCTTGAAGTGCTTGGTAACTGCGGTAAGAGCTTGATATAATTCGTCAGAAACACCATCTCTTGGAGTCAACATATCATCTCCCTCCTCATCAGACGAAGAAACAACTACCATTTACCTTTTAAGAGCTTCAGAAACCTTCTTTTCAACAATTAATGCCAAAGGATCAGAAGATACAACTTCTGGCATTTTGTTCGATGAAGCTTTGTTTAGGACTTGATGTTCATTGAGTTTGAAGGATTCATGAAGATTATGGATGGAGAACTTGGCCAGATTTTGATGTTGCTTAATCTGAGTTCCATAATCTTCCCACTCAGGACCAAGAGCTTTGATGAATTTGATGTTTAACTCAATCTCTGATTTCTTGACATTGTTCTTCCTAAGTTCATTTATGACATTGCAGAATCTACAGTAGACAGCCTCTAGAGATTTATTTGGCAATTTGCTGAAGTTGTCAAACTCAGTCAACACATTTGTCAATCTAATTGTTGAAGTTAGGTCAGATCCTTCCATTTGTCTTGCCACCTCATCCTATATCTCCTTGGCTGTATCATAAGAATCAACAGAACCATAGATTTCATCTGGCAGTGCTTTGTATAAGCATGATCTAGCTCTGTTATCTGCAGCTGTTCGATCTTTTTATTCAGCATTCAAAAGATCAAGAGTGAGTATTGCACCAGTGGTGGGATGGCAATGAACTGCAAGTCCATTAAGAATGGAATCTTTAAGAAGGTGACCATTTGGTTGACATTCCACATAATCCATGAATCTTTTCTTCCATAGTCCATAAGAACCACGGTAGAGAACTGGAGGTCTTGTGTCAGAACCTAATGCCAAAGCTTCACGAGAAGCCATTTGAAAGAGATTTGATTTGAAACTTGGAATGAAATAAGAGTAGGAAAATTCAGGAAATGAAACGATCTTGATGAAGATCGTCCTAGGATAAGATCGTTTGGAAGAAGATCGTCCTAGTAGAATGAAGTAAGACGAATTGAAACAGATCGTCTTAGGTTTTTAAAAGAATGAGACGATTCAAGAAAGATCGTCTTGAAGAACCTTGGATGAAATTTGATTAAGTATGGAATGAAAAGTGAAATTGAATGATGATTTTGTCTTTTGGAATTGGAAACTGAAACTGAATGAAAGTGATTGAAAATTGAAATTTGAAACTGAAAGGAATGAAAATGAAATTGTAACACCCCGACTAAGGCGGAAACACGAGATGCCACAGAACGACATGGTACAAAAGATTTAATTGTAAAACATCAACACAAGTTTTCAAATGACATTCAAATCCAAAATATTACAAGTTCAAGATGACGTCTAAATCAATTACATAACCAAATTCATAATTAAAAGATCAAATGTTTGCAATACTTGTCCAACCATACAACAAACACATAGAATCCAAGAAGCAGTCCTTGAAGCTACTTACTGCTCTAAACCTGAAAAGCATGAAGAAAAAGTGTCAACTACGAGAGTTGAGTGAGTTCATAGGTTTTAACTAGCAACACATATATATAAACCAACCATATTCAAGGATAATGAGTCTTAGAATTTCCAAGTATTCTTTCAAGTAATCATTTCTAAGCGCATGTTCAACTTATAATAACCAACATAATAATATCAATGTCATCTAGCCACATGGGCATATTTCAAGTAAACTTTGATGAGTAAATGCTTGAGCCACTACTACTACCATTTTATCAAGTCCATCAATATGTATATAATTCATTTCATAGCACAAGCTGTCAATCAAGTGTCGTATTAATAATAATAGGGTCGTGCCATGGAGACGACCATTCAAATTTAAGGTAGCTAGAACACCGCGTGGTCGGACTGGGAATGATGGCCGTCACAAAGGCAACCAAACATCCCACCGTTACATGTTGGGTGGGTGGACAAATCCTAGTTGCGCAACTCTCTAACTACAGGCCTCCACTTTCGGAGTAAATAGTAGTGTACCGAAAGAAAACAGGTTGACAGAACTCAAGATCATCATGAAACATTTATCACATTGAACATACGAAACAATTTCATTTCATAATCATATTATCAAAAATCATTTCATATATATATGTGTATAAAAGCAATTTTCATTTATATATCATGTTTTTCACCCCGGTAGTTAAACACATAAAATAGTTTGAAAGGGGGCTATGACTCACTTGATTTGAGAATGAAAGAGTGCTGATCAAAAGTGAGACCTTCGGCTAGTGGTGTCTTTCCTCAAGCAAGCCTAAACCATGGTATTCGAAATATGCACAACGTACGTGTGAGTTGCATGACTAGTAAACTAGATCATGAGATGTATGCTAGTAGACTTGCCCATCTTTGGTTGTTGTTTAATTATGGAATTCAAGTACATTATATTGTTCACCTCCTTTGGTGGGAAGACATTTGGTAGTAAAGGCCATTCATACGATTTTGTTCGGTTATTCGAATTTCGGTAGTTTAACTTTGTTTTATATATATTTTCCATTGCATACTTTGTTTAATAACCGTATTTGACATTTGTGTTCTTATAATATTAATGTTGATATATTTTACTGATTTATAATTATTTATTTAATTTAATATTATTTAATTAATTATTTATTTATTTTATTGATTTATTAATTAAATAATTCCTTATAATTATTTTTAAGTCCTTAAATTATTTCTAAAATTCATAGATAATTATAGATGGATTAGCTACTGATTTCTAAGCCTTTTGATTTGTAATATTGTGATTTTTATATTTATTCGTGCATTATTTCTATTTATTTAATAATAATGATTAATTAGTGACTTTTACTTAATATTTTACTTTTAAATTGTATAGTTATTGTTCCCTTGCTTGTAATTATTTTTCCCCAGTAGGTTTTGGTCACTTTTATCATTAGTTAAGTAGCTTTGATTAGATTCATGGTTTATATAATTTATTAATTAATTTATATATCTTTTAATTACCATTTTAATTCATTAAATCATAGAAATTCTTACTAATCACCACAAGAGTTTTAGTCCGAAAATTCCAGGCCTTTTTGGCAACTTATATCAACACAAATTTATATCAATTCAACCTCTCTTGTGTCTTGCTTAAATTGAGGACTTTATAATTAAAAATCGTTTACCGAAATAGTGATTTTAACCTCATTTCTTAAGCTATAAAGGTACTTCAAAATGGATTTTCATTCTTAACTCAAATATTACAGTAAGTTCATCATATTTTGGTGGTTCAAGTCGTGATAGTGGTGGTGGTGTGATATGTGTAATTTTGTGCTTTCGGTTAGTGATTTATTGACCCGAAATGGTGATTTTTGAGCTAATTCTTACCATACATCAAGTGACTTGCATTTTATACATTTGGTATATCATATTTCCAGTAGGTTTGTCATGATTTTATGCTCAAAATATTATGGTGCATGTGTGTGCTCAAAATGCATTTTTACAAGCTTTCGGTTTACGATTTCAAGCATATTTTAACTTGTTTTGATCCAGGCTTTATACTTTTGATATTTTATAAATTTTTCCAGAATATTAACTTCAAGATTAACATATTTTCAGTTAATACAAGTCTCTAACCATCTCATAATCCAAACAACAATCTAACCTTCTTAAATCTAACATGCATGCACTTAAATCAATACTTTTTAACATAAATCTTTATCCATCTCAAATCCATCAACATGAAAACATATTTTTATGAAATATTCCAGAAATATATGTACAAATATTATATAAAATATGTTCATCTTTTTATATAAAAAGTTACTTTACAAACTATCAACACACATCAACACTTTTTGCTACAAACTTTCATGGATCTAATAATATAACATCAAGTACATATTTTTACCAAAATTTTCCAGAAAATATTTCTTCATAATATATATTAATATGACCATCTTTCACAAGAAAAACCATATCAAAAGCTATATAATATACATCTACACTTTTGGGTTTTTAAACTAGTTAAATCCTTGGATCTTTCTTCATGGATTCAACATGCATGAGCATGGAAAGAAAGATCCTATTAACTTTGCCCTAATCAAGTGCATATTCAAGAAGAAACATAAAGAAAACATAACCTTTTGATAAAACTTTTTTTTTTATATAAACAAGAAAAAGATTAAACTAGTAAAGAGATGAAGACATATACCCTTGAAGAACACTTTTGAAGATGAAAATATGGCAGAAATTTCGTGACTTTTAAGCCTCCAACAACCCTTGTTTTGAACCTTAATATAACCCTTAAACTATGCTTGAATTAACCCTTTAATAATCTAACTTAAACCCTTATTATTAATATATCCTTAAGTATGATTTTTGTCTTTGTTTCCTCGATTTTGCTGGCCGAAATATTGAAAGAAAATGTGAAAGAGAAGAGTTTGATGTGAGAGAAGATTATGTGTGTGTTTTGGGAGTTCAAAAGTGTAGTGTTATGTGTGAGAAAGGTTGAAGGGTTATTGTATCAAAGATGTCTTGGAAGAATGAAGGATAAAATCTCCTAGCTATTCTTTGATTGGTAGTTCAGTTATGGGGAAATGGCGAAATTTGCATTCAAAATACAAAGAGAGTGTTTAGTTTTATTATTTGTATTTGTATATGTATGAAGTATTAGTATTAGTGCATGCATTCATAATAATTACTAGCTTTTAAACTTTCCAAGATAATTTGTGGGCATATATATGTCTAGGTGCAGCCGTGAGTGTATGTATTCATACATACAATTTGTATTTTTAATTTACCATTTATTTATTAGTTATAAACTTGTATTTATATTAGACATATATGTACACTATTATTATTTAAACATTTTTATGTACTTTAGTAGTTATAAACATTTTTAAGTTGTTCATGGCATCTTTCATGACTAAATATTATTTAGTTGGCTTGATGGTACAAATTGTTGGACATTTATAAGGATTTTTGATTTTTATCTCAACTTGTAAGACTTATATTATTATTTATAATTAGATTAAATTTCAATTAAAATTTTTGTTCAATGGTGTTTTATTAAATTGAACTTATCACTAACAATGGCTTTAGATTACTAATTTAGGGGCATTATCTACTAGCTTCAAGTATACTATGGCTTGCGGGGACATAGACAACCTAACTAGCACGTATATAATATTAAAAAGTAGGGTTGTTACAGAAACAATCTTGTGGAAGATCGTCTTGGAAATTTGAAGAAGAAAATAAGACGGTCTTGATTAAGATCGTCTTAGGGGACTGGAAAAGTTTCTAAGTATTTCTGAAAAAATTTTGACTGAATTTTGTTTTGAATTTGGAAGTAATTAATTTGAGCAAAACCAATCAATAAAGATCGATTACCCAGGAAGTGTGTGATTCCCAATCACAACAACTTCAAACAATCAACCACAACAACTCAACAATCAACAGACACTAAGACGATCTTGGTCAAGATCGTCCTAGAGTCAAGTAACTGAGACGATCTTGGCAAGATCGTCTTAGTTTTCTGCCAATAGTTTTCAAAGTATTAACTTTGATTTTGACCAAAACCGATCCTTTCGGATTAGTTAGCCACAATCAATACTTCACACCACAACCACTTGCTAGAACGATCTTGTGAGGATCGTCCTACAAGCCACAACACAGGAAGTATGAATGAATGAAAATTCAAGCACTGAGACGATCTGCAGGAGATCGTCCTAGTGAGAATCATTTTGATATCGTCTTCTTCATCAAACCAGTATGAACAAACTCCATTGATGACTTTTAAAGCTTCAATATCTTTCAATTTACATGGAGTTAGAACCTGAAACCACTTGCAAAACGTTTGTAATTACGTCCGCAACAAATCCTTGAACAAAATTCAGCTATAAACACAACAGAATCAAATCCCGAAATTTGAGCGCCAAAAACTCAAAATTCAATTTCGAGTTCTAGATCGAATTGGAACTTGAAACTTGACAGGATTATGTTTAAAACTATCAGGAATCTAATGGTGAACAAAAAATGATAATTTTATGTGATTTTTCTGGTGAAAAATGATGAAACAGTGACGGTATGAAAAACGGTTTTTGATATGAAATTGGATGAAAATTGAGATCAAAATCAGTTATGGATCAATATCAAAGTGATGTTTTGCTCTGATACCACATGTAACAACACGATTTCTGCTATTGATTTGATCTCAACAATGGCGGTTCAAGTGTGTGTGTTCTTGGTATGTTTAGTGTGTGTGATTTTCTAGAGAGAGAGACAATCTGAATAAGTTGTATGTAAAAATGGATTAAAGGCTTATGATTTCTATGGAGTTGAGGGTATTTATAGTCTAAATCTACAATTAAGCTAATTGACACTCCTAGTCCCTCAACCTTAGAAATCATTTCACCATGCCTTAACAACAATAACATCCACTAACTTAAATTACAATTTATCACTATTATTGGATTTCTATCACAACAAAACCTGAACTAGACCAAGTTGCTGCTCATATGTATACGATTGAGCCAGTTGAGCCTATTTTAAGATCAATCCATGTTGCATCAGCCAAACCTAGATCACTGGTTGGTGATGTGCAAGTTGATGATTCTGCTGATGAAGAGTTTCATGATGCTTCAACTAATGCTGAAGACATGGAGTCTGCTGATGACCCCATCATTGATAACTCAAATCAGTTAAATGGCTCCACTGATCAAACTCAAGTTGAACTCTCAATAACCATTGATCTCTCCTCTTATACTTCTCCTGCTGATCCCATACCAATGTCTTCCGCTGCCACTCTTTTGGGTTCATCAAGTGTCCTAGCACTTAAATGGACTTCAAGTCATCCTGCTTACCAAGTAATTGGTGATCCTCAGCAGGGCATTGTGACACGATCAACGACTATAAATACATGTCTATATGTAAATTTCTTGTCAATGAGCACTCCTAAGAATATTGGAGAGGCTATGGTTACCCATCATGGGTTGCTGCCATGAAAGAAGAACTAACACAATTTCAAAGACAGCATGTCTGGTTCTTAGTTCCTCTTCCTCCTGGCAAAGAACCCATTGGAACAAAATGGGTTTATAGAAATAAAATGGACGAAGATGGTGTTGTTACACGTAACAAGGCTAGGTTAGTTGCTCTAGGTTACCTTCAAGAAGAAGGTGTCGACTATGATGAAACCTTTGCTCCAGTGGCCAGACTTGAAGCAATACGCTTATTCTTGGCACCTGCTGCTTATCGAAACATCACTGTCTATCAAATGGATGTCAAGAGTGCTTTCTTAAATGGAAAACTCGAAGAAGAAGTTTATGTGGAGCAGCCACCTGGTTTTGAAGATCTAACCAAGCCAAACCATGTTTATCGTCTTTATAAGGTATTGTATGGTCTTAAACAAGCTCCCCGAGCTTGGTACGACACTCTTTCTGAATTTCTTCTTTTTCATGAGTTTCAGTGAGGGTCTATAGGCAGCACCCTCTTTATTTATAGAAAGGGTGCTCATGTCCTATATGTACAAATATATGTCGATGACATCATATTTGGATCCTCCAGCAAGAAACTTTGTAATAAGTTCAGCTCCCTAATGTCCTATCACTTTGAAATGAGTATGATGGGTGAGTTGACCTTCTTCCTTGGTCTACAAATTCGCCAACTTCCTGATGGCATTTTTATAAACCAAGAAAAATACATACGAGACATACTGGCTAAATTTGATATGTCTAATATCACTACTAAGCCTACTCCTATGTCTCCTCCAAAAAATCTCCATGTTGACCCTGATGGTAAGCATGTGAACCCCACTCTCTATCGTGGGATGATTGGCTCGCTGATGTATCTCACAGCGAGTCGTCCTGACATTATGTTTGCTACTTGCCTTTGTGCAAGATATCAAGCATCCCCAAGGGAGTCTCACTTACTTGCTGTCAAAAGAATATTTAAATATCTCAAAGGGACTTCCTCACTAGGTCTTTGGTATCCCAAAGATTCTAACTTTGACTTAGTTGCATACTCTGATTCTGACTATGTTGGTTGCATGTTAGATAGGAAAAGTACCAGTGGTGGATGTCAACTGTTGGGGGGAAGGCTAACTAGTTAGTCTAGTAAGAAACAGCATACAGTTTCCATCTCCACTGCTGAAGCAGAGTATGTGTCAGCAACAAGTTGTTGTGCACAAGTCCTCTGGATGAAAACCAACTTGCTGACTATGACTTAGATTTTTCTAAAATCCCTATTATGTGTGATAACACTAGTGCTATTGCCATCACACATAATCCTGTTCAGCATTCCAAAACTAAGCATATTGACATAAGATATCACTTCATTCGTGATCATGTCATGAAAGGGGATGTTGAAATCTACTTCATCCCCACTAATGATCAACTTGCTGACATCTTCACTAAACCTTTAGATGAAAAGAGATTCAAGGATCTCGTCAGCAGGTTGGGAATGCTAAATGGTGATCCTGCAACTTAGCTTACATATCTCTTGTAAGTTAACTCTTGATCCTCGTCAAGATTACCTTAGCGAGTTCAAGTATGTCTTACTCGCTGAACAGAAAAGTAATAGGGTGCTGAAAGTCCCTATCTAGTCTAACAGCAAACGGCTGTTGGTAAAGACAAATAAAATCCGTTGATCCCTGATGCTTTGGGAAAAAGTATAATAAAAGTAATAGGGTGCTGAAAGTCCCTATCTAGTCCAGCACTGGTAAAGACATCTAAAATCCGTTGATCCCTGATGCTTTGGGAAAAAGCATAACAAAAGTAATAGGGTGCTGAAAGTCCCTATCTAGTCCAGCAGCAAACGGCTGCTGGTAAAGACATAAAATCCGTTGATGGCTGACAATTTGCCAAAAATTGTTTAATGCTCGTCAGCGACCACTCTTTCCTTTTTGTGTTGTTGATTAAAAACTTGGTAACCAATTTTTAATAAAATAGTGACTCTTCAGTGGATACCTCTATTTATCTGAGTGTATTCCACTACGTATTTTGCTAATATTTTATTATATATATCTCAAATGGTGACCTCGATTTTCTCCCAAATGGGCAACTTGTACACTGTACGCGCCGTATGAACTCGAGTACAGTTGAAATCGTGGTTCATATAGTCACATCATACAACCCACATACGTACATATAAACAGTGTCTCATAATTTAATATAATATTTCATATGCCACGTATGAAAGAGAGTACATGTGACGACTCACTTTTTGTAGTTATGGGACCCATATCCATGCCATATATATGAAAATCTCTTCCACTTCTCCTTCTTTTACGTTCATTTCTTTCTCTTAAAACTTCCAAAATCTCTCAAACTCTCTCAAATCTTTTATATTCTCTCAGAACATTCATATTCTAATCTTCTCTCATCTTTACTCTCATCTAAAATGGCTTCATCATCTGAAAATGTTCCAGCACAACTCTCTGAAAATCTCTCCTATCTCTCATCCAAGGTATATGATAATGAAGGAATTAATCCTTCTAATCAAGTATCTTTTCAAGCTTCTAAATTGGTCATCAAGGCCAATAACTATATGGGATCTGAAGAGATCCCATCTAAAACCAAAGGGTATTTCTCCATGCTTGATTTCATAATGGCATGCCCAGTTAGAAGGGCGATTTATAGTGATCCCAAGGAAATAGTTGTCCACCTCCTAAGAGAGTTCTGGTGGACATGTGATTATAAAGTTGCCAGTAGCACCATCACTGGCACTGTAATGAAAGGAGAACACACTATCTCCATCTCAGTAGACTCACTAAGAGATGCTCTTCGTCTTCCCAAAAAATCGAAAGAGCATCCATATGTTGAATTGGTCCCCATTGGAGTATGGAAGGAATGGTTATTGACCATTGGGTATGCGACCAACATGGAACCAGCACAACCGGTGCACAGCAACCCTCAGAAGAAGTATCTACCAGGGGTGTGGAGGTTGTTGATCACCCATGTGATCCAATGTCTTGGTGGCAACAGTGGCTCTTTTGATTAAGCCATTGCTTCCCAAATGCAAATGATATATGCGCTGGCGAATGGTCGCAATATTGACTTTGCCAGCGTAATTTTTGAAGACCTGACGGGGAAGGTCACAATAAAGTACAGATCAAGCTCAGTGCCCTTTGCACGTTTTCTCTCATTGATCTTCAGAAAGGAGCTGAAAGAAAAGTACCTCCCTGAAGGTGCTCAATTCATCCTCTCTCCAAGGGTTGCAAGCTCTGTTTATAAGATTCCTGCTTGCAACCCAGAGCAGTTTGATTCAAAGTATGTTGTGCTCACTCCAGCAATAAAGCAGGTACTATACTCTGTATATCCTGTGTTAGGTCCAGATTTACTGGACTCGCTCCAGACGTAACTACTGGAGCCCTCTGAAGATTTGTCCAGAAATTATGTGAACACCAGTGAACAACTGACTTGTATAGAAATCTGGATTCCACCAGATTTGTTCACTGGACTTCACTCCAGTCAAGATCTTTCCACTGAAAAACATTCTCACTAAAGTCGAAGACTGAAGTCTGACAAATAGCGGAGCTCACTGGAAGACTTACCAAATCTCCTGACTGGAGTCCTTGTCAGTGTTCTAGACCTTACAAGTCTGAACACTGATTACGAGGAATTGACTTTATGCCTTTACATGCCCTTAACCGGACAATCCATTTGTCTTTTGTTAAAAGCCTTACACGCATGTAAAGATGGTTGGTTAATTAGAAGACAAGTCACTATCATGTGACTTTATTCTTGTACTTTAATCAATGCATTTAAGGAATTAAAGTAATTTCCTTAAATGCATGTAACCATATTTGTACGGCAAAAAGAATATTATATTTATTCTTTTTGCCTATAAATACCAAGTCACTTTCTCGTCCAAATGATATACTTTTGCAATTTGGTGCCTTTGTTCAAATACTCTCGATCTAAACAGTCATACTTCACAACTTTAAGTATTTCGATCAAAGAGTTCATTTAGCAAAGATTAGATCACTTGTAATTCATAGGTTGTTTAGATACTACTTTGTAATATCTTGTTCCGCAACAACCTTGTATTTTATTTAACATCAATAAATAAAATACACTTGAAAATTACATTGTGTCTCACCATTTAGTTATTTGCTTATCTTTATATTGCTTAAGTACGTATTACGTTATATATATTCTTGCATTTATATTAATCGTAATACTAGTCCAATCTAGTGCTTACTTGACGTTTAATACTAGTCCTCTCTAGTGATTACTTGACTTGTTATTCTACACTTGTGGGTTAAACCATCGAGTGAGGGACTTCACAATTGGTATCAAAGCAGAAGGCTAACATACTTGCCTAGATCTGCATTTTCTCGATGGCCAACCCAGAGAATACACAAGGAAATCCTTTAAATACTGGACCTCCACCCATAAATGAATTTGAACAAACCAATGACCATGCTAACAATAATCCACCACCCCCACCTCCTATTCCTGCTTCTCCACACGTGCATGTGCACTACTCAAACACTCCTGTTCCCAAATTCAGTGGGAATGGTGATGAATTTGGCACATGGAAAGCCAGGATGTTATCACATGTTACTGGTATTGAGAGGAATATGCTTAAAATTTTAAATGAAAGACCCTATATTCCTAAAAGTCCTCTCAATCCACTTCTTGATCCAACTGGAGCAAGATCTGGGAGGGAAAAGAGAGAGGAACATTGGTTTGAAGAGGAAAGGAGACTGGTCAATATTGACACTACTTTAAAAGTCATGATCCTCGGGGTCGTTCCTGAAGCTCTAATTCCTACACTAGTGCTTTATCCCAGTGCCAAAAGCATGTGGGATGAACTAGTAAACCAGTATGAAGGTGGTGATGATACTATTGTTACCAGGAAAGTGGATTTAAATAAGAAGTACGACTCATTTTTTGCCCTACCCAATGAATCATTAACTGGTATCTACACCAGATTTATGTCTATCATAAACCAGTTAAGAGGGCTTGGGATAGAAAAGGACAAGGACATACTTCTTGAAAAATTTTGTGATATTCTTCCTTCAAAATGGTCTCATATGATCGTGGTCTTGAGACAAGGTAAAACCTTGCATTCCCATACTCTATCATCTTTGTATGGAGCCTTCAGATTCACTGAAGAGAATCAAGCCCAGAGAATTGAGGCAGAAAAAGATGCTATTAATCATGCTTCCAGTAGTTCCCCTGTGGTTAGTCATACTGAACCACCATGTGCAGCATTAAAGTCTTCCGAGAATGTTTTTTCTATGAAGAAGATGATGTCTGAATTAATGGATTCTGGAGTCATGAATAATATCTCTCCATATTATGATGAAACTGATAGTGATGATCTAATGGCTATGATGGCTAAAACGTTTAACCGTTTCAAAGCCAGAGCTAACAGACCCACTGGACACACTGCACCCGGTTCTTCCACTGATAACACCAATTTGACATGATTTAAGTGTGGCAGAAAAGGTCATTTGATGAAAGAGTGCAAGTCTAATCAGTTTGTCTCACAATCTGGTCCATCAACTTCTTATAACAAGCCTGATGATAGCTACAGATTAAAATACAAAAAGCTTAAGGCTCAAATTGCTCTCATGTCTGCAGAGAAAGATAATAATAAATGCATGGTGGCAAAAGAAGAATGGGTTCCCTCTGATGACTCATCAGTCGATGATGAAGAGGAAAGAGATTGTTGTTATATGGCTCTAGCTGATGAAGAGCATCTGGTGAAAGAAGATGTCACATCTGGAAGATGGGTGGACATTGTCATTAAAAAGGTAATAGATTATGACAAAGAAACTGATCCTGAGTTAAAATTGGACATTGCAGAAGCTTTAAACTCTGATTTAATGTTTGTGGAAACTGTTCGTTCAGAAATGTCAAATAATTTTGAAACAGATTTTTCTGAAATGACAAACTTACAATCTAAGTTAAAAGAATTGCAAGATATTGAACTCACTTTCAAAGGTTAAGCAAAATAAACCTTTGCCTCAATCATCTTCTAAAGAACCCCAGGTTCAGAAAAAGAAGAATGTTGTTACTCCACCTAAGCCAAAAGTACAGTCAACTGGAAAGGCTATGGTGTTATCTGAAGAAAATATTTTGTTAAGGCTGGAGAGTCAGTTTCAACTACTCGCTCGTCAAGTTCAAAGTTGTAATGCAAGAATTAACAATTTTGATGGTACTTCATCTGGCCATAAACAAAATACAAAACCTTTTTCCAAAAAAGAAAAATCGAGCACACCTATTGACAAGAAAAAGAAAAAGGTTTCAAAACTGTTAGTTCCAGTGGTGTGTACTGAGAAACCCACTATTTTTGAAAGTGAAATCAACCAGATACCAGCTGGGATCCATCCTTGTGCATCCAGAGAACCCATCAGTCGATGGGTTCGCAAACCTTTAAACTAATAATCTGGTGGATGTGCAGGGCGATCGAAAGAAATATATTTGGTATCTTGACAGCGCTGCTGGCAGGACAATGACCAGATGTAAGACCCTGCTGGAGGAGTTCGAAGTTTCAGACGGACCCTCCATTACTTTTGGAAATGATGGTTCTGGAAAGACTGAGGGATATGGTGTTCTGAACAATGGTCAAGTCAAATTCAGACGAGTGGCTTATGTAAATGGGTTGAAGTATAATCTCATAAGTGTGAGCCAGTTGTGTGATGATGGCTACTAGGTGTTATTTAACATCTCTCAAGGCATCGTATTTAATAAGGATTGGAAGGTAGTATTGATTGCTCCCAGAAAAGGGAATGTGTACATAATGGATATGGAAAGCTCTCCTTCAGAGTAGTGTTTCTATACCAAGGCTGATGAAGACACAAACTGGGTATGGCATAAAAGGTTGTCCCATTTAAATTTCAAAAATACCAACAAGTTGTCCTGAAAACAACTCGCAGATGGGATACCTTCTGTCTCCTTCAAAAACAAAAGGCCATGTCCAGGATGTGAGATGGGGAAGCAGAAACGCACCAGTTTCAAGACAAAACAGAATTTTAGCATATCTGAACCTCTTCATATGCTTCATATGGACCTCTTTGGTCCAGTGACTGTTCAGACTCGTGCTGGTAAGAAATATACCCTGGTAGTTGTTGATGAATACTCCAGATATTGTTGGGTAATATTTCTTAAATCGAAGAATGAAACTGCTGCTGAAATCATCGCTCTTATCAAGCAAATTGAACTCAAATACAAGCGAAAAGTGTGTCAGTTAAGAAGTGATAATGGAACAGAATTCCAGAATGCAACTCTGGAGAAATTCTGCACTGACATTGGCATCTCCCAGAATTTCTCATCAGCACACACACCAGAACAAAATGGAGTTGTAGAAAGAAAGAACAGAACGCTAATAGAAGCTGCCAGGAGTATGCTTGCCGAATCTGGTCTTCCTAAAATGTACTGGGCTGAAGCAATTGCAACCGCTTGTTATACTCAAAATCGCTCAGTATACGTGAAGAGACACAAGAAGACATCCTATGAAATATTAAGAAATAGAAAACCAAATATTGGTTATTTTCATGTTTTTGGATGTCCAGTATACATCCTGAACGACTCTAGTCAGTTAGGCAAATTTGACGCCAAAGCTGATGAAGGATATTTCTTAGGATATTCAGCCATTCGCAAAGCCTTCAGGGTCTACAACAAGAGACTGGAAAAGGTCCAGGAGTTAATACACGTCACATTTGATGAGTCAAATGAAGCAATCAATAAAAGGCCAACCCTTAATTCTCCCCCAGAAAGTCCAATTATCTTTGGTGAATCTGATCCTATCAACTACAATAAAAATTCATCTGAAGATGCTTCCAGTCATCCTAACTTGGAACTAGTGCAATTTGAAAAACCTTCTAGTAATACTTCATTCTATCCTTCAATAAGTTTCAAACTACCCTTTGAACTTGTTATTGGATCAGATGTTCGTACTACTCCTCCAGTATCAGATTCAATTGATTTTGAGCCAGTAATCCAAGAAATGCCTTTAAATCAAGAATTTCATGATGCAAATCGTGATCTTACAGATTCTGATGAAGATGCTGAAGTTGTCTGGCAAGATCCTTCTCCAGAGAATCAATTGAATTCTTGCACTGATATTGTTGTAAGAAACAATCCTGGTCAATACTCTTAGTGGACAAAAGCTCACCCAATCAACCAGATTATCGGTGACTCCAGTAGAGAGGTTCAGACCAGAAGTGCCTCTAGTGAACAATGTTTATATGTCAGCTTTTTATCACTGATGGAACCGAAGAAGATTGATGAGGCAATGAATGACCCAAGCTGGGTGATAGCTATGCAAGAAGAGCTTCACCAGTTCGAACAAAATAAAGTTTGGAATCTGGTTCCTCCTCTAGTTGGCAAGAAAGAACCAATTGGAACCAGATGGGTCTTCAGGAATAAGGTTGATGAAGATGGTCATGTGATCAGAAATAAGGCCGGGTTGGTGGCACAAGGGTACGTCCAGACAGACCTTGACTTTGAAGAATCATTTGCACCAGTAGCAAGGTTAGAAGCCATCAGAATGTTTTTAGCCTTTGCTGCTCATCATAAGTTCAAGGTCTACCAGATGACGTAAAAAGTGCATTTTTGAATGGAGAATTAGAAGAAGAAGTTTTTGTCAAGCAACCTCCAGGCTTCATTGATGAAAAGCATCCACATTGGGTATATCGTCTGGACAAGGCACTGTATGGCCTCAGACAAGCCCCTCGAGCCTGGTATGATACTCTGACCAAACACTTATCAGAAAATGGTTTCAAAAGAGGTGCAATTGACAATACCTTATTTATTCTTCGTGAAAGAGGTAATCTTCTGTTGGTACAAGTTTATGTTGATGATATTATTTTTGGTTCTACTGATGAATCTTTGTGCAAGAAATTTTCAAAAATCATGTCTTCAAAATTTGAAATGAGTTTAATGGGTGAATTAACATTTTTTCTTGGACTCCAGATTAAACAAACCAGTGATGGTATTTTTATTAATCAAGAAAATATGTTAGAGATATTTTAAGAAAATTCGATATGAATTCTTCACCCTCAAAATCAACTCGTATTTCTGCACCTTTAACAATAGATTCAGACCCTGATGGGAAGCCAGTGAACACCACTGTCTATAGAGGCATGATTGGTTCACTAATGTATTAAACTTCCAGTAGACCAGATATAATGTTTGCAACATGTCTTTGTGCCAGATATCAGTCTAACCTAAAAGAATCTCATCTGGCGGCTGTAAAGCACATTTTGAAGTACCTTAAGGGTACTCCCAGTTTGGGTCTTTGGTATCCCAAAGGCTCAGGCTTAAATCTAATGGGTTATTCAGATTCAGATCATGCAGGTTGTAAGATAGACAGGAAATCCACTACTGGTGGATGTCATTTCCTTGGTGGCAAACTGGTGAGCTGGACCAGTAAGAAGCAAACTCAGTTTCTTTATCCACTGCTGAAGCAGAATATGTGTCTGCAGCCAGTTGTTGTGCTCAGATACTCTGGATGAAGCACCAGTTGCTTGATTATGGTATTAAGTATTCAAAGACTCCTATCTTTTGTGACAATACCAGTGCCATTGCTATCTCAAACAATCCAGTCATGCATTCCAAACGAAACACATTGATGTCAGGTATCATTTTATTCGCGATCATGTAATGAAGAATGATGTTGAAATCCACTTTATTCCCACTGATAAACAACTTGCTGACATTTTTACAAAACCTTTGGATGAGAAAACTTTTCAAAATCTTGTCAGTGAGTTGGGAATGTTGAACCCTTAATCTAGAACCTTGTTATGAACGCCTTTGTGACACTGGCAGGGTTCTTTGATTCCAGATTTATAAATCTATACCAGTAAAGCTATCGAACGCCTTTGTGATACTATCTTTGCACTGATAAATTTTTGGATCACCATTCCAGGGGAAAGACTCAGACCACATTTTTTATATATATCTAAGTTTCAGGGAAAATTTATTAATTTATTTTCTCACTGGACAAATTTTTTTTTTAAAAAAAAAGAGTTTCTAGTACCTTGTAAATGTGTCCCTCTCATTAATACTGGATAAGTTGATGTGCATGTTTGAAGTAACCTTTGTTGCTTTGTAAATGTGTCCCTCTCATTTATTTATATTAGTTGATGTGCGTGTTTGAGGATTACCAGAATGGTCAAATCTGGGTACTTACTAGAGTGTCCCTCCAGTATACCATTAATGCATGTTCTACTGGCCTAATCCACCAGTGAAACTGGAGTGTCCAGTCAACCTCCAGATGCATTAAAATGAGTCTGCGTGTGTCAAATCATTTTTTTTTAATAATCAAGGATAGTGCATGCCAACCTTACAAATTTTTCATCTGGACAGTTACTGTTCAGCTTACGTGGCATGACACTTTCAATTTAAATGATGGTTTTTGTTACCTTGGGAAGACAAAAAGTGTTAGTGGGTAATTTTTGTGGGCTGTCAACCGTCATACATTTATGTGTGATGGGAAACATTAAATGCGGATGTCAAAACCGATCAAAACTGTTTTGAACTTTTTCAAACTTACCGTTTTAATTTCCATTTTCTCTTTTCTTTATAAATACTCACATTTACCTTCACTTTCAGATTCATCTCGAAAAATCATTTACTCCCATATCTTCAAATTCCTTCATTTATTTCCTTCTTCATTTACTCTCCAATCATCATCATCTCTCTTATTAAATTTCTGCTTTCACTCTTAAATTCTTTCACTTTCATTTTCATAATATCTAAAATGGCTCCTAAACCATCTCCTAAAAATCTTCTTGCTGCAAACTATAATCCTGCCGATAATGTCAAGAAGGCATCTCATATATCTCTTTCTGCGGATGCCATCCGCATAAACATGAATAACTGGATGGCAAAACTCTCAACAAATCACACTACCACTTCAATCATTGGGAGGTTGAACACCTTCTTCTTGAGTAGTCCACTCTATGGTGCCCTAACTCTAAATACGGGTAAAATATATCATGAATATCTTTGTGAATTTTGGTATAATGTAAAGTGATGAATCCATCCACTACACCTTAAAACAAGGCACCAAACACTTCACCATTACTGTTGATTCCCTCAGAGATGCCCTGAGGATGAATTATTTTGATGAGAATAAAATGCCCATTGAGATTCCATCTAGAATCAATACCAGGGAGGTGTGCAGGTTGATGGGGCACACAGAAATAGTGGATGAGAATGGTCAGCTGCTCAGGAAGGGCACTGTATATATGAGCAGGATGACAGACTCATGGAGGTACTTCTTCACTCATCTTGTTGAGTGTTTGGGTGGCAGTTCTGGAGGTTTGGATCAGATTAACCAGACACAGCTCCAGATTGCTTACTGCCTATGGAATGGATACAGGGTGGACTTTGCCCAGATCTTCTTTAATGATCTGGTGGACAGACTGAGGGTCAAGAGCAGGAAGGCCTTCATTCCTTACATTCGATTTCTGTCCATCATATTCAGAAGGGCCCTGAAGAATGAGTACAATGTAAATACAAAATGTGTGAATATTTGAGGGACCTCAACCAGTTGACCTCATCTCCTACTGAGGTCGACATTCCATTGGTGATGCTCTATCAATTCAGAATTCAAGAAGATGCAATTGCATCATCACCTGATGTGGAGGTTGCTGGTGAGCCTCATAATGATGAGGAAAATGTTGATGATATTACTGCTGAAAGGGTGCAACCTATTTCCCAGATCGCCCCAGATCTTCAGCAGCCTGGTGTGAATATTGTTGAAATTCCACCTAACCCCACCAGGCCAAGGAATAGAACTCGTCATCTTAGGAGAGACGGAGTTCTGGTATCAACCCTTCCAGAATCTACTCATCATGATTCTGGAGAAATGGGTCAGGAAACTGCCCCAGTAACCACTTCCCCAGTACAAGTAGAAGGAAGTGGTGAAGAAGAAAGAGGATCTGGATCACCTCTTATCATTCCAGTGGCAATTGCTGAAAGTGGGGACATCATGGCTGCTGATGGGTCCCTGATTGTTGAAGAGGTTGAGGGGGAACAAATTAGGGAGGTTGAAGGAGAGAATCTGGAGCAGGTGGCTCAGATTGATTTGAATGTTGGGGTGGAGAATGTACAAGTAGAGGACCAGGCAGGTGGAACCGGCCCAGATTGGGATATGGTTAATTCTCCACTGTCTAAGGATAATGATTTTGATGTGAATATGAGTTTTCTGGGAGAAGAACAAATTGATCGCACATCCACTCTGTCTCCCAGTCAATTCTATCTGATATGCCTCCTCCACCCCCAGAAAATACACCAACACCCCTTCCAGAACAAACAACAACAATTCTTGAATCACCCTCTGCACCAGAAATTCAACATTCTGAACCACTGGCAGTCACCCAACCAACTGAAAATATCACAAGGTTGTTGCCAGTATCATCAATCACCCGAATCACCAATCCTTCCAGTGGTCTCTCCCATTCTTCTTCAACCGAGGTCCAAGGCCTTTTTGATAAGGTGGCGGAACTGGAGAGATCACTTCAGGCTTCTTCTCAGGTTATTTCTGACTTCAAAAATATAATTTCCAATAATCTTAAATCAGAAATGAACATATTTGCTGGTAATGAGAAGATGGTCTTTGAGAAGCTAGATGAACTTGTCATGGCAACAAAAAGAAATTCTGAATCAGTACAAGTTGCAGTCCAGGGAATCAAGGAAGATGAGGTAAGAAGTGTTCAGACTGCCATTCAAACTGAAGTTGCTCAACCTCTGGCAAGTCTGACTGGTGATGTTCAGAATTTGACCACTAGAATAAGCTCTCTAGAGAGCAGGCCAACCCTGGAGAAAAACTCAGTGGTCAGCACCCTCAGTGATGAAGTTGTTAGGAAGTTCAGAGGCAATATGTTGAAAGAAATTACTGAGGAGGTGTCTGAAACTCTCCTTAGAAATCTCCGAGATGGGTTGTTGCCTGAAGTTATGAAGATGATTGACGCCCAGTTGCCTCGCCACTTTCCTCAGGATCTTAAGATAATCAAAAAGGAAGTGATGAAGTTGAGGAAAACTGTAAAGAACATTGCTCCAGTGTCTGGTCGAACATTTGACTCTGCTGACAGACATAAACTGGATCAGGTGTGGAATCATCTTCAATCTGGAGATGCTTCCAAGGGGGAAGGTTCTGGTTTTGGAACAGAGAAGGTTGATCTTAGGAAGAAGATCAAAGTCTGGAAGAAGGTTATTGGTGAAGATGTCACTGGTACTGAAGCCAGTGGACAAGTTGAGGAAGAGGCTGCTGGTACTGATGCCAGTGAGCCAGTTTTTGAAGAGTTCCCAGATATCACTACAACAATGAAAAGTCTCAAAAGAAAGAAAGTGGTATCTGGGGAACCAACAAATGAAGCAGAAGAGTATGTGTCTGCTGATGAGGCCAAGGCAAAGAGACTGGAGCAAGAGTGCATCTTAATTGAAATCTTCAAGAAAAACTTAAAAGATGACTTGATTGCTCACCAGTTGGATATGGCCAGGCATGGGACTCTGGATTCTTACAACGCTGGTAGGTTAGGCGTACAAATTGAAGTTTACAAGAAGATGAAGGATGATCCCAGGCTGAAGAAGTGTCTGGATGCCTTGGATGACGTCTATATTCGATCCATGTATGCTCAGGATGAACAAGTTTATGATTCTGAAATTTATGGTGTGAGCATACTGGATCTTATTGCCCAGAGAAGAGAAGAACTGAAAAATCTCCAGCAAGAAGTAAGGAGCAATGCAACTGCTTTGGAGCATGAATATAGGAAGAAAGTCAAGGGTTTGCCCAAGGCACCAGTCAGAAAATCCAAAGCTACCAGAGATGCAGATCTTAGCACCTTCATTCCCTTAAACACAACTGAAAGGATCAATAAAGAAAAATTTCAACAAGTTGCTGAACAGAGAAAGATGTCCAGGGAAGTGGATGAAATGGTGAAAAGGGCTCAGACAAAAAAAAAGTATGAACATTTGTCACAATTTAGAGCGGATGTCCGACCTATACTGGGTGCTGAGATTTATCTGGCAGAAAATCATGATAACTTCTCTAAGTTCCATGTCAAACTCTTCAGAGAAGGGAACTTTACTGATGAAAGAAAAGACACCTCAATCAGGGCTTTTGGGTGGTCAGAGTTAAGAGAGATTGGGCTTTCATTCAGGGGTAAAGATGTCTCCCAGGATGTGAAATACTTTATGAAGAGGATTGGCAAGGAATGGATGAGGAAGGAGTTGATGGAGATGGAGCTTAGCCTAAGGACTTCTCTTACTTCGTCTTCATCTCCAGGTGTAAAGAGGAAGGCCACTGAAGAGCCAGCTGGGCATGCTGAAAAGAAATAGGCCTGACTCTGATATTGTACTTGTATTTATTTTAATGTTCATAAAATTGTAACTTTCCTCCAGTTGATGTCTGTATATATAAGTTGCAATTCCTATTTTTTTTCAAGTACTTATCCAGATTAAGTCTAGAAATTAAAATGTACAAACTGGGAACATTGATGATCTATAAAGTGGCTCTCTAGAAAATCAAATTAGACTTAGTCAAATTTTTCAAGGATTCTTCAAGCACAAACTTGTATAGATAAAAGCTTGAAAATCCTTGCATAATTTCTAAACAAATAGGGGGAATTTGTTAGGTCCAGATTTACTAGACTCGCTCCAGACGTAACTACTGGAGCCCTCTGAAGATTTTTCCAGAAATTATGTAAAGACCAGTGAACAACTTACTTGTATAGAAATCTGGATTCCACCAGATTTGTTCACTAGACTTCACTCCAGTCAAGATCTTTCCACTGAAGAACATTCTCACTAAAGTCGAAGACTGAAGTCTGAAGAAAGAAGTCTGATAAATAGCGGAGCTCACTGGAAGACTTACCAAATCTCCTGACTGGAGTCCTTGTCAGTGTTCTAGACCTTACAAGTCTGAACACTGATTACGAGGAATTGACTTTATGCCTTTACATGCCCTTAACCGGACAATCCATTTGTCTTTTGTTAAAAGCCTTACACGCATGTAAAGATGGTTGGTTAATTAGAAGA
Organism: Erigeron canadensis; assembly: GCF_010389155.1. Lineage (NCBI taxonomy): Eukaryota > Viridiplantae > Streptophyta > Magnoliopsida > Asterales > Asteraceae > Erigeron > Erigeron canadensis. The sequence goes on from NC_057764.1 coordinate 12,957,722, forward strand.
CAAGTCACTATCATGTGACTTTATTCTTGTACTTTAATCAATGCTTTTAAGGAGTTAAAGTAATTTCCTTAAATGCATGTAACCATATTTGTACGGCAAAAAGAATATTATATTTATTCTTTTTGCCTATAAATACCAAGTCACTTCCTCGTCCAAATGATATACTTTTGCAATTTGGTGCCTTTGCTCAAATACTCTCGATCTAAACAGTCATACTTCACAACTTTAAGTAGTTCGATCAAAGAGTTTATTTAGCAAAGATTAGATCACTTGTAATTCATAGGTTGTTTAGATACTTACTTTGTAATATCTTGTTCCGCAACAACCTTGTATTTTATTTAACATCAATAAATAAAATACACTTGAAAATTACATTGTGTCTCACCATTTACTTTGCTTATCTTTATATTGCTTAAGTAAGTATTACGTTATATATATTCTTACATTTATATTAATCGTAATACTAGTCCAATCTAGTGCTTACTTGACGTTTAATACTAGTCCTCTCTAGTGATTACTTGACTTGTTATTTTACACTTGTGGGTTAAACCATCAAGTGAGGGACTTCACATCCTGATATTTACAAACCTAACCCTGCTAGAGCTGGTATGCTAATAATCCCCCCAGCAACCTCCAAAGCTCCCAAGAAAACCAAGAAAACACTATCAACTTCTTCCACTTCACCTCCTGCTGTTGTCCCAAAATAGCAGCAGCGAGTACCAAAGGGCCAAACTTCTAAGGTTAGAAACAAAGTTTTTGAAGAACATGAAGAACAAAGTTTTTGAAGAACATGAAGAACAAAAAGGACAAAAAGGCTCCCAGCTACGACCAATTGAAGAACATCCTGAAGGAGTACTTTGAATAGGCAAAAGTTTTTGAAACAAAGTTCAGGTGTGATTTGCCTATGCTGAGGCTAGTATTTGGAGCTCCAGCAGCTACCTCAATGTCTGTTGGCAAGAAAATAAGAAAAAGAAAAAAAATGCATCAAACCTTGCCAGCAGCTCTTCCTCCTCTAGCTGGTGATGCCACTTTGAATCTTCAATTGCCTCCCAAAAGCATATTCGAAGAGGGAAGAATATTGGAATCTTCTGCTGGCATATTCTTCCAAAACTTCCAAAATGATCAACTCTTTTTCAGATTGGCAGAGATTGAAAAAGCGTCTACTGGTTTTCTGATCAGCATTAGAAGAAGATTTGCTAAAATGACAAGTGCTAGATCAGTCATCAGCAAGATAGATGAAGAGCTGTTGAAGCCAGCGAGAAGAGAAGAACCGGTACTAAGGATTGCCAAGCAGGAGGATGCTTGAGAGATTGAAGCTGCTAATCTTTAGATGTCTTAATTTGTAAAAGCTTTATGCTTCAGCTTGTAATATTTCTTGATGATATAAAAGACATCTTTCTTCCATACTTCATTTTTTTTAGGCTTTTCTACTCAGCAAGTCTCCTCAGTGAATAGGGGGAGATTGTTAAGTCTTGGATTCGCTGACAAGACTCGCTTGCTGACGTATGTCGTCATCGAGTGTTCAGCGAGTCCAATGACTCTCTTCAGCGGGTTGGATGCTGCCCAAATGTTTGTCAAGGCGGGAAGTTTTCAAACCATATGAAGACAAGAGTCACATGGTGGTTCTTCCAACTATAACATACCTCATATGAGAAAGGTACATGTTGGGACCAAAACTTGGGTCTTCTCTCTCATACCCATTTTGGTAAAGAAGACAAGGGCCCTTGCATTGAAGTACAAGGAGCCAATGGGACGTCGACAACCACCATCTATCACTATCAAAGGAAAGCTGTGTTGCCCTAATTCTTCCTCTACATAAAGCAACACAGCCGCATTATATCAAGTGTGTTAGTCATCTTCAAAATGTGTGTCACTTGTAATTGTTCAAGTTTATAGTGTGTCTAGACTTAGCAATTACTTTGTTCTTTTGTATTCTTGTAAGTCAAGTTTGTAAGATCGACCATGTATTCATCGTTTAATCAATGATACATATGATTATACTTGCATTGATTTATTACAATTGAACTTGTCATTGTTCTTGTTGTATATCTTCTTATTTACTTTCTTGTCTAGCCTAAATATAACACAAGTTGTGCATTCGTGGACTGTCACAGTCAACTCAGTAAACCACTCTCGATCAAAGCATATTGATGTTAGATATCATTTTCTCAAAGATCATATTGAGAAAGGTGACATCGAGCTCTACTTTGTGGGAATTGACTATCAACTTGTAGATTTGTTCACCAAACCATTGGATGAAAAGAGGTTTAACTTTCTTATCTCCAAGCTTGGCATGTTAATTCTTGAACCTTAAATTATTTTGTTCTTGATACATTCTAGAAAAACAAAATACAAAATTTGAAAAGATAAAATCAAATACAAAAATAGAAAATCTTGAAAACAAACAAAAAGATTATTTTTTTACACTGGCTTACATATACTATGTGCGTAACTCGTGCTTCATTGTTTTATTTATTTCAATGTGGCTTATACATATTCTGTGTATAACCCGTTCTTCAATGCTTTATTTATTTTAGAATGTTGATACATTTTAACATTGTGTTGTTATACATATAGATTGATATAAGAAAACAAGGAATTGAACGCCTTTGTGTACTTCCAAGTGGTCTTATATGAATGTGTATGTGTAATTGTAGTTAATTGCTTTTGAATAAAGTTTGCTTAAATGTTTTATTGCCTCCAACTTATTGATGTAAGATGCGACGGATCGAACGCCTTTGTGTACTCCCTAGCAGTCTTACTATGAACATTGTTGTTGAAGCAAATTTTGTGATTCTCAATTGAAAAATCTTGTTCACAATAGACTCTCAATATTTTTTCTGACAATATCATAACAACGATTTTACTCAGTTTGATTTCACAAAAACCAATTTTTGCTCCACCTTTCTGTGGAAAACATTTTTGATCTATTCTTACATAGATTGAGGAGTTTGTGATTTCCAATGATTTTCAATCAATTGAAGTTCGGTGATTAGTTTGCACATGAGCGATTTTTCACTCCATGAACTTCATCATCGCCAATGAGTTCTAACCCCGAAGTATTCACTTTTTTCATTAGATAGTAAGGGTATTTTGAGTGATGATGGTTTCGTGCAAATTAGATGGAGGGAGTAAAGTCAAAAAGTGAGAGGTTAAGGTGATATGTTGAGAGAAAAGGGTTAAAAGAAATGATACCCTTCCCTAAATTCTCAAATCGCCGGGTAAAACACGTTTCTGTCTAATGTCATTTGTTGATATCTCGATATTGAAAAGTCTTCATGGACCCAGTGAAGCAATGCACATCTTTACCTAACCACTCAAGTGTTTCTTAACAAATACTTGTTTCAATTCTCACGGAGATTTTCACATTTCTATTAACTCTTCATTTGGAAGATGTTGATATTGAACAAGGGCGACATTCTGCTCTAGTCCCCGACTTCATTGGATCAAGATTGTGTCTAGAGCTATCTTGATTGATCATTAACTTGATCATTATTCATTTCTTTAGGACACATTCGAGTCATATCTTTGTGATATTATTGCTTATCTTTGTGATATAGCCGGAACATTTGTAGTGATATCTTAATTGGTATTCCACGATGATCAAATGGAAATCCTACCAATGCTAACATCTTTTCCAACGTTGAACGTAGGTCTCATAATTACATTTATGTGGTTATTGAGTTAACGAGAAGTCTAACTATGACCTCGGATATTACCTAAAAAGTCTTTAAGGATAATAGATTGTGGTTATCGAACGCTTTGGTTGTACTAACCATGATTTATATTCTTTGAAGCAATTTCGTGGTTGAAAAGCCGCAGACCGAACTTTGTTAGAACATTGCTTTGTGCATGTATCAATGATACATAGGAAATCCGACAAATGTAATACATTTCTATCGGTCATTTCATTAATCCTTTTGATATTTGAACATGTTAACGGATCATTCTTATCTGGTTTCATTTCTCATCTCACAAACACAAAAAACACCAACACCATACTATAACGTTTGTACCAACAACTTCAACCTTACATTTTAGTCACCATTAGGATTCTTTGGGTTGGACTAATGGTTTGGGTTGATGTTTTGATGGTCGACAGTTCTCCATGTGCACAAAATCTAGTTTAGTTCCTGATATTTCTTTTGACATTTTATCAATCAATGTTTGCATAATGACATTGGTTTCCAACTTTGTCATTATGAGGGGGAGAAAATATTATGATTGATTGGGGAAGAAATAAGAATAATTGATAAAGATAGCAAGGAGAAAAGTTAGTGTTTGGTTGTTTTGACTAACAAGTTTGTGTTTTGATGTTTTGACTGGTCACACGCCCATAATGGAGCCTTCTAGCAAAAGTTATTCATGATAGTCAATTGAACTCAAAATTTTACTAAATCTTAGTCGATTGAGATCTTGACTTGAAAAAGAAGGACTGATTTGATTACAAAGATAAGAATGAGATCAAAGATGAAAGGATATTCTCTCAAGATGGAACAAATATTCAAAGATGCTCCAAAATATTTATACTCATGAATTGAGGGGGAGCATGATTACATCATAAGAGACTTATCCAAACTTCATTCAAATGCTTACTCTCCAAAGTGTTTAAGTCAATGTGACCAAGATCAAAGCTACAAAAAGTTGAAAGATTGGTTAGAAGATTCAAGTCAAAGAAGTAAAGCTTCAAAAGAGTCTTTATCAACATACTTCATTCAAGATCTTCAAGTCATACAATAATATTTTTTTTCCAAGAAAGCATAAAGACTTGTTCGACTTCATTATCCTCTTCCAAGAAGCTCCAATGCATACATCAAGGGGGAGATTACAAGTTCATCATACTTCATTTCAAGAAGTAGAATTTCGCTCAAGAATCGAAGAATTGAAGAATCAAAGCCAAGTTTATACCTTCCGCATTTCAAAAGACAACTCTGATTCATGATTCAACAATTTTCAAAGATTCAAGACACACACACACTCTTTATTCTTTGTTCAAAAAGAACATTGAGAATTGCCTCATGATTTAACTTCAAGAAGTCCAAGACCAAGACTGAATCAAGTTCTCCAAAGACTTGTTTCAACAAACCAATTGTCTTCACCACCGGGCTCATCAAATTCATTCTTACAAGATAAGATAACATGTACTTCATTCATTACAATATATCACTAAGGGGGACAATGTTAGAAATCCAAAAATAGTGATAAATTGTAATTTAAGTTAGTGGACTTACTTGTTGTTAAGTCATAGTTTAATGATAACTAAGGTTGAGGGACTAGATGTGATAATTAGATATGTATAGGGATAGACTATAAATACCCTCATACCTTAGATATCATTAACAAGCTTGAACAACAATCATTCATTCCTGTAACCATTACACACACATTAATTCCAATCATCCACTTTCTCTCTAAAAACACACACTCCCACACCAATAACACACACACATAAAATCCACCATTGGTGATATGAATTCAGGGTAGAAATCGTGTTATCTACATCGAGATTTAATCTACTGACATTGCAAATGTCAAATTCTTTTACAAGCATGTCAACATTAAATGCATGATGGACTTTTAATTTCTTAATAACATGATTAATTAAGTTTTTATTATTAATTACCTAACTTATATTAATTAATTTACTTGGGATCATTTAATAAACCAACTAGTAAAATGGCTTTTAAATATATTGAAATTTTGATGGCATTTCTTAAGACACTAGTATAGGGCATAGACATGTACATTGGAGTTCTAGTACTTATTGTGTGACTTGTGGCAGTATGAGACTTTTGGGATTGTACGAGCGCTTATTATAGGTTGACTTTGACTGTTCGTGTTCAAGATCTTTGTGCTAGGTCATTTGTACTTGTTCATCTTGTCAGGTGAGTTTCGTAGCCCCACTTTTATGTGCTTTGGGGTGAAAAGTATACAAATGTTTTTCTAACAGTTTGTCGATTACTGTTTTTAATATGTACAATGTATATTGTTTATTGAGTCGTTCATTTAGAGTTACCTGTTCATGTTCATTACTTGGTACCAAGTCGGCCCGTGTTCATGGGATTCGTTCATTAGTGCCATTTGGATGCGTTCCTGGTACTAGTCCTGGTCGTATGTGCATTAGGTCATTAATTGTCATTATGTGCTTACTTGTGTGTTCGAGACATTTGGTATGTAACTCTAAGCTCTTACATATATTGTACAAAATATTCATGTTCATAAAGAATCGACAAGTTTTCATGTTCATTGCTAGTTCTTTCGTACGAAAACCTACGAACTCACCAACCTCGTGTTGACATATTTTAGCATACTTTTCAGGTGATCAGGCTAGACATGGATGAAGTAGCTAGGAGCAGGAGCTTTGGATCGAGGAACTGGCGCATCTTTTGTTAGATTTTATTCAGGGATATGCGCTCTAGATAGCGTTCCTTGATTGACTTTTGATTCACAGGCTTAATGCCTTGTATGCACCCCATTTGAGGGTTGAATGTTGAAATGACATACTAGTACATTGATCATCTATGTATGTTGTGTTGACGTTCATGTGTGAATTGTTGTGCTTGTACCAATGCAAGTACCTGTTCATTTAGATTTTTCTATGTAATGCCATGTCATGTTGTGCTTTCGTGACATCCCGATATTCCGTCGTAGTTGGGGTGTTACAGAATGGTATCAGAGCCGTGGTTATAGAGAATTAGGTGGATTGGCCTAGACTATAACCTAAGTACCTCATGTCATATATATAATAGGAATTTATATGTGCATCCTTAACGTGCTAACGTCACCTTTGTTATGTTCTTGTGCATATGTGTGGTGGTACGTGTTCAAGTTCAAGTGCATACGTGAAGTGTCGGTCATGTGCATTGTGTTTGGTGTTCATGTTCATGAATTGGTGTTAATGGTCATTGTTCATGTGCTTACGTGTTCATGTGCATGTGCATTCTGATGTGGTTGGACGGATTACTTCTGTTATTATTATAGCAAGATGAAGTGATGACACTAACTAGTATTACATATAAGGTAGCAAGGAAACGCCTGATCAACGTTTTGCGATTATCTTCCTGTTTTGCGACAGTTTTTGACTTCATGGATTGCACTTGTAGTTAGAGTGTGGTAGCAACTCTGGGCTGTTTAATGGGTGTTGGTGGGGTGGAGGGTTAGCCGCTGGTACACCCTGTATACATACTCTGCCAATACCTAGAGAACATACCACTACTGTGATCCGACCTTACATTAGATGTACTAGGGGAGTGGAGGGTTAGCCGCTGGTATACCCTGTATACAAAAACCGCTAGTGCATCGGATGTAGGTGTTAGATTCGGACCATATTTTAACTGCAATGGTTTAGGTTTATAATATTTATAGTTTATTTATATTAGTAGTATGTTGATATGAATGGCATGATTAGGGCAAGCTCATAATAGGGTGCTTAGAGATAAGATTCGAGCGTGTTAATTGAGTGCAACGTGTGACATCAACATCATCAAGTGTTTCTTCCTGACAAACTTTTTATCATGGCTCACTTACGTGTGTAGAACAATGGTAAGGACGAGAGGCAATACTACTGCTGCGAACAAAGGTGGCCGCGGTGGTGGTCGTGGTGAAGGCCGCGGTGGTGGCCGTGGTAGTGGTCGTAGAGGTGGACATGTTGGAGGTCGTGGAGGTGGTCGGGGTAATGCTGCTGAAGAGCTTGTAAATGATCAACCCCAGAACCAACCCAACCAAGAGATGATTAATATGATCACCCAAGTAGTCAACACAGTTCTAGCACAAAGAACCGCGGAAGCTGACATTGTACATGTAGTTGCTAATGGTGATCAAGCTAATGCTGAAGATGGACAAGGTAGTGGTGAGTATTATGAGAATGTTGAGAAGGGTATACGGGTTGGAAAGGTACCAAGGAGACCCAGAGATGGCGTGAAGAAGGGATGTACTTATAAGAACTTCAAAGACTGTGGTGTTCAAGATTATGATGGTAGGGGTGGGGCTGTCAAGTTTGTTCAGTGGTTGGAAAAGATGGAAGCAGTGATTAGCATCAGTGGGTGTACACCTGAACGGAGGATCAGATATGTGGCAAACTTTTTTACTGTCGATGCCTTGTCAGGGTGGAATACCCAGCTGCGAATCAGAGGTAAAGAAACAGCTGAGGGAATGTCTTAGTATAATTTCAAGGAAATGATGCGGAGGAAGTTTTGCCCAGAGATTGAGTTGCAAAGGTTGGAACGAGAATTTCTTGATCTCAAGATGGTTGGTGCTAACCATGCTGGTTACACTATCCGTTTCACTTAATTGTCAAGATTGGTTCCACAATTGGTTTCACTAGAGTCAAAAAGTGTGGAGAAGTACCTTCACGGATTGGTTCCTCAAGTTAAAGCAACCATGGTTGCAGTTCGCCCACTTACTCTCGAAGAAGCTATGCTGAGGTCTGAAGCCATGACTGATGAGTTGGTACAGTGTGGCGCCCTTACTGTAGCTAGTTACAAGTGAAAGGGTACTGGAGAGTCAAGTAGCTGTAAGAAGGTGTGGAGGCAGGATGGAAAGAAGCAGAATAGAGGTAGAGTGTTTGTGGTTGCTGATGCTGGTAGGAGAGACTATGTGGGTCCTCATCCAAAGTGTGAAAAGTGTAATCTCCACCATGCAACAAACCAACAATGTATGACATGCTACAACTATAGAAGGGTTGGGCATAAGGCCAGTGATTGCAGGGAAGCAAGAGCTCCAGTTGCGCCGTTGAATGCGGCACCAAATCATAGAAATAGTTGTCCTCAGTGGGTTGGGCAGCAGGTACAAGTGGCAGTTCATCCTAACCAGTTGCAGATTGCTGGGCCAAATCAGAACAGAGGCAACCAGGCTCAAGCTGCTAGAGGTCGTGCATTTGTGGTTAATGCTGCTGAAGCTCGCAATGATTCTAATGTCGTTGCAGGTACGTACTTTTCTTTTGAATGGTCATTATGCAACTATTCTATTTGATTTGGGAGCCGATTACAGTTTTGTTTCAACTAGCTTTGTTCCTTTATTGAGTGCTAAGCCGAGTCTCATGTACATGTACTTTGGTGTCGAGATGGTTAATGGTGAGTTAGTCAGATTAGATCAGATCATTCGTTCGTGCACATTAGTTCTACATGACCGTCCATTCCTTATTGATTTGGTACCTTTTGAAATGGGAAACTTTGATGTCATTGTTGGAATGGATTGGATATCTTTAGTCAATGCTTCGATTTTGTGTAGTGCTAAGATAGTTAGGATCCCGTTGCCTATCGGGGAAGTCCTAGAAGTTCATGGAGAAAAATCTGAGTCATATGAGAAGCATGTCATGAATGTTGTGAGTAAAGAGATTACTTTGGGGAGTGTTCCCGTTGTTTGTGACTTTCCCGATGTCTTTCCTGATAATCTTCCTAGTTTACCCCCGTCACGACAGTTAGATTTTCGCATTGATCTTGTTCCTGATGCGGCTCCGGTAGCGAAGTCTCCTTATAGATTAGCACCATTAGAAATGCAAGATTTGGCAGCCCAGTTGAAAGAGCTTCAGGATAAAGGTTTTATTCGACCTAGTCATTCACCGTGGGGAGCACCCATTCTGTTTGTTAAGAAGAAAGATGGTTCATTTCGAATGTGCGTTAATTATCGTGAGCTGAACAAACTAACAGTGAAGAATCATTACCCTCTCCCCAAGAATGATGATTTATTCGACCAACTTCAGGGTGCAAAGTACTTTTCGAAGATAGATTTGAGGTCAGGGTACTATCAGTTGCGTGTTCATGAGGATGACATTCTAAAAACTACTTTCAGAACAAGATATGGTCACTTTGAGTTTACAGTGATGCCCTTCGGGTTAACGAATACACCAGCAGTGTTCATGGATTTGATGAACAGAGTTTGTTGGCCGTACCTAGACCAGTTTGTGATCGTGTTCATCGATGACATTTTGATCTACTCGAAGACAAAGGAAGAACATGCCAACCACTTGAGAAAAGTGTTAGAGTTGCTGAGAAAAGAAAAGTTGTATGGAAAGTTTTCCAAGTGTGAATTCTGGTTAGAGGATGTCCATTTCCTTGGGCACATGGTGAACAAGAATGGCATCCAAGTGGATCCCAGCAAGATCGATTCTGTGAAGAACTGGAGAACGCTAGAGACACCGACCGAAGTCAGACAGTTTCTTGGGTTGGCTGGTTACTATAGGCGGTTCATAGAGAACTTTTCGAAGATTGCTCTACCGCTTACTCAGTTAACACAGAAAGATAGACAATATGTATGGGGTGAAAGACAAGAGGAAGCATTTCAGATTTTGAAAGACAAGTTGTGTAATGCATCGATCCTCAGTTTGCCTGAAGGATCCGATGATTTCGTAGTCTATTGTGATGCTTCAGGTCAAGGCTTGGGTTGTGTTCTCATGCAGAAGGGCAAGGTGATTGCATATGCCTCTCATCAGCTGAAGGCTCATGAGAAGAACTACACCACTTATGATTTGGAGTTGGGTGCAGTAATTTTTGCATTGAAGTGTTGGCATCATTACTTGTATGGGACAAAGAGCATCATCTACACAGATCACAATAGTCTACAACATATCTTCACAAAGCAGGATTTGAATATGAGACAACGTAGATGGCTAGAACTACTAAGTGATTACAATTGTGATATTCGTTATCATCCAAGAAAAGCCAACGTTTTGGCTGATGCCATAAGCCGTAAGGAAAGGGTTAAGCCTAGACGAGTACGTGCAATGAGCTTCATAGTACGGAAGAGTATTAGAGATAGAATTATTGAAGCGCAAGAAAGGGTCGTGGCTGAGAAAGACGTTTTATTTGAAGCATTGAGGGGACTAGATCAAGAGTTAGTTCGAAAAGATGATGGCGGACTATATTTTGTAGAAAGGATTTGAGTCCCTTCAGTTGGTGGATTATGGTCATTGGTCATGTATGAGGCACATAATACGAGATACTCCGTACACCTAGGTACAGACAAAATGTACTATGACTTGTGAGAGCTTTATTGGTGGCCTGGTATGAAGAAGGACATTGGATTGTATGTGAGCCAATGTCTAACATGTCTGCAGGTAAAAGCTCAATATCAGAGACCTCCAGGGTTACTCGAACAGCCAAGGATTCCTGAACGGAAATGGGAAGAAATTTCTATGGACTTTATTACAAAGTTGCCAAAGACAAGAGATGGTCATGACATGATTTCGGTGACCGTCGATAGGCTGACGAAGTCCGCACACTTTTTGGCAATCCACGAGAACGAGTCAACAGGTTCACTGGTAAGGAAGTACATAAAAGACGTGGTGTCAAAACATGGTGTACCAGTGTCAATCATATCAGATAGAGATACTCGTTTCACTTCCAGTTTCTGGAGAGGATTTCAAAAGGCTTTCGGTACAAGACTAGACATGAGTACAGCATATCATCCTCAGACTGACGGACAAAGTGAGCGCACGATTCAGACACTCGAAGATATACTGCGAGCATGCGCTATAGTTTTTGGTGGTAACTGGGATACCCACCTTCCCTTGGTGGAGTTCTCTAATAATAATAGTTACCACGTGAGCATTCAAATGTCTCCGTTCGAGGCAATGTATGGGCGAAAGTGTAGATCGCCAGTTGCATGGGCACAAGTCGATGACAGTCAAATGATTGGTCTAGAAATCATTGAAGAGACGACATAAAGAATCATTCAGATCAAAGAGTGACTAAAGATAGCACGTGAAAGACAAAAGAAGTATGCCGATATCAGGCGTAGGCCTTTAGAGTTCAGTATGGGAGACCGTGTACTACTGAGAGTTTCTCCTTGGAAGGGCGTAGTCAGGTTCATTAAACGAGGGAAGCTTGGGCCAAGGTACATTGGACCATTCAAAATCTTAGAAAGAATTGGTCGTGTAGCATATCGTTTGGAGCTACCAGATGAGCTTAATGGAGTTCATGACGTATATCATGTGTCAAATCTACGCAAGTGTTTAGTTGACGAGGCACATCATGTACCAATGAATGAGATCCAAGTAGACGAAAGGTTGAACTTCATTGAGAAACCGATTGGCATTGTAGATAGAATGATCCGGAAACTGAAGAAGACTAAGTATACTCTCGTTAAAGTGCAATGGAACAACAGGCGAGGTCCAGAGTATACATGGGAGCGAGAAGATTAGATGAGGATAAAGTATCCCTAGTTGTTCGAGACGGCTAGCGTCAATTGAATTTTGGGACGAAATTCCTTTAACGAGGGAATGATGTGACAACCGTCATCTGATCATACCGTCCGATTGTACTTTTCCGTTCGTCATTCCTAGGATTAGTCATGTACGTGTCAGTATAGTGCGTCATTGGTTAATTTAGAGCATGTACATGTACTTTTGTAAGACATTGAGTATTAATAAAGCGAGTTTGTGTTCATCCGGGTTCTAGTGCATTTAATACTTAAAGATTTGGTGCAAGTGTTCGTGTTTGAAGGAATACTAGTTGTCTTGTAGAAATGCCAAATAATCGGAAAAAACTTAAAAATGAACTAATGAAATTATAATAATTAATTATAGTCATATTTATAACCGTTGGAAAGCTAGTCGAAAAATATATTCATTTATGTCATTTAAAATTTTAAATGGGACGTCAAGTCTCTTTAAGTTTGTGAGTCAAATGTATCCGGTTAAAGAGTCAAACTTGGGTTGAGAGGCTAGGAGGCTACTAACTCTCCCCACCTCTCATTTTCCTTATCATTTTCACTCATCCATTCTCTCACAAAAAGCTTTGCTACCCCATCTCATCTCTCTAGAAAATCTACTAACTTTTCATACCAAATCAAAGATCTAAGTTTTTTATCACCAAATTTGTTCATAGATCGGTTGTTACTACCCGATTTCATAACCAAATCGTGAGTATTATGGCTTTAAATCCCGTTTTTAGTTTAGATATAAAAGTTCCATTTATTTTATAAACTTTAATCTTAAAAATCGAGAAAGAATATGGTTATGGGTAAAGAAAATATGTCAAATCCTTAAGTTTATGTTTATAAACTAGATCTATACATTTTACAACCCAAAAACTAGTTAAAAACTGATTTAGAATGAAAAATATGAGTTTTTATGAAAATAGCTCGTCGGGGTCGTAATGGACCAAGTTCCAGATCTGAATCTGAGGTAGCAAACACCCTCGGGTCACAAATCGCAATACGAGGTCGCATTTGGTCTTGGGGTCGTATTCAACTTGCGAGGTCGTAATTTGATATTGAGGTTGTATTTGACAATGAGGTCGTATTTTAGTGGGGTCGTAATTAAAGATCAGGGTCGTAATTAAAGGGGCATCGTAATTGATTTTGGCTAGTGTGGTCATGACTTACCTGAACGTAATTGATACACTTCCTAAATCAATTTAAGCTAGTAATTAATGCACATCGAAACTTTCATGGAGGGCTCGAGATTTAATCGGCTGACTTTGACTGTTCGTGTTCAAGATCTTTGTGCTAGGTCATTTGTACTTGTTCATCTTGTCAGGTGAGTTTCGTAGCCCCACTTTTATGTGCTTTGGGGTGAAAAGTATACAAATGTTATTCTAACAGTTTGTCGATTACTGTTTTTAATATGTACAATGTATATTGTTTATTGAGTCGTTCATTTAGAGTTACCTGTTCATGTTCATTACTTGGTATCAAGTCGGCCCGTGTTCATGGGATTCGTTCATTAGTGCCATTTGGATGCGTTCCTGGTACTAGTCCTGGTCGTATGTGCATTAGGTCATTAATTGTCATTATGTGCTTACTTGTGTGTTCGAGACATTTGGTATGTAACTCTAAGCTCTTACATATATTGTACAAAATATTCATGTTCATAAAGAATCGACAAGTTTTCATGTTCATTGCTAGTTCTTTCGTACGAAAACCTACGAACTCACCAACCTCGTGTTGACATATTTTAGCATACTTTTCAGGTGATCAGGCTAGACATGGATGAAGTAGCTAGGAGCAGGAGCTTTGGATCGAGGAACTGGCGCATCTTTTGTTAGATTTTATTCAGGGATATGCGCTCTAGATAGCGTTCCTTGATTGACTTTTGATTCACAAGCTTAATGCCTTGTATGCACCCCATTTGAGGGTTGAATGTTGAAATGACATACTAGTACATTGATCATTTATGTATGTTGTGTTGACGTTCATGTGCGAATTGTTGTGCTTGTACCAATCCAAGTACCTGTTCATTTAGATTTTTCTATGTAATGCCATGTCATGTTGTGCTTTCGTGACTTCCCGATATTCCTTCGTAGTTGGGGTGTTACATGATTCGATATATACGATTAGATCGAGAGTTTTTGAGTGATATTTTCGTGTTCATCTCGAAATTCTAAAACTAGGTATACTATCTGATCGTAATATAGTTAACCATGCAATAAGAAAATTAAGAAAGCAGAACTCGAAATTTTCAAATTAGGATTTCTAATTTTCTTCGATTTTGATGTTTTTGGGTTAAAAATAAGGGTTGGGGTAACTTAATCGCTTGAATACGAATGTATAGATACAATTTTTACAAGTTTTGGTTGGGTAAATCATGATTTCGTGTTGGGGAAGATGAACAATTGCGTCGACCTCGTATTTAGGAGTTTGCTAGCCCAGAAATACGACCTCGCAAATGTCAATTAATTTGGACTGGTTTGACTTTCGGAATACAAGTTGGATTTACGACCTGGACAAATACGTGGCCAAATTGGAAAATACGACCTCGTATTTTAGAGTTTGGTTGACCGTATTTTGACCATGAAATACGACCTCGTACAGAGATACAACCTCGTATTTGACTTAACAGATTTTCAAAAGTTTTATTTTTATAAAATATTTGAAAATGGGTTAATTATTATTTTAACTTAATTAGAGGGTTAATTTAAGTTAACAGATTTTCAAAAGTTTATCGTTATAAATATTTGAAAATGAGTTAATGTATGTATAACTAAATTAGCGGGATAATTTATTTATATGTGTTGATTGTAAATTACCGAGATAATTTATGATTGTTTAACTTAATTACAAAGATAATTGAAGTTATTGATATTAACTAAATTACAGAGATAATTTATGTTAATTGTATTTGTTATAAATTATAGGGATAATTTATATGTTTTTGACTAGATTACAGAGATAATGCTAGTTGTATATGTTATGCATGTGAATTTTTATGTCTATTTGGGTAATTAAATGTTTGTTATTGATTACAAAAATGGCAAGAGAATTTGCAGCAGGTCATAACTTTGTGATTAACCTAGACGAGAATCAAGACGGATCTGAATATTATCATGAGATTTTCATATTTTTTTAAGCAGTCAAGAATTCATCACATTCTTACTCATTCACCGGTTCTGTATGATTCATACCTAGTAGAGTTTTGGGATAATGCAAGACATAAGAAAACTGCTAGTCAGGGGATGATTGAGACAGTGGTTGCTGGCAAGACTATCATGTTCTCAGCTCGTGATCTTATCGATATCTTGAAGCTAGGTACATCCGATCAAGAAGGAGGAGAGAACGGACCTACTACTCTTAGTAAAGAGGTTATTGTTGGAGGATTTGCAAGAATGGGTTATGCTGATGACTTGCATGTTGGAACTTTGAAGAAGCGCGGATTCTATGGAAGGTGGAGATACTTAGCGCATGTATTGTTGGTTAGTTTGTGTAACAGAAGAACCAAATGGGATACGCTGAATCAAGAATCTCAAGCTCAGATGGTTGGTCTAGTATACAACAAACCGTATAGTTTTTCTAAGTATTTCTTCAGCGAATTAAGGAAGCAAACAATTGCCAGACAAGGGCATAGGTTTATGATCTATCCTAGATTCGTTATGATGATTATCAATCATGATATTCCTAATCTGTCAGCTACAAAGATAGTTCTGAAAGTGACATCCATGGTGGGAAGGGCATATGATGAGTTCAGGAATCGTATTTCTGGTGATCCTAGTGCTCAAGATGTACCCTTGTTTGGAGCTCTTGTGGATATAAACTTCAATCCACCTACTGCTGAAGAGTTTGCCAGATTCAGAACTGAGATTGTTCCACATGAGCCAGTTGCTAATCCAGTTCCTCTACAGATGGTGATGCCATGAACCAATGCATGATATTGAACAACCACAGGTTCAGAATACAGAAAGGGTGAGGGTTGATAAGAATGATGTGGTTCTTGAAAAAGAAGCAGAAGCACATGAAGATCCTATTGATTATGTTGCTAGTGCTACTGATGTTGCTTTGAAGAAGAATCCATCTGATTCAGGTCTGAAAAGGAAGAAAACAAAGGCTTCTAGGGACGTTGAGGTGCCAGAGGTTGAAGAGGTACCTGCTCTAAAGAAGAAAACTGTTATAAGATTGAAAGTCAAGGAGAAAGTTCTTGCTAGTGGAGTAGATAAGTCTGATAAAGCTCTAGAAGCATCAAGCAGAGCTACTGAACAGAGGTCTAGGAGATCAGTTGAATCACATGCAGAGACAGTGACACCAAGAAGATCTCAAAAGACGACTGTAAATCTTAAGAGGCCGTCTACAACTCATAGAATGAAGGATTCAGTGCCTAATCCTGAGCCAAGAACTAAAGTGACTACACGTCAAATTCCTATTTTACCACCAGTGTTTGGTATGGCTGATATGAAAGGGAAGATGACAGTTTTAGAGGCCAGAGTTACTGGTTTGTTTGATGAGTTGGAGAAACAGAAGAGGAACCATGAGAAAGAGATGTAGAAAAAGCAAAGGGAAGTTGAGATGTTAATGAAAGCTCTTGATGATGAGAGAAAGAGTCATCAAGATTTTATTAACACTCTCATGTCCAACTTTGACATGGTTTGTCGTGAAGCTACAGAGGCTGAAAGTTCGGCTACTAGAGCGAACAAAGGAGTAGTTAGAGTAGTTGAACAAATGACAAAGATTGTTGATGTCATGCTAGGTAGTGTGATGCAATCAGATCTGAATAAGCTGGTTGAGAAGTTTTTGGTTGAGAAGCAGTAATTACCGGATCTAGGTTGTAAGGGTGATGAGCTTTCGAAGAAGAAAGATGATGATTCAAGTCAAGATCCAGATGCAGCAAAGGATAGGGGTAATGCTAATAGAGAAGATCTGACCAAGGCAATAGAGTCATTGACTGTGATTGCAGCTGATATGATAGGGTCTTCCAAGACAACCGAAACTATGAGGGAAGAAAGAGAAGTAATCTATGGTGATGAAGGTTGGATGGACTTCAAAGATATCGATGTTGCAGTTACAGCTTCAAGGCTTGTGGGTGATGATGTGGAACGCAAAGGGTTCAGTATTGACGACTTTCGAGCCAAGCTAGATATAATGGACACTTTTAATCAAGTCCAAGATCCAGATGCTCAAGTTGCTCAAGAACCAGTTGGCGTGAATCTTGATGAGCAACAAGCAGAGCCAAGTACTAATTCAGGATGGTGGTTGCATAGTAAGGCTGAGCTTGAGGCAATGCATAGACCTGTTAAGTATAAAGACAAGATCCAGGGTGAAAAAGTTGAAGCCTACGCTACCAATGTTGTATCGAGAATAGTGAGTTTTCATTGGGATAACGAGATAAATTATCTTATTATCAGGAGAACCGACGGTGTACAGTATTTGGAGATGACCACAGAAGCCATCAACTATCTTGCTGATGTTGATTTCATATGTTTGGCTAGGCTAGAACTGATTAATCCTAGTGGCTATGAAAGAGCAGATTATATTGCCAGGTCTATTGCAAATGATATTAAGATCAAGGATTCTGCAAAGAGAAAATATCATCCACAGGAGGGCAAAAGGGTCAAGGATAAGTCAAGGATAGATCTGAAGACAAAAGAGCCCGTGATTACTTTGAAGTACAAGCCTGCCAAGTTTTCCAAAGAAGTTCCTTTGAAGAAGTTTGGGAAGGATTTGTTGGATAATATGGAGGGTTGGTACTTTGATAGTAAAACATATGAAGCTGTGATGTACGACCGTAGTTATCATGAAATTTTAAGGATTTATGAGCCTTTGCATCTAGTGAACTTCTGTCAGAAAGATCTGCTGAAGCTGAACAGTGTTAATAATTGGATTCCAAAGGATTTTTAGGGTCCAGTGTTGCGATATAGGAATGCAGTGAGTTTATGCTTGAAGATTGGCTTACACTCAAACTTTGATTTTTATAAGGCTGCAAATGATTCAGAAGAAGTTCAGAAGATGAAAAAGGCTGATAAACGAAAGCAGAAGAAGTAGATTGATGACAAAGACAAGACGAAGACATTTATTGTAACGTCTAGAAGCTATTGCCAAGGGGGAGTCTGTAAGTACACGTCTATGTCAATAGCAGTCTAGATTGTTTGGGCTTATATTGTAATATGTCTTTGTCATGTGATTGTCATTAATGAACTTTGTATTATGCATAGAATACTAAATTAAGTTTAAGTATTGAATGTGTAATAATATTCTGCTATGTGAAATACGACCTCGTAATTGCAGGGTCAATTACGAGGCAAGACATAGGAATACGACCTCGTATTTGCAGGGCGAAATACGAGGTGGGACACAATTACGACCTCGTAAAGGTGTCGAGCTGGGCAGAAAATGCGAGGTCAACTCGCTGAAAGCCCAGATCGTGTTTCCTATAAATATCAAAACCCTAACAGAGTTTAGGGTCCAACATTTGTCGAATTTTCAAGCATTTTTTGTGTCGGTCAATAGATCAAAGGTCGTTTTGCTAGCCCGAAGAAGATCTGTGAGGCAGCAGGTGATCTAGGGGCTTTCGTTGTGAATCACCACATTATAGAGTGGGATTCCACACCTCTGGATAACGGGATCAAACTATTAACGATCCGCTTCAAGGGGACTTACAGATTCTTTTGTAAACCTAGTCATGAAATCTCTAAGTGCTTCATTAGTTTTTTGAGTGATTTTATAAATGTAACATCCTAAACTTTTCAAGTTTAACAATTTGACTATTCCATTAGTTAACGTCGGGTTCACTAAGTTTATGCCATAAATGGGATTATGTGATTAAATGCTTATGCGTTTAAAATCATATGATTCAAGTATGTTAAATGAAAGTAATTAAAGTAAAGTCTTGAAAGTTAAGTGCTCGTTAAGTCATTAAGTGGTCCAGTGAGAAAGTTCAGCCAAGAAAGTAACGTTTAGAAGTCGAGGGGCTTAAGTGTAATGTTGGGAGCTGTTGGCCAGGATTTAAGGGTAATTAGGTATCCCTAATTGTCACAAAATCTGATCTTATGTGTGTAAGAGAGCCCTAGCCGATCCCCCTCCCTTTCTAAGCAAGTTTCCCTCAACATTTAATCGTTTCATTCCGTTTCGATCAAGTTTTGTCTAGACCTTGAATCCCCTAAGCCATCAACAGGTATTTTAGGTATTATTACATTGATTTCATGTCTTTTCAATCCCTTGATTCATTTCATAACTGATCTGGGTCTTTAGAGGATTGATTAGAGTTAAAATCATGAGATTTAATCGATTCGGTAACCTAAAACGAATGTTATTGTGCTGCAAATCAATTGGATGTTAAAGGTTGTTTTCATGGCATCATTAGTCTTAAAATGATGAACATTGTTTTTTAAAAGTCGTTCATGGGGTTTGGGATCATTTGGTTTTGATTGGCTTTAGTTTTGGGTGAAAAACTAATGAGGGTTGCTGGTTCGTCCAGTAGGTGCGACGAACTTTTAAAGAGGGTGCGGCACACCTAGTGTTTTGAGGGGAGGTTTGGTAGTATGTCATCAATAGGTGCGGCGCACCTCTCAATAGGTGTGGTGCACTCATTGATACCAAGAAGGGGTGCGATAGAGGATGCGTTATAGGGTGCAGCACACCTTTATGTTCCTCCTAACTTTTTTTCAGTTGGTTCGACGCACCATGGTTAGGGGTGCGGCGCACCCAGCCTATTTGTGTTGAAAATCATTGTTTAATGCATAGCTCGCTAAACATTCGTTCTAGGTTTCTGGGAGTACATATCAAGCACCGTAAGCTTACTTTAAATTGTTGTGAGCCCGTATAAGGTAAGATACATGACTTTTCTCATGCTGGAGGCACAACCAAATGTGGTTTTCTTTAACCTCTTATTCGGATTATCTTATTTATTTTGGGTTTTTCGGGTTATGCGGGAGGTTATATGGGAATGTATGTATGTTGAAATGACCTATGTTGTTATGTTGACGTTTAAAGTAAAAGAAGTTATGTACATAAGTAGTGTGATGAAAATATGATGTTGTAATGATGTAATGATATGACGATGTTATGATATAACGATATGATGTTATTATGTGAATATGTTATGATCACAAAAGTATTTCAAATGATTGTTTGCATGGCTTGAACACCTAGTCATTAGACTTCTATAGGTTTGCCATGACACGTGCACGATTAAGGGCCCTAAAGTAAAGAAAGATGTATGTGATTAGTTTAGCTGAAAGTGTAGCCTAAGCTAATATAAAGTAGAGAAAGCTAATTAAGTGATTAGTTTAGGTGAAAGTGTAGCCTAAGCTAATAAAGATAAGAAGTCTCGAACATAAGTTGTGTTAAGCTTAACCCATGCTAGTTCAAAAGCTAGTGCGTACATGGTTGCTTGGGGGGCTCCTTGCGGCATAGTTATGTTGATTATTTCTGGGTGGAGTGACTAACCACCAATGTTAAAAGTATTACGAGATACTATAAGTGGTCGCTTGAGTGATTTCTTGCGGCATAGTTACGTTGATCTAGTATTTCCAGGTGGAGTGACTTACCACAAATGTTAAAAGCATGACGGAATACTATAATTGGTCGCTTGAGTGATTTCTTGCGGCATAGTTACGTTCATCTAGTATTTCCGGGTGGAGTGACTAACCACCAATGCTATAAGCATAAAGGAATGCTTAAAGTTGATAAAGATGATTAAGTTGATTAAGTTCATAAAGTTGATTAAGATGATTAAGTTGAATGTGTTGATTAAGATAATAAGAAGATATGTCGATAAGTATGATGTATCGTTGATAGGCACAATTAAGAGTAAATACTCTACATGTGCTAATATGTATATGTGTGACGAGTTTATGTGTGATATGCCAAGATATGATATGAAATTACGTTTAAGTGGTAAGTCTATGTTGAAACGATATAACATATTGATTAAGATGTGAGTATATGATGATATTGTTAGGTCAAAAATCGACCAAGAATAATTTGTTCATAAATATCGAAGCTCAGAAGGAATACTTGTACAGAAATTCTGAGACGTCCCTCAGAATTAGTTCTTCTGAAGCCTCACCTCGGATCAAGATCAACATATCTGAAGACGTTCAGACTGAAGTCAAAGACTGAAGACTGAAGAAGAAGATCATCTCAGAAGCAGAACTCATAGAGGATCTTACCATGATTGAAGATCTGAAGGCTCTCAGTGAAAAAGTATTTACAACACTTTTTCACTGATTACGAGGAAAGTCTTTTTGCAGCCTTTAACTACCTTTACCCGGTTAATAACCTTATACTTGGGATTGGGAAAGTTTTAGCAAAAGGTTGGGAATAAAGTATGTCAAGTCACATCAAAGAAACTTACATACTTTACCTTAAACAAGCATGTTATGGATTTGTCCCACAAATCCATAAATGCATCCAACCATATTTGTACGGCGTATTGCCATGTCATCTAGACATGTTTGCCTATAAATATAAGACTTCTCACACTTGCTAAAATGCTTGGAACTTTGGCAATTGCAACGTGTGATATTACTCTAAGTATTCTTACGAGTAATTCCTTGTCGCATAGATCATTTGTATTTCTAGGGTTGTTTAGATATTTTCACAAGTGTGATTATCTTTGTTCCGCAACAACTTTTGTATTTTGTTTATAGAAATAAATAAAATACATTGAAAAATACATCTCGACTCATTGCCATAATACTTGAATATAATTAGTATTTATATAGTTTCAAGCACTTGTTCTTTATTGTTCATATCCATATCTGGATCGTGGTTCATAACTAGTCTTTATCTAGATTTGAAGCACTTGCCAGTCGGGTTACTTGATATACTTGTGTTTATTGTTAACCTATTTTATATCTTGGTATATCTTGTTCTCGTTGTACATCTTGTGTAGGTGGACTCACATTTGGTATCAGAGCCTCCCAGGTTAAATCATTAAATTGTTATACCTGTTTTTGATCCTACAAGATGTCTGGAACCGAACAACCGAACCCAAACCCAAATGGTAACCCTAACCCAAATTTCAATATGAATCAAAATCCACCACCTCCACCACCAGTTCAACCCAGTGTTCATGTTCACTTTCCAAACAATCCGGTACCTAAATTTAATGGAAATAGTGACACATTCATTACTTGGAAGGCATGTATGCTCTAGTACATCGCTGGAGTTGAAAGACACTTGACCACCATTCTTGTAGAGGGTCCTTATGTTCCCATGAATGCATCAACCGTTGTTTTTAACCAAGATGGGACCCCCAGGTTAACACCCAAAGAGAAAGATCATTGGTCAGAGGAAGACCATCGTTTGGCTGACCTAGATTCCAAACTACAAAATAAGATTCTCTTTGCTGTCCCAGAAAGTTTAAAACCCACTCTTGTTTTACTTGATAGTTCTAAGTTAATGTGGGAAGAGTTGTTAACACAGTTTGAAGGAACAAAGGAAACTATCACCACAAGAAAAGTTTCTTTGAATAAAAAATATGAAGCATTTTTTGTAATACCAAATGAATCTCTAACTGAAACATATCTTAGATTTACAAACTTGGTCAATCAATTAAAAGCTTTTGGTGTTACAAAAGACAAAGAAATTTTACTTGAAAAGTTTTGTGATATATTACCTTCTAAATGGGAGAATTTGATCATGGTATTAAGGCAAGGTAAAACCCTTCATAGTCACACTCTGGCCTCTTTGTATGGTGCCTTCAGATACACTGAGGAGAATAAAGCTGAGAGAGCTGTGGCTGAGCAAGATGCAAAGAATCATACTTCAACCAGTTCTACATTGGTTCATTATTCTGAACCACAAGATGCTGCCCTACTGTCTTCTGAGAGTGATCAGTCTGACTCTGTGAAGAAGATGGTAGCTGAGTTAATGAAAGCTGGTATTTCTGAATATGCATCACATGAATGTGATGAGGATGATGATGATGATGACCTTGTTGCCATGATTGCCAAAACTTTTAATCGTTTTAAATTTAAATCAAAGAGAAATGGCAAACAATTTTCTTCAAATAATACTGTCGATAAATCCAATTTAGAATGTTTTAAATGTGGAAAGAAATGACATTTTATGAAGGAATGCAAATCATCACAACCCTCCTCATCACACACTGCCCCTAACCATTCTATTTTTCAGAAGCCTGATGATGGGTACAAAGCTAAGTACAAAAAGCTGAAAGCCCACATGGCGATGATGGCTCAGGAAGAATCCAACAAGAATAGCTGCATGGTGGCAGACACTGAAAAATTGGAGGATTCTGACGTGTCATCTGATGATGATGAAGAAGTAAGGGATATGTGTTTCATGGCTCGTGAAGATCATGTTCATGTTGTCAAGTCTGGTGTTGAATCTGGTCGTTGGGTGGATATCATCATGAAGAAGGTTAGTACATTCGGTTTTGAGAAGGATGAAGAACAAAAACTGGATCTTTTGGTTCTTATAGAGGCTGACATAACTTATGTTGAAACTGTGCGTTCAGAGAGTATAAAATTGTTTGAAATAAACTCTTCTGAACTAAACGCCAGTCAGGCCAGATTAAAAGAACTGAAAGATGTTCAGTTAGCCTTGAAAAGTTATCAATCTCTGGTCTCCAAACTTGAATTGGAAAAAGAAGAATTAAAAATTATTTTGGAAAAAGAATAGAAAATAATTAAATCTTGGATGAAATCACCTTTTCCTGAAGCTGCCATTAAGAAAACTTTTGAAAATCAAAGAATCGCTTATGGCACTGGTGATCTTCATCTTGCATCCGTAATAACTGATTTGGATGCACTTCCTAAAAAAATGAGACCAGAGATCATTTTTAAAGATCTTGGAAAATCAAAAGTGATAACTGATCAAAACCAGGAACAACCTGAGGGCAAATCTAAAGCATGTCAGACCAGTGCTTCAGACAAGAAAGCTAAACCCAAGAAGCCTTCCCCTCAGTCTTCAAATAAAGTTTCTAAGAACCTTCAGAAGAAGAAAAATGTGATCCTTGCTGAGCCTTCTACCTCAGATTCTGGTAGAGCTCAGGTGTCTAATTCAGAGTCTATTTTGTTAAGGATTGAAAGTCAATTTCAGAATTTGGCTAGGCAAGTGCAGAGCTGTAATGCACGTTTAAAAAATGTTGAAAGCACTCCCCAAAATCCTAAACAAAACCCAAAACCTTTTTCAAAGAAAATCAAGCAAGAAAAGCAAAAATCTGAGAAGAAAAAGGTTTCTGAAGTCATCAAACCAACTGTTTTTGTGTCATCTGAAATTATGACTGAAATTCCCTTTGATCCTTCTGTCCCTTACGTACCAAAGAAATCTGAGGTTGTTCAGGGAAAGCCCAGTGAACCCATCAAGAGATGGGTTCCCAAAAGGAACTAATCTTTGTGTATGTGCAGGGTGACCGCAAAAAGAACACTTGGTTTCTTGACAGTGCTGCTGGCAGAACCATGACTGGTCACAAAACCCTGCTAGAGGAATATAGGGTGCAAGAGGGGCCCTCAATAACTTTTGGTAATGATGAAAACGGACAAACTAAGGGATATGGTGTTGTGAACAATAGACAAGTCAAATTCACAAAAGTTGCATATGTGAATGGTTTGAAATATAACCTGATCAGTGTCAGCCAACTTTGTGATGATGGCTTTAAGGTTTTATTTGATATTTCACAAGGCACCATATTCAACAGAGATTGGAAGGTAGTAATGATTGCACCAAGAAAGGGAAACATTTATGTTGTAGACATGAATAGTGCTACTTCTGAACAATGTTTCTACACAAGGGCAGATGAGGACACCAACTGGTTATGGCACAAAAGGTTATCCCATCTCAATTTCAAAAACATTAATAAGTTGTCAAGAAAACAACTTGCTGATGGGATACCAGCCATGTCTTTTGATAAAGACAAGCCATGTCCAGGGTGTGAAATGGGAAAGAAGAAGAGAGCATCTTTCAAGACCAAGCAAAATTTTAGCATCACTGAACTACTTCATATGCTTCATATGGATCTTTTTGGTCCTGTGAATGTTCAGACAAGAGCGGGGAAGAAGTACACTCTGGTTGTAGTCGATGAATATTCAAGATACTGTTGGGTGATCTTCCTCAGAAACAAAAGTGAAGCTGTTGCTGAGATAATTGCCCTCATCAAACAGATTGAACTCAAGCACAAGAGAAAAGTACGTCAGCTCAGAAGTGACAATGGCACTGAATTCAGAAATTCCACTCTAGAAACCTTCTGCACTGACACTGGCATATCTCAGAACTTCTCCTCAGCATACACACCAAAGCAAAATGGTGTTGTAGAAAGAAAGAAACGTACGCTGATAGAAGCTACCAGAAGTATGTTGAATGAATCAGGTCTTCCAAAATGTTTTTGGGCTGAAGCTGTTGCAACTGCTTGCTACACCCAGAATCGTTCCATTTATGTCAAAAGACATAAGAAGACTGCCTATGAAGTGCTCAGAAATAGAAAGCCTAATATTGGATATTTCCATGTATTTGGATGTCCAGTATATATTCTGAATGATTCCAGCAAATTGGGCAATTTTGATGCCAAAGCTGATGAAGGCTACTTCTTAGGATATTAAACAATTCGAAAGGCCTTTAGAGTCTATACCAAAAGACTTGAAAAGGTTGATGAGTCAATTCATGTTACCTTTGATGAATCAAATTCTGCAATCTTTAATAAACCAATCTCTGAACCACCTTCAAAAGGTCCTATCAGTTTTGGTGAATCTGATCACAATGACAAATCTGATCAGTCACCTGAACATGTTTCTGATCATTCCAGTTTAGAACCAGTTACAAGTCAGCAAAGTAACATTCCATTTTATCCTTCAGTCACATTCAAACTACCCTCTGAATTGACTATTGGATCAGATGTGCGTGTTGCTCCTCAGATATCAGTATCCCCTGAATTACCTCAGAATGAAGAATTTCATGATGCAAATCGTGATTTACAAGATGATGAAGATGATGAAACTGAAATAGTCTATTCTGAACCATCTCCTGAAGTAAGCCAGAGGAGTTCTTGCACTGATATGATTATTCATCCTGGTCATTACTCTAAATGGACTCGCTCACATCCAATTGATCCAGTGATTGGCGATCCAAGTAGAGGGGTTCAGACCAGAAGAGCCACAAGCGATCAATGCTTATATGTCAGCTTCTTATCACTGATAGAACCGAAGAAGATTGACGAGGCTTTGAAAGATCCAAGTTGGGTTGAAGCCATGCAAGAAGAGCTTAACCAATTTGAAAGGAACAATGTTTGGGAGCTTGTTCCATGTCCCCCCAATCTGAAGAAAGAACCAATTGGGACAAGATGGGTCTCTCGAAACAAAGTTGATGAAGATGGTCATGTAATCAGAAACAAGGCCAGACTTGTTGCAAAGGGTTATGCACAAGAAGAAGGAGTTGATTTTGATGAAACTTTTGCACCTGTGGCCAGACTTGAAGCTATCAGAATAATCTTAGCATTTGCAGCTCATCATGAGTTCAAAGTCTACCAAATGGATGTCAAAAGTGCATTTCTGAATGGAGAGCTAGAAGAAGTTGTGTATGTGTATCAACCACCAGGATTCGAAAGCAAGGAAAAATTTCACTGGGTGTATAGACTGAACAAAGCTTTATATGGTCTGAGACAAGCACCTAGAGCCTGGTATGATACCCTTACTCGACATCTTTTAGATAATGGTTTTCATAGAGGTGCAATAGATAACACTTTATTCATCTTGCATGAGAAAAGTGATATCTTACTTGTACAAGTATATGTTGATGATATTGTGTTTGGTTCTACAAATGAAAAATTGTGTGACAAGTTTTCAAAAATAATGTCTTCTGAGTATGAAATGAGTATGATGGGTGAACTGACATATTTTCTGGGTCTTCAAGTAAAACAAACCAGTGATGGTATTTTTATAAATCAAGAAAAATATGTCAGAGATTTGTTAAAGAAATATCAATTTGATTCTGTTTCATCTAAAGATACTCCAATTTCTGCACCATTAACTTTGGACTCAGATCCTAATGGAAAACATGTCGATCCCACAAAATATCGTGGTATGGTGGGATCATTAATGTACTTAACTGCAAGTAGACCAGACATAATGTTTGCAACAAGTCTTTGTGCACGATTTCAATCTGATTCTAGAGAGGCACACCAGAATGCAGTAAAAAGGATTTTTCGATACCTGAAAGGTGTCCCCAGACTAGGTCTTTGGTATCCCAAAGACTCAAGTCTAGATCTCATGGGCTATTCAGATTCTGATCATGCAGGTTGTAAGATAGATAGGAAAAGTACCACGGGTGGTTGTCATTTCTTTGGTGGCAAATTGGTTAGTTGGACAAGCAAGAAGCAGACTGCAGTATCATTATCCACTGCTGAGGCTGAGTACATTTCTGCAGCAAGTTGTTGTGCTCAGATCCTATGGATGAAGAACCAACTAACTGATTATGGTGTTAAGTATACAAGAACGCCAATATTCTGTGATAACACAAGTGCCATCGCAATATCTCACAATCCTGTCATGCACTCTAAAACCAAGCATATTGATCTCAGGTACCATTTCATTCGTGATCATATTTTAAAAGGTGATACTGAAATTCGTTTCATTCCCACTGACAAACAACTAGCTGATGTGTTTACAAAACCTATAAATGTCAAAACTTTTAAACATCTCATCAGCGAGTTAGGAATGTTAAATCCTGTGTAGCATTTCAGGGGGAATATACAAAAATATTTTTACAAGCAAAGGAAATTTTTTCTCTGAGAGGGAATTTTTGCCTCAGAAAATATTTTGTCTGAAATGGTTCAGAAACTGAAGGACTTTAGAATTTCTCAGCCTTTTAGAAAATGAGAAGACTCAGATTGCACTCCTTTTGTCTCTCTCAGAATTTAAATAAATTACCCCTGAAGTCCATCGAAACCTTTTATTGTATAATGGATTCCAGATTGGCAAGAGGACACGTGATTTGTACTGTTCCAGGATACCTTTTTGCTGACGTGTCATACCACTTGCGCCGTAAATAGAAGTTGATGATTACTTTTGCATTAAAAAGGTTGAATACTTCTTGAAAATGTGGGGTCATGGCCGTTGTTGCATTAAATGCGGACGTGTAACCAAAATTATTTCGGATTTCAAACCCGATCAAAATTATCTTAAATAAAATATCATTATATTTTATTGGGTTTAAAATTCAAAATTATTTTTATTTATTTTCTTTGGAAATCCTTTCAAATTCCCTTCGAAAATATAAATACCCTTTTCAGAAAATATTCCTTCATTTACTTCATTCTACATTTACTTCTAATCATTTTTCTCTCTCACATTCTCTCTTCCTCAAAATCCTCAAACCCTAAATTCTTCAAATCACTTTCAGTTTTCCCTTGTAGAAATAATGGCTAAACAATCTCAAGCCAAATCTCTCATTAATTTCGAATATAATCCTCCTAGTCCTGCAGTCAAGCCAGGATCTAATTGGCCCAAGGGTTTCGAACCAAAAGCCATTAGGTTCAATATGAATAATTTCAAGGCAGCTTTAAATGCAGATTCAAAAACCTTGATGGGGAGGATCAACACATTCTTGAAAGAATGTCCTCTTCATCATGCCTTGACTGTAGATCCCCAAGTAATGTGTCATAGATACTTACCTGAATTTTGGTACACTGCCGAGGTGAGCAAGGATGATAAATCCATTGCTTTCACATTAAATGACGGCACAAGGCAGTGTGTCATTTCTCTTGATGAGTTCAGAGAGGCCCTTCAATTGAATTATTGCAGACCTCCCTCTGTATATAACAAAAGACTGAAAGGTGTAAATTTTCGGGAGGTTCTGTATGAGATGGGTCATGATGGTATGTTGGATGAGGATGGGAACCTGAAGACCTCTGGTCACATATTTTTGTCAGGTTTGAATAATTGTTGGAGGTATTTTTGGACCCAACTTGTTGAGTGCCTTGGGGGAAATTAAGGTGGTTTGGACCAGATTTCCCTCATTACTGTTGAATTGGGCTACTATCTGTGGAATGGGATAGCAGTTGATTTTGCAGAGATGCTTTTCTCCCAGTTGGTTTCAAAGTTGGAAGGGAAAAGGAGTCCTCATATCTCCTTTCCAAGATTTCTGAGCATTTGCTTCAAACAAATTTTGGGAGATGCATATTCTGAAGGGGGACCTGAGCTGTCAGCTACTGAGTTCTGCAAGGACTTGTCCAAAGCGTCTATGTCTGAGGTGGAGCCAGAACTCACATCTGCCATGCTTCAGGTATTTTCTAAAACTAACACAACAAGACAAGCTGGCTCAGAAAGGTCACTGGGCGGGTCGCAAAAGAATGCGAGACCCACCGGTGCACCTCGTGACAAATTGTTGAGCTTGGTAAAACCAAAACCAGCCTCGACCACCCAGTCACAAACTCCCCCATCCACTGACCAACCTGAGGATCTCCCAAAAGATTCCTCAGGATCCCCAAAAGGCTTATTAAAACGTCGAAAATTTAAGAAGTCCTCACAGCCCAAGGACACTAGTACCGAAGCTAACCCTTCTGGCTCCTCCCAAAAGGAACCAGAAGAATTGAGTTAAAGGGACAACCCACAAGCAACCATCTCCGCAATTTCTGTAGGAGGGGATGGTGAAGAAAATATAAGTGAGTCAGCCCAACTCACAGTAGAGTCTGAGTCTGCACAAGCACATACTTCACAAATCTTACACTCTGTTGCAGCACGATCTGATGAAGTTTCTGGTGAGACACCACTAGAAACTGAGGATCCAAACTCTACGGCCGATGATGTTTCTCTTGCAGAAGGCACAAGAGTTACTGAGGCAACCCCTGTGTCTGCCCTTCCTGAAACAACAATTATTGCAAGTGACGATGCATCTACTCGTGAAGTAGTTGTTGAACTTGCATCTGGATCTGGCACCAGTGGTCAGATTCAGGGCATATCTGATCAGGATCAGGTGTATACCTCTTTCTGGGATGAAGATGAGCCACCTCAGGGGAATCTTGATTCCCTTGCTGACTTTGAGTTTGACGAGGATTTATTGGAGGAGAACCAGTCGTCTAGTTCTGAGCCAACCTTCAACCTCGCAAACGTCCAACAACCTCTCCCAAAAAATCCAAATGTTTTGATTGAACAACCTTATGTCCGCCCACCAATATCACATGAACACCCTCTATTTCCAGAAGGCTCAACACCTGCATTCATAACTTCTCCAACCTTTCAACCACAATTACAACATCTTCACCCCCAAATTCAATAAGTCCCAAAGCCCATCAATTATGATGAAGAAGCTGAGAAGGACCTGGATTCTGCAACAGAATCTGAGGGTCCAACTGAAATGCAGATTGATGATGTTCTGCAAGGGCTTGGAATATCCAGTTTGTTGCTTCTGCTTCTGCACAACCACCCCCTCCCTTAAGTGTTGAAGCACAGTTAGAGAAACAAAATGCCGAAGTCCAAAGCCTACTTCTCAAGGTTGGGGACTTAACAAAATCTCTAACTGCCAATACTAGCTCCATTGCTAATATGAAAGGTGCTCAGATCTTCCTTGGAACTGAGTTGACCAAAGTTGCTGGAAATGAGGGGCTAGTAAGTGGGAAGCTTAATGAGCTTGTGATGGCTTGTAACAAGATCAGCTCAGCCATCAGAGAAGCCTTCCATCTGACCAAGAGGGATGTTCAGACCTCAGTTGTTGCAAATCTAACATCTTCTGTTGAAATAATGAAAAATGAGGTCTTGGCAGTGGCAAAGGAGGTGAATGAGTTGGTGAAAAAGCCTGGGATTGAAAATGTAATGGAAAGGGTGCAATCGGAGTTGTCTGATAATCTTGTAACAAAATTAACAACTGCCATTGCAGCCCAGGTTGAAGAAAAGGTTAAGGAGATGGTCATTGACTTGACAACAAAGGAAAATGCAAGGATGGATAAAATTGTTGAAGAAATTAAGGAGTCTGTATCCATCCTTGACAAATCTGTCAAGGATCAGTCTCAGAAATTGGATGAAGTTCTGATACTGCTCAGAAGGGAGCCTGCAGCTGTTGTTCCTCCACCCCCATCTTTCACTGCAGAAGATAGACAAATGCTGAAAGAAGTCTATGAGCAAGAGAAGCTGAACTTTAATTCTTCCTTCAGATTGAGGGCTCAGTTTTCTACAATGAGTAAAGGGATTTCTGACAGTATAACACAACAAAGTTGGGAAGCTCTGCGGAATATGCAAAAGGCAATTGAATTGTATGCTACAATGCCTGAAGAGATTCCCAAAGGGAGAAGTGGTGACGTGCCAATTGGTTTGATTGCCAGTTCACAAGAATTAATTGAGGCAACCAAGAGGCAGTCTGAAGCTGAGGGGGAACTTCAGAAAAAGAAGGAGGCTGAGATTGGCAAGGCAAAGGGCTCAAATGATGGAAGAACCCAATTCCAAGGGAAAGGGTTCCGGACTTGTGGTTGGGAAAATGTTGATGAGCAAGGTTTTCTTCTGACTGATCCTACTGTAGATGAAAACAAGTTGAAAACCTTGCAGAAACAAGTGTCTAATCAATTCATTGCCTTCAGAGAAAACAAGCTAAGAGAAAGAGAACAACATCAGAAGATGGGAACTCTTGATCAGATTGATGCTGCAGCTCTTGGTCTTTCATTGGAAAGATATCAGAAAATAAAAGAAGATGCAAGAGTGCAGAAGGCTTTGGCTGAAATGACTGAGTATGAATATGGGGTAAATTACTCGCCTTTGGAACAAAAGTTGGATCATCTCACCTTTCAAATGTCTATGGAAGATTTGGTAAAAAATAGAAAGGCTGAAATGGAGAACAAAAAGAAAAACATTCTGGCTGATGTTCTAAAGGTGGAGAAAATCCTGACAAGACCCCCAGTAAAGCCCAAACTAACTGGACCTAGAACAACAAGGAAAAGTTCTCGTAATGCAGATCTTTCAACCTTTGTACCACTTTCTGAAGATGCTGTTGCAGCCCAAAAGAAGGCAGAAATGGCTCAGTATGAGTATTATCTGAAGCATCGTTCCAATCCTGCCAAAATTATTGATGTAGAAATTAAAAAGGAGGATGGTCTGAGGCTTTTTGATATGGTGGTTTCAAGGGAAGGAAGGGCACCATCAGAATACACACAGGTCTCAGTGCATGAATTCGGGATTACTGAACATAAGGAAATGATCCCAATTCTGAGGGCGAAGCCGAAGTCTCATTTAATTGGTGCATTCTTAAAAAAGATCCAGCAGAAGTTACAAGCCAAGAATGAGATGGAGGCTAGGTTGATTGGGAAGAAGGATTCCCCTCTGAAGAGGAAAGCTGTTGATGCACCTGAAGGCTCCAGGGCTGCAAAGAAGTAGTTTTCACTCTGAAATTATCATGTACTTGTAAATATTTTCAATTTTATGTACTTGTAACATTACTGAAAGTCTGTACTGTATATATATGTTGCAAGTCATTCACAACAAGTAGATGATAGGTTTAAGTTAGAATCTACACAAGTTAAAATTCTAAGACATCAATGATCTATAAGATGTCCTTAGAAAAATTTTCATATAACTTAAAACCAAAACTTGCTTTTTGAACTTACAAACCTGTATAGATAGAAGTCTAAAAATGCATGAAATAATTCAGAACAAATAGGGGGAATTTGTTACTTCAAAAATCGACCAAGAATAATTTGTTCAGAAATATCGAAGCTCAGAAGGAATACTTGTACAGAAATTCTGAGACGTCCCTCAGAATTAGTTCTTCTGAAGCCTCACCTCAGATCAAGATCAACATATCTGAAGACATTCAGACTGAAGTCAAAGACTGAAGACTGAAGAAGAAGATCATCTCAGAAGCAGAGCTCAGAGAGGATCTTACCATGATTGAAGATCTGAAGGCTCTCAGTGAAAAAGTATTTACAACACTTTTTCACTGATTACGAGGAAAGTCTTTTTGCAGCCTTTAACTACCTTTACCCGGTTAATAACCTTATACTTGGGATTGGGAAAGTTTTAGCAAAAGGTTGGGAATAAAGTATGTCAAGTCACATCAAAGAAACTTACATACTTTACCTTAAACAAGCATGTTATGGATTTGTCCCACAAATCCATAAATGCATCCAACCATATTTGTACGGCATATTGCCATGTCATCTAGACATGTTTGCCTATAAATATAAGACTTCTCACACTTGCTAAAATGCTTGGAACTTTGGCAATTAAAACGTGTGATATTACTCTAAGTATTCTTACGAGTAATTCCTTGTTGCATAGATCATTTGTATTTCTAAGGTTGTTTAGATATTTTCACAAGTGTGATTATCTTTGTTCCGCAACAACTCTTGTATTTTGTTTATAGAAATAAATAAAATACATTGAAAAATACATCTCGACTCATTGCCATAATACTTGAATATAATTAGTATTTATATAGTTTCAAGTACTTGTTCTTTATTGTTCATATCCATATCTGGATCGTGGTTCATAACTAGTCTTTATCTAGATTTGAAGCACTTGCCAGTCGGGTTACTTGACATACTTGTGTTTATTGTTAACCTATTTTATATCTTGGTATATCTTGTTCTCGTTGTACATCTTGTGTAGGTGGACTCACGAATATGATATATATGTTGATATGAAATGAAATGTGATGCAATGTGGGAAAAGGGAAGTATGGGTTGATCTATGATTCTTGTGGATGATATGTAATGTGATTACGTTTGATAAGTAAAATATGACAAAGTTTTTTGAAAGTAAAATGAAGAACGTTTTATCAAAATGTGTGTATCTTACTTAGCTAAATTTATTAGCTAATACTTGCTTTTATGAAAATGTTGTGTCCTTCAGGATAAGCAGGTATAAGCTAGTGAAGTGCGTGGATCCCGTTAGCCATTGTTTGGCTACTTATTAATGACTTATGTTTTATGTAATGATGTATGACATTTATGTTGGTGCCATAACTTCGGTTTATCATTTATTGTTGTGACGATACGATTTAGTAATACCTTTTTTATGAAAGGTACCGTCTAGTTACGGATGGGGCAGTTTTATATGTATGCTTTCCTCAAAATTTAAACGTTGTTAGGCAAAGTTTTTGTAAATCCGGGTGTTTCGGTCAAAAATTACCTAGGATAATTTTAGAAAGGATTTTGGACAACTAATGAACCGAAGATTTGTAAGTTGGGTTTGGTGTTCAAGGATCTTCAAATAAAAAGGAAAGTTTTCTTATCAAAAATAAATAAAGTAAGAGTTTGTACTAAAAACGAGTTTGAAAAGATCTTTGAGATCGAAATACTTTGAGTAAATAAGAAAATGGTTGAAGATAATGTAAAGCAAAGCAAAATAATGTATAAATCTTAACTAAATGCGAATAAAAGTAAAGACACCAGAATTTTGTTGACGAGGAAAAACCCTTGATCCAAGTAAGTGATCTTAGGTAAAAAACCCCGGGAGGATGCAATCGACCCTTCCTATGTTCTTTTATTATTTTTATTGATTACAATACAATGAATGAGTGAGTGATTTGATCAAAGTTATGGAAATAAAGCAGTGAACGAGCGTGTGTGTGATTACAAGTGTGAGTATTGAATGCTAAGTGTCTAGACTTCGATCAATCACTCGATATTTATAATGTAAACATCTAACTAACTATCTGAAATATCCGGGATCTTTCGCGTCTTGTTAATCAACGTGTTGAAAAGAGAAAATAGACGTTGAGTCTCCTTTGACACGTTTATTCTTTCATTCTGTTCCGATATCCAAGGGATTGCATATTGACTCTCTCATGAAATCTGTTGCATAAGTGTTGATACACATTTTCGACCGTTAGCCATTTCCTGAATATCCTGTATCTTGATTATAGAATCCAGGACCCTGCAAAACAATAAGATATTATCGTGTACAACAGAAACTTATGTCGTTGATATCTTTGTTCAGGGTCATAGTTATAGAAAATCTGACCCTAAACAATTGTCCCCAAATTTATATTTAACTTTGTACCTAAGTAAATATAAATTTCTTAACTGACATCTGTGGTGATTTCCTTGAAGAAGGAGTTCCCTGAAGTCAATGCCAGTCTCACCGACGAAATCCTTGAAGGAGGCTCATATTTCTAGGGTCTTTTAGGGTTAGGTAGGGAAGAAATGTAATGGTCATGGTTTAGTTGGTTCTAATCTAGTAGCAATATGTACATATAACTTTTTGTAATCTACCACTAATGAATAGTTTCTATTTTAGAATATCATACCTCATTTCCATGCATTGAATTTTATCCTGCAGATTATCTTCTAGGCCTTTGATATCGTAACGTTGGAGAGTATCTTGTATGATTATGTAAAAGTTGGAGTCTTTTCCCCTCATGTTGAATTCAACTAGAACTCCGATTATATTGCGAGATCAAGTCTTCTTTGCGTGTTGATAATAAATCCCATGTGTGAATTCCATTTTGCACCGTGAGAGATATTTTTTATAGCCTTATATCGAATATTCTGAAATCTGCACACTTAAGTCATGTGAAAATGATAATAACATGTAATTCATAACGTTAACGAGATATTAAAAAGTTATCAGGATATTCATCAATGTCAAGATCATGATAAGTCAAGATCTTAGGCTTTCACGATATTGGTACTTGAAATTTCACCCATAACAGACACCTTATTCAAAAATCGTCGGATACGGGTGAGATCTTGCTAGGAAAATTGAATAATCATCGGTGGGGGTGGCAAGGATCGCGTGAAAAATAGCTTCACCGAAGACAGATGGTGGTGGTGTTTGATATTTGTGATGGTTGCGTGTTGTGTGGGTCTGGCTGGATTTGGCGATGGTGGCATGAAGGGGAAGATGGATATCATCTTTTAGATGAGAAAAACACATATTTGGTGATGGCGAGGGTGGCTGATGGTGAAGATCTGAAAAGTCAAAGAGAGGGAAGAGGGAGATGCGACTACCCAAATGTGTTTTTTTTTCTTTTTTCTTTAGGTACACTTAATGGAGATAGACTCCTATGCTAAGTTAAGTGTCTTTGTTTGGTTTTATTTGTTTGTATCGGCTAAGTTCATGAGTTGGAGATAAGCGGACTCGAACCGCTGACATCCGCCGCAGGGTAAACCACCGCCTCTCAGGTCCCCCGACTGATTCTACCATAGTGGCCACTTAAGGGCGGATAGACCGTCCACCCGGTGCCACTACCCACTTCTACTAAGGCTGGCATTCATCTCTACCTCTCCAAGCAACTACTACTAAGTGGATATTCTTTTTGGAAGAAAAACCACAAACTTTCACGGGTACCTCTATAGGTCTCTCCTTTCTTTTCTAAGGTAAGTCACTTGTCTGTGAAGAAGGACGTGGTAAAAAGGGCATATACGACAAGTAGTACTCGTATTAGTCTAAGATGGAGATAAGCATAAATTGTCAAAGGTAATTTTGACATTTTAAAGACAAACTTAGTTTAAAACAAAAAATATGTGTCTATACCTTTTGCTTTATAAGGGAGTAGAGATATTCTATATAAAGAAAGAAGGCATTTAATTCGAGTCTCCCTAGAAATTTCACTCGCAACATGTATATTATATATATATATATATATATATTTATTTCTTTTATGTTTTCTTGTTAATTTATATAAGGGTTGATTTTAACCTTTTAGTTTATCTTTCCAACTAGCTTATAATCCGCGTAAAACGCGGGAGAATCATATAGAAATAGTTAGCTTGTGTATATAAAAAATTGGCAAAAAAAATTTAAAATCAAAAGGTATAAAAAACTAAGAAGAAAAAATGTACCGTAATAAGAAAAAGGGATTAGTTTTCTGAATGTAACTATCTTTGACCGAATGTCTATAGTAGGAAAAAACTAAAGTTGTGTGTATTGTATGTAAGCAACTCGAAAAAATGTTTATTGTATGTAAGAAAGCATACGAGACAACCATATACAGGTATCACTTGTCAGATTTTAATTGGTTGAAACAAAATTCTTACATACAATAAACATTATTTCGAGTTGTTTACATACAATACACACAACTTTAGTTATTTTCTACAATAGACATTTGTTCAAAGTTTCTTACATTCTAGGAAACTAATCCCTAAGAAAAAATATTTTTTTTGATTACCTTATTTATCTTGTATTTTAATCCTCATGTAAAGAAAAACCTAATTAGAATATGAAGGATCAATCATAATCAGCGTATTAAAAAATCAAGAATAGTAAACTTGTAAATAATAACACTCATTAAAACATGGACCGGAGTTAAAAAAAATCGTTTAAAAGAGCATTTCTCAGATTGTTTTGTTATTAAACTATTAGACATGATTTTTTGTAATAATTTGTTTGATCGCACTTAAAAGAGTGTTTCTCATGTTGCTTACGATCTATATTGCTTGCAATTTGTATTACGAAAAAAAAATAGTGGAAACTTGCAAAAGGTCGAAATGTATGGGTGTTTGGAAAAAGTAAGGGAAGTTGAAGGACTAAAATCATCTATAACTAAAAGTCCAATCAAAGATGATGTAAACATTTTGATCCTAGGGTTGGAAATAAAAAATGAACTTCAATGTAGGGTCCAGATCTTTCATTTTTCTAATTTAGGTTTCTATTTTAATATATATATATATATATATAAAAGATTAGCACTTTTATACCCAATGACTAGTAATGCGATCACTCCCTGATTCACACACAACCAGCAAAAGCTCCCCTACACTTCACAAGTACGTTTTCAGCTTACTCTTCCTGGAAACATCTGGTTGCGGATACGCATCCTGAAGGATATTTCTTTTCCTGTAGGCTTATTGTTTAATTTCTTTTCCCCTTTTTTATTACTATAATGTTTAGTTTGTTTTTTCCTTTTCATATCTAAAACTACAATCTATTACTTTTTAATAAATACAATTAGGGATTAGTGCACCGGAATGCAATAAACTATGCCCAAAAGGTTATAGTGCGCACATACTAACGTTTTTTTCTATTGTATGCACGTGTAAATTTTTTTTTTAACCGGCCACGTGTAAGGCTTTTATTGGTCGGTCACAAAAAATTGCATGATATAAACTTTTTTATTAAGTTTATGCATACAATAAAAAAAAACGTTAGTTCGTGCACACTATAACCTTTTGGGCATAGTTTGTTGCATTCCAGCACACTAAACCCTTACAATTATAATGAACTATATCAACTGGTAAAAGTGTATAGTTCGTAATTTTGAAATTTATAATTATTAAAGTTTAATTACAATTAACTCATCTTAATCTTAATCTTAATATATACTAAAAGGTAATTGACCTAACCTCAATTAACCAATATAACTCTCGATTTCTTTAAATTAAGTCATAGAACATGGGGCTAAATTTAATTTATAATTAAGTAATGTTTTTTATTATGTCAAACATAAAGATCGATGATTACCTTTATGTTATACATAAGATAAACTCATATAAGCAAAAAATCTCAAATAACCGTGATCATGAGTATGTTCAAGAAAAGAAAATTCTCATATATTTATTTAGATAAATTATTAGATAGTAAAACAAAACTAATTTATCAATTTGATATGGTTGTCATTATCCAACATGTTAAATATTATTCATCAACCTTTTTCCTATATAATCCATAATTACCTTTTTCTTCTTAAGATATACCTTTTAAGTTGATGATATATAAATATATATGTTGTCTACAAAATACCATTCCTCCAATAATGGCAATACCTTCAATCTTCCAAAAGCACTTTTAAGACTTCACACTTCAAATTCACAAGATCTTAGTTTCTTCTTCCAGAACCGCCTATAAAAATGTAAACATCTAAAACATAAGCGAATGCTTAGTGAATATACTTGCATACATTTATATACACGAAGGAGGGAAACGCACAAAGGACTATTACATGTATCCTATGGCACCGTCGTGCCATACCCACATGCTCACCTTTGTACTTTAACACTATACATGGATCCATATAAGCAAAACAACACAAGCAGTATCATATACTTAGGATTCTTAGGCCCAGTCACAAGAGGTTCTTTGGCCTCATAAATCACATAACAAGAGGTTCTTAGGCCTCATTCATCACATTGTCCCAGATGGGCTTTAACGCCAAATCGATTTTCATACATGAAATCCATCATCATATGGGAAATCGACCCAACGTATACATAAAGGTATGCAAATTTACTCACCTCCTCCGCGACTCGAACAATAACTCGACATAATGGCAATGCACAAATACAAGCTTTCAACCTATCATCACATCATAATATGTATATAAGCTAACATTTACAATCTTTACTAACCCAACTTAGTCATTCTTAACATTTCACTAACATTTCTAACCCAAAATCATCACACTTTATCATTGAGTTGCTTTTTATCCAAAACTTTGCTTAATAAAAACAATTCATCATCATCATCATCATCATCATCATCATCATCATCATCAATAGTTTAACTATAATGATAATCACTCTTTTCTCAAAATCAATATTTTCATTCCAACTTGTATATTCTTAGTTAAATACATAAAGAAACTCAATAATAAACTTAAATGAATAAGAATTTTGGGGTAACTGAGAACAAAGGAGAGGGATATGGAAAGAATAAAGTAATGAAAGAGGAATTCATTGCTAGTAGTAACGACTTGTCACGATGAATTGGTTCATATAGAATCCATGTCCTAGGTGTATCAAAAAACATTCTTTTCACTAAGCGTATATAATAAAATAGAGTGAAAGGGTCCACCCCGAAACCAATGGAGTACCAACTAACAGTTGAGTCCTCTCCGAACAGCAGGAGATAGTTTTCCATCATACGGCTCACCAACTTCAACTATACAAAACTCATTTTCTAGCAAAATCCCCAATTTTTGATGTCTCAAGAACCCTAATTCGATAAAAGAGATCAAAACTAGGTTAAGGAAATCAATACCTTTAGAATGGAAGATAAAATATTAGGGTTTTCAAATCACAATTCCTTCCCCATGTCTTCTTACTAAATTTCGGCCACCACCGCCACCCCACTCTCAATTTCTCAAATTCATTTCTTCACTAATATGGATTATTATTATTAATTCACTTGGAGAATTCTTGATAGATTAAGAAAATGGATTTTTGAGTGGAGTGAAATTCACAAGAGGATTCAAGAAAAGAGAAATTAGATAATGGAATGGTGAGCAATAGTCTAGGAAGATGGTTAGCACACTATAGGGCTACCACACCCCTTTTCAAATTTTTGTGGGTAAAATACCCAGTATCTATCAAAGCTTCAACTAAATTAATCCCAAATGTAAAAATAAAATACTAGAAACTTATTATAAGAGAAAATAGCGTGAATACCCAAAAATCACTTTACATATACGAAAATACCCCCAACTTTTTTTGAGTTTTCATAAAATACCCATTAAATTGCAAATCGCAAATCAGATTTGCGATTCAGACCCTAAATCGCAAATGAGATTTGCGATCTGCGATTTGTGATTTACGATCTGCGATTTTAAGATTTTTTAAATTCATGCTTGATATAAAAAGATCGATATCTAGCTCCATTACATCACCTAATGTTAGTACTTTTCTTCAAGTGGCAAAGGCAAACGATGTGTCAATGCTTTGCTTTAATGAAAGGGAATTCTATTTTTATCCAGCTCCATTGTCCACCGTAGCAATGTCAAAATGCTTACTTGTCTTCTAGTCTAGTACAATACAAACCCATGAAACAAACCATAATTTGATGATTTTATCGATATTAATTTCGGCTATGACAAAGTGGCAACTGACCAAGTTCAGATTCTTCATTAACCGTCTCACTAGCACAATATACAGGATGCAGACATATTCACCAAAGTTTTACAATCATCCCTATGGACCCTATTTTCTTAATTTTTCACTGCAGTTTCAATGCAGGGACGTATTGATATTTACTACTACTACTACTACTATTGATATATTTAATACGAGTAATTTTGGTAGAATAATTTTCTTGTTATGATTGAATTACTTGGTTACACAGTTTAATAATATCGATCTGTTTATATGAAACTTGTAACCTTAATTCAAACCAAAGCATTGACACATCGTTTGCCTTTGCCACTTGAAGAAAAGTACTAACATTAGGTGATGTAATGGAGTTGGATATTGATCTGTTTATATCAAGCATGAACTTAAAAAATCTCAAAATCGCAAATCTGATTTGCGATTTGCGATTTAGGGTCGCAAATCGCAAATTTGCGATTTGCGATTTAGGGTCTGAATCGCAAATCTGATTTGCAATTTGTGATTTAATGGGTATTTTATGTAAACTAAAAAAAAGTTGGGTATTTTCGTATATTTAAAGTGATTTTTGGGTATTCATGTTATTTTCTCCTTATTTTAATGTCAAAACTATAAAAAGGGATTCATTTCTTTACCTTAAAAAAACATTGAGATGTTACATAAAAGTTAGAGAGGTTACCACATTTGGATTAATACGAATTAAAACTAATCTATTGTTATGTCCCAGAGGTGTAACGGAATACCAAAGTATCATGTACACAAATAGTTGTAGGGGGGTGAATACAACTTTTCGTTTTTCCTTAACTAACTTTTAAGAAAATGGTTTTAGAGATTCACAAAGATAGATATAACTTAATGCAGTAAGTATGAATCAATAAAACAGTAAAGCAAAATAAACATTATTGAACACAGATTGCGTTTTTCAAATGTAATCCTTTATTAAGATTTAATCTATACAAAGAATTACAGGGTTGTTGCGGAAATAAGATAACCTACAATATCTAAACAACCCTATGAAATGACAAACAACAATCAGAAAATTCTGGCTCAAGAGAAGCAGCCCAGGCTGACTTCTCACAGACGAAGCTGTGTATAAGAGCAAAGAGAACTTTTGTGAAGAATGATTTAGAAGAATGTCTGCATATGCCTTCAAGGATTGAAGCTTTTATAGGCGAAAGCTTCAATTGCTCTTGGTATCCAAATATTCCACGTATATAAATTTTGTTGGATGATCAGGGAATATTGGAACGTGCCTTCATCGTACTTGTGGTCCCCAAAACCTGCAT
Source organism: Erigeron canadensis (assembly GCF_010389155.1). Classification (NCBI taxonomy): domain Eukaryota; kingdom Viridiplantae; phylum Streptophyta; class Magnoliopsida; order Asterales; family Asteraceae; genus Erigeron; species Erigeron canadensis. Next base: position 12,999,851 of record NC_057764.1, read on the forward strand.
CACGTCATTTTGATCGTCCAATGAGAGTATGGACATGCACATGCAAATAAACCACCAACCCAGATTCTAGGAACCTTCCTAGTCACGTCATACGTCCTTATCAACGAATCCAGGCTGTAATCTTCACTGATTGTTAGACACAGATTGCTCGTTTGTCAAAAGCAAATCAATCTAAGTGTTTCCAAGTTGACTATTAATCCCAAGTTGTCTTCCACCAACAACTTGATCTTCTATCTTCAATCCTCCTCTTTGACTTGGACTGAATGCTATGACCATTTGATGCAGCTTGAACAACACTTGCTTCCACAAGATATAACAATTACAAAGTATGAAGCGTAATTTGGGTCAGTTGCAGATCGCAAGCTATGTCAGCTTAGTCTGAGCCAGATTACAATACAAGAACCAAAAGATTTACAAGTGTTTTTATACAGATTTGTCATCATTAAATTTACAGCATTCATTGGGACTCAACATCTATGTATAACGATTATCTACATAAACACAAGAAGGAACAAACTCTCAACATCTTATCTAATTATAATCAAACTAATTGTAATATTGTTTTTATTAGTAATTGTAATCGACTATAATTAAGATAATCATTGTTGTTATTAACGATTGGAATCAAACTATATTTAGGATACAGATTCTTCTTATATAAATTGAACCCTACAAATAAAATCACAACACACAAAATTATTGAAAACCGCATGAACCAACTGCTATTTTTATTGTTCTTAACAATCAGGGCTAACGAAAAAAAATCACTTTTTGCAAGACATCAATGAGAACTCGGTCAATTGTGTTATTAAAGTTAAAATATTGTTACTCTGGAAGAATTTGTTTAAAAGAAACTCTGTTACACCACTTTGATATTATTTAGTATTCAATATTAAAATTTAAAAATCTGGATTTTTTTTTAAATATATTTTTACGTTTAATGTATAAATATTTTTTTCCCATATATTCATAAAAACAAAAAACCGTGTATTTGATACAGGGTAAGATCTAGTTTCACATGATAAATCAACCCATCAACATACTAAATATGTTTGATCCCTGTATTTATTTAGGTCATTAAGTTGTACAAAGGAGTAAATTTGAAATGGGCCAGAATAGGATCGAGTGTCAAACCGGTACCGGTCAGAGAGAGAGAGATAAACCGGGACAAGGCTTAAACGTATGGGAAGCTAGTAACTTGTAAATAGTGTATTTGTTTGGTTTGTTTGTAGCACAGGGTTTCCTTCTGGCGGTTGCGTACTAGTGCACTTACTTGCTGCTGCCGCCCTCCCTTTCCTTTCCTTTCCTTATCTTGTCTATTTCAAATTCTCGAATACATTTTGATTTTATGGACAACAATAACAACAACAAAAAAGACGAAAGCAGCAGCAGCAAGATGGATTCAAACCCTAACAACAATAATTCTGAAAACCCAACTAGTACTAGAAGACCCTTCACCAATCTGAGTCAAGTTGATGCTGATCTTGCCCTTGCTCGTACTTTACAAGACCAGGTTCTTCTTTCTTCTTCATGTCCATTTTGACTTGCCGTTACTCTTTTTTTTTTTTTTTTGTATTCATTTCGTATTAATTGAAATTGATAAAAAAAAAAAAAAAAAAAAATTTACTTTATAAATAGGAAAGGGCATATATGATGTTGAGAATGAATAATAATAATAATCATGGTGGGGATGTTGATGACGATGAGAGTGATGATCACGAGAGTTGGGAAACCGTAAGTTATGTCAATGATGACGAATTATTGGATCATCACAATAGCGAACAAGAACAAGATGATGACGCAGATGCATTTGATATCCATGCTCACCTCGGATCTGAAGGAGGAGGAGTAGCACAACCACCAGCCGTTGTTGAATTGGATCCCGCTTCTTTCCCAAACGACGAGGCTTATGCAAGAGCACTTCAAGATGCCGAGGATCAAGAAATGGCTGCTAGACTCTTGGCTCTCACTGGCATTCATGATAGTCTGTTTTTCCGCACCTTCTCCTTTCCTATTTTTCTCCTTTCTTTTCCTTATTTTACTTAACAATCTTTTATCTAATGCTCTTTGTCAGTGGTTACCGACAATGACCAAGATGATGACCACGACGAAGACGATAATGATGTTGATGATGACGATCATCATCACCGCCAGGTGATATTCTTTTTTCTCCATCACTTTTCTTTGTTGATTTAACTTGTGTAAATTGATAATACAGCAAACGAATTACAAATGATTATCATTTGATATTACACGATTCCTGTTCACAATAACTCAAAAATCCATCTACATATGAGGCTATGGGACCAAAAATCTATGTTTTTGGAAATAATCTTTGTTTCTGTGAATAGAAACCAACCCACTCTCTCCATTCATGCTTTAGAAATGAAACTTTAATTCTCTCTCTTTTTTTCCTTTTTAAGAAGAAGAAGAAGATGTTGAGATGTGATTTCTGTTTGGACTGGGATCCCACCTTAGGACCGAAAACTGAAATCCCATTGGCATCTCACCGAAATTGACTACATAGCTTACGACAGCCTTTACTATGTAATATTATGCTTAGCGTTTTGTTCAATTTTCGTCAATCAACAAAGTGCTTTTTTTGTTTAGAATTTCTATAAATCCTACATTTTTCAAGCAGATTTCATATAGTAATATTTCGTGCAATTTCTCTATGGTTATTTGATATAAACCTTGCGGTGTCATTACGTATCAGTGAATCCCAGTTAAGATCTAAACAATGAGTTACTGCTATTCTTTGTAATGTACGTATTCTCATATACATTTGGAACATTACACTGATGGGATAAAGTTGTCACACCCTAAATTTCACATGAGCTATGCATCTTATACCGAAATACAATTTTACCACGTTATATTAAGGTGTCTCTCCAAGTCTAGTGATGACGATAGATATCTTGCTCTTGATGGTAGAACTGTAATTAAGTTTGTAATCTAGTATGAGAAATGTAACAGCAAAGATTATTGGCCGCCAAATGGGCAGGTTGCTCAGGTCAGTGATTGCATAACGTGTGGATGTGGGTTTACTGGTTTAGTGGGGTTGATTGTCAACTGCCAACACTTACTGTTTATTTATTGAATAATAATTTTAGTTGTAACTATATGAGAGATAGTTGATATGTGAATAGGCTTTATGCTACTTTCACTGATTAGCTATTTCCATTTTCAGTTGAGCTTTTATAATTTTCCCATTTTAAATGTTGGTAATAGAGTCATGGAGCAGAAGAAAATAAAAAACGATGTGGTAGTAACCTTGGGCCCAGCGTAAGAATGAGTCTTGGACCTAGTACTGATCTGTTAGAACCCAGACTATTGAGAAAGTTTAGTAGGTAAAAGTGTAAATATTCTGCAAAATGCGCGATAACAAAATTTAAAGTGGCAATTACATGGCTAACGTTAGAAATTGGAAAATGACAAGAATTAAAGCAATGCTTTCCACAAGTATATCCTTGGGATAAGCATCAACAAAGTAGTATACTGTAATAATTTTTGGTAACTATCCTGAATGCAGGACGTGGTGTTGGTTTCTGTAAACCAGTCCATACTCTTATTTTGACCTCTATAATATTTCACAAAGCTTTTATTTTAATTTTTTTATATTTCACAGCAGTTCCATGAAATATCTGGACTTGGGAACCATTTCTATTTTCTAATTGTCCTGAAGCTCAACAAATTTTTTAAAATTCCAGAACAGAGGTCACTTTTGAGGGGGTATGTGGTGTTGCGTTTTCAAAATAGATTTTGCATTTTCAGAAGTGCGTTTTGAAAAAGCATGTATGTACATGCTTTTTCAAACTGCGTTTTCGTACCAGATGATCACTTTTTTTAGCCAAACAATTTTTTTACGTTATATGCGTTTTACAAACGTAATAATCAAATAATCACTTCAAAACGTAATCCCAAACACCCTTTGACTTCCAGAAGTGAGGAAGTTTAATTATCTTATCCATATACAATTCCAAACTTGCTTGGCAATTATCTCTTAGTTACTGTTTGGATCACCGAAGTATTTTTCTCATTCAGGATGCATGGAATGATGTTGACCCGGATGAACTATCATATGAGGTAATATTTGTAATAAATTATTGCTCTACATTCAACTCGGAATCTTTTTAATTTTGACTGAATTACTTGTTTGGTCTTCTTTTATGAGTTGCTCACATGTGAAATGTTGTAGGAATTGATTGCTCTGGGTGAAGTAGTTGGAACTGAAAGTAGAGGCCTTTCTGCTGATTCAATTGCTTCTTTACGGTCAATGACATACAAGACCCAAAATATTCAGAACGGAAGCAGTGAAACGTAAACACATTATATCTCTTGCTACTTGTCCAGATTGTGTCACACTGATCATTTTTATTTCTCTCATATCTCAGATGTGTTATCTGTCGCTTAGACTATGATGATGGTGATAACTTGATCTTGCTTTCATGCAAACACTCATACCATGCTGACTGCATAACCAATTGGTTGCAAATAAACAAGGTACGTGAACTTGATTGATTTTTATTCTTTTTGAGTCCTACAATAGTTATCCAAACTCAAATTCTTCTTTTTTTTGTTAATTTTTGGGAGAAGGGTTTGTTTTGCTACTATTAGGAATATCTTTCTTTACTACATTTGACAGGATTATGAGGTTTGGTAAGAGCAAGGTAGTTAAAGGTGAACTTGAGGCCACAATACCTCATTACAGCCTAAGGGTAGAGGCGAAATTTAGGCAAGCTCCGAGTGACATAAACTGTTGTATTATGTAGATAGTATATGTGACACGATATAAACATAAATTCATAAAAACAAATACCTAAACTAATTAGTCAACAATCGGAAAGTTACCTGACAAAACCTGACCAGTATGCTGTAGTCCTATACTAACAACTAATTAGTCAACAATCTAACTCTGCAAGTTATATTAGTCTATAGAAAAGATTGAACTATAAGATAGGTAGATAATAACAAAATCCAAGAATGAACATCACGACGAACCTTTTGACTTTGTTGTTGACTGATAAATAATTTGGTGACATTGGGCCGACCAAAGTTACAAAACTGATCATTGATTAGTGATTTAGAGATTTAGGGCATGACGTAGAAACAGGGAAAAGAAAGAAGGGAAAATAATGGAGGGAAGTTGACTTGATTACAATGGAAAGTAAGCCATTTGGATGAAAAAATAGACTTTAAGGAAATAGGCTGTTGCTTCTCTCCTCTATTCTATGCGCCTCGTTGAGTATGCAAGAAACTTGGCTGCGTCAACAAAATGACTCTTTAGTTTATTAAGATAATCTCTGTCATCTTAAAAGGATGGAGATCCTTCTTAAAAATGCCTTTATAGTTTATTAAGGAGCCTTTCTGACTTTCTCAAAAATGTCTCGTCTTGTTGCCCATTTGACCTTTTTTCATTTTTAGACCTGTTTGTTTATTTTTATTGTGCTTGGTTCTTTTAAGGTAGGACATATAAGAAGTCAACCTTTTCTTAGTGTGAATTTGCCACTAGTAGTTCTTATAGTACATCATTCAGTCAGGGGCTTATGACAAATTGACAAAACATTTGTAGTTTGCTAATTATTGTTTGCAACTTCTGTTAATGGATAGTGATAATACCTTATTATCTGTTTTTGGAAAAACTAATGATGAATGTCATGGCCATGCAGGTGTGCCCTGTTTGCAGCACTGAGGTCTCCACATCTGGTGCTGCTAGTTGATGTACATGATGGTTACAGGTGAGGAAATCCTGGTTTCAGAATTCATTGTGTGAAAAGATCGTAATCCTCATTTATGATAGTTAGTGGTGTTGTATCTTGGTTAGCAATCTTTTGTCATGGAATATTCTTTGGGATTGTGTTTCTGATTTGTCTAAATGTCTTGAATATTGGTGTTTGTTGTAGTCAATTATCTCAATATATCACCACCGGAGGCTAGACCAAAGAAAACGTTTAGTGCTGCTGGTTCCCATTTTCTGACTGCCATTTTTACACCCCTTTATGATTTGGAATCAGCTACCAACTGGGATCAATAGATGCATATTATCTAGGACCTTCCTTGTGGCTTGGTTTTTTTAATTTGTGTGTGACGTTGTTTACCAGGTTTGTGGGTTGGTTTCGGGTCTCACCATAAAGTAAAAAAAATCCTAGAATGAAAACAACTTTACGTCAAATTTGACCATTTCACACTATACATCTATCCGACTTTGATTCTTTCTTCAATTCAATTCAAATATTCGAAAATTTTATTTTCACTTTTATTGTTTGTTTTTTTTTATTCGAAAATTTTATTTTCACTTTTATTGTTTGTTTTTTTTAAGTTTCATACCTACTTATAAATCCACTATTACAAACGAAAGAATCCACATATATCTTCTAACTAATTCGTTTTGTTTTTTAATTTATAATTTATGAACCATATATGAGTTAACTAGATTATTGTCCCGCGTAATACGTGAGAAAATATATTTTTATATTTATATATATTAAAAATACAATTTTCTCAAGTAATAATTAACAAATTACTAAAAATTCAATTTTATTTTATCAACATTTGTTTATCTGATCTTGATAGTTTTACAAAAATTTATTTTGTTGTTCATTAAGTCTTATTAATTCAATGCCAAAAGTTATTACATATTCATGTCATCACAAATATCTCGATGTCATTTGGATTTTCATGTCATATCATAAAAAATATCACATATGACACAATCTTTAAATGGTGCCTAGGCATACAACCTTCTAAACCGAGTTGCAAGATTGTCACCATTAAACCAATGATCATTCCAGAATCTTGTCTTATTTTTACTCTCAACTATTCTTTAATAACATCATAAGGGGGCTAGCAATCGAGTATGTCTCTCAGAATGAGGAACATATATTTGTTCAAATATTATTACCATTTGTTTTACATAGGAACACAAACTGAACCATGAATGACATGGATAGTTTTAAACCTCACGGCATCAAAGTTTTGTACCACATGTCATATCCATTTGTACATATAATGCTAAATTAAGAGCATCCATACCACCAAAACGTAAACCACCCACTTTTTTACCTGCCTTCCAGTCGATCCATTGCATTTTATTTTCCTAGTTCGACCCTCCTGCCCTCTCCTCCCTTACCCCTTCCACACACAAAAAAGATGAAATTGTGATCTTTATCAATCGAATAAAGAAAAATAATATATCCCAAATACTTTGAATTGCCGAGTTAGAATCGATCATATGTAACACATTAGTATTGAGTTTAGATTTTATTCTAGGATTAGTACTTCAAAATGTAAACAACTTTACATAAATTGTCATAGTATATATCGAACTTCAATCATGTGCATTGTAAGTAACAACTTTCAAATCATGTGCATTGTATGTATCCGAGTATATGTGACAACCACATACGCTGCCACTTGCAAGTTTTTTTTATTTGTTAAATACATATAATGCACAGGATTTGAAAGTTCATTACATAATATGCATAAGATTAAAGTTCGATACACACTATGATAAATCGTGTAACGTTGTTTACATTTTAAAGTTCTAATCCCTTTATTCTATAATAACTTTGAAAAATTTATGAAATATAACCATCAATGGAGTCTGACGCTAATTTTTGGAACAATGTAAACTTTTTTAAGGGTATATTAGTAATTTCGTTTCTACAAAATTTTAATAAATAAAGAATACCTTCAAACGTTAACTTTGTTATCATAAGCCTCTTCTTTGAAAGTACATCACTTGTTTGAAAACATTAGTCTTGAGATAAACTTCTATATTAGTAGAGTAAAAATTTTGAGTTGTTTTGATTTTATAATATAATAGGAAGAAAAAAAGAGGTTGGAAAAATGGTTTTTTTTTTTGTTTTGGTAAATGTAGAGTACATTGATAATATAGTTGTATGTTAATACGTTATATTTTTTTCAAATTCTTTTATAATAGTAATCACAATAGTCACGCATATTTACAAGCTAAATTATATATCATTAATTTTGATAGTTTATTTCATTTTGTTTAATAAAGCGCAAATTTTCTGTCACTACATGTTCCAAATTTGCATATCAATGTTAAAGGTTGATGTTCTCAAAGTTGTTACTCACCTAAGTTAAACTTGGTCTTCTCAACACTATATCACTTTTCCCATATATATATATATAATATTATAGATACAGGGTGTTACGACATATTAATATTCAATTTTTCTTTATTATGGTTTAAAATATAGCTTAGTATTTTTATCAATAGAAAATTGATCTATGTATATTAAATGTAACATATCTTAAATATTTCAATTAAAATATGCTTTGTTTTTTTTATATGATATTAACTATTATTCTATTGGATAAGATATAAGATAAATAATATTATTTTATTATCTCTAAATATATATTTGAAAGAAACCTTAATTCATAATTGAATAAGTATGAACCCTTAGATGAATTTTAACTTTTATTTAGAGGCATTCAATCGAATGATGATGTCATATATCTTATTTAACTTTTATATATTTAATTTTATTTTATTAAATTTAAGTTATTAATACTTCATTATTTAAGTTTATAGACATTAATAATTAACCTATTTAAAGATATAATTATGTAAACTAATATTTTTATATTTTACATTATTTTTTATCTTTAAAATTTATTTTTAATGTTATTACAATAAAATTTTCCTTCTATTAAGTTATACTTTTGTATAGGATTTTAATCATATAATAAATAAAATTTGGTTATAAGGACTTTTGTATAGGATTATTATCATATAACGTTTTTATTAAATCAATGTTTTGAAAACTGGACCGGAGTTAACCCGTCCTTGTTAATAAAGAACTAAAAAACAAATATGGAATTTATAGTAAGCTATCACAGTTATATATCAGAAAAATAATTGTATGAAAATTGCAATGATATTATGCATAGTTTTAAGTTAGATTAACACAATATGCGATATATTGATTGATAATTAAATTGCTTAGCAATTTTAGTAAATTATTCGAGCAAAACGTTAAAACACAAGTGCAATGACAATGCAGACATATCCGGATGAGTGAAATACATCCAAAGAAATGAAAACCTTACTTAGCGAGACCTTTGATAGATGATGTATCCTTTTTTCAATATTGTGGTTAAATAACGCACAAATTTATATGAGAAACAATGACTAAGGTATTTTACAAAAGCGAACTTCATGCCTAAAAGCGAACTATGTGGTTACTGTTAACTGGAATCTAATCGACGACTAATGTAGCTTCATGTTTTTTAGTGGTTTAATTTTTATCTGGTTAAATATTTGTCACCTTATAAATTTTATAAAAACTTAACATGTCATTAATTTTTTTTGTTTTGAACGACATGTCATTAATTATATATGTTTTTAGCGTATTATGCGGGTACTAATCTAGTTAGTATATATATTAGCTATTAATGTATTGAATATATAATATTAACTATAATTCTATTAAATATATATATATATAGGGTAAAGTTATTTTGAGAACCTTTTTTTTTGCGAGAATCTTTCAGAACTTTTCAAATCAAGCCCAATCGATGATTGTTCTTTACATGAAAATTGTTTTTTGATTGTTTTCTGAATAACTAATGTGTAATTTTGAAGTTTATAATTGTGTGGAGCATGGATTATCATTCGTTATACAATAATCTAGAGATTTGGATTCTTGATCACATGTGCACGAATATTGCTATGATCACATGTATGCAAGTCAATCACATGTAATCATAGCAATATTAGTGCACATGTGATAAAGAATCCAAATCTCCACATAATTGTATAACGGATGATAAACTATGTCTCCACACAATTATAAACTTCAAAATTACACATAAGTTATTCAGAAAACAATCAAAAACCAATTTTCATGTAAAGAATAATCATCGGTTGGGCTTGATTTGAAAAGTTCTCACAAAAAAAAGTTCTCAAAATAACTTTTCACTATATATATATACATATAGGTAAAAGTTTGATTTCTTGATTAAAATTATTGGGTAAAAAGTGTAAATTTGTGATGAAAAAGAAAAAAGTCTAAATTAAATTAAAAGAGGTATATATATAGTAGCTACTATTTTTGATTTCTTGATTAAAATTAATGGGTAAAAAGTATAAATTTATGATGGAAAACCAAAAAGTGTAAATTACATTTAAAGGAAGTATTTTTTGTATAATTATAAAAAGTATAAACATTAATATTGTCATTTAAGAAAGATGAAATAATTAAATTTGATTTAATGACTCTAAATCAAAGAAGAAATTTATCTAAGGGTTCTTGTTTGTTTAGGGATGAATTTAGCACCTTGTTATATATATATATATATATATATTGGTAGATATATTTAGGAAAATGCTAAATGTTGTTTTAAAAATTGCACTTAACGTGCATAAAAAATTATACACTTATATTAAAATTACACCCTCTAAATTTTATGATAAGTACATAATTATTTAGTTATCTTAAATGCGGCTTGGGATTTTGTTTAGCAAAACTCGTATACCTATACCTATAATAATGATCAAAGAAAAATTAAATTAAAAGTTATTAATTTTTACTAGTGTCCAATTAATATCATAAGGACACATGTAACATGTATTAAATAGGTAGTATATTCTTATTGTAACTAAAAACCAACTGGGTTAGATCAGTGGTTGTAGCTCATGCCTATGGAAACAGAGGTCATGGGTTCGATCCTCATGCCCAACAAGGTTGGAGGTCCTTTTCTACCTATGGTAGAACCTGGAAGCAGCCTCTCTACCTTTGGTAGGGGTAAGGCTGTCTACATATCAACCTCCCCCATACACCGTCGAAGACGGTATTGGGAACCAAAACCCGTAGAAGGCGGCATTGGGAGTTAATTTACTTTACTTTTTATTCTTATTGGAACTATAACTTTACATTAACTCAACTAATCTTTTGATATGGAAAATGATCCCTGCACAACATAAATTTATCATACACAACAATATATGCATTAAATAGTTGTACAGTACAACTGTTTGATGCATGTTTTGTTATGTATGGCAAAATTATATTGTGTAGGGATCACCTCCCTTTTAATTTTTACCAAAATATCCTTAATTATTCTCATTAATCTTTCCCTCTTATTTGCCTATCTAGTTTGCCGCCATATTTTTGCTCTATCAATTGTGAAGTACATATATCTTTCACTCACGTTAATTTGTCCATCTTGTTTTCACATTCTTAAGATTCAATATAAAACAAACTCTTAGCTGACATTTTTAACATAAAATAACTACACAAAATCCCTCTAGTTATTGGCTATCATGATGGAGTCGAGATGAAGTTTCCAAAAAAATCTTCTAATTACAACTTCAGCAAATGTCGAGATCGACCGACACGCTTGCAATGATGCTAATAATGCACAAGTTGCCAAAAAACGAAAGAATTGATGGGCACAAAATTACAACCCCAACTTTCATTATAAATGTTAAATTGTACTGTATCATCATATAAGAATGAAAGTACTGTTTCTTTTGTTTTTTAATGTTTCACTTTATTACAGGTAGTAAGCTTCACCTTTTGGTTGTCAAAATCAAAAGCTTTACCTTTTGGTTTGTATTGTATATTAGGAATAGGAATGGGAAAAATAAGATGAACGAGACATTGGTATGGCAGAGAACTTAAATGGCCTTTGGAAAATATGTATAGTATATAGCAAAAATCATTAATTGGTAGAGGAAAATATTATAGGGAATCAGCAAGGATAATTTTGGTAATAAATAAAAGATTAATTGAGTTAATGTAAAGTTATATTTACAATCTCCTCCTCTACTAGAGGAGGAGTTGAGATAATGTAATGAAACCGTGGCTGTCAATTAGAGAGGGTATCCACGTCAGTTTTTGATGTCATGTGATGATGAAATTGCTAGGTATTTCATGGTGTTTATACTATGTGTATATATACTTGGGCGGACGTTTGAATTTTGTAAATAAAAAGAAAAGTGTATGGGAGAATGGAGAGAGAAATAAGAGTCAGATCTATTTGTCTTCCTCACTTTCTTTCATCTGCTCCTCTTTCTCCCATTCCCCTTTCTTCTTCGATTGTACATCTATATCTATTACCTTTTTATGTATCGAGATACCGAATGAGTTGTGTATGTAGATCAGATGCTGATGATATGAGATATGGTTTTCATTTTGAGGTACTTTTTTGTTGTTGGCATATACATTTGTATTCATCTTTGGGTTTTTTTTTATATGTTTTTTTTTTTATATAGATTTCACCGTTTTTGTTTCTTGATTCGTTGTTGATTATGATGTTATTAGTGTTATTTATATGTGAATTGAAGAATTTTCTTTTTTATAAAATTCTATTTCTTTTTTGTTGAATTTATGTGGGTACACAACAAGTGTTTGTGAAAAGTTTTGTGAGAGGTTGTATTTATTATTTCTCATTCAAATAATTACCTATATTTTTTGGGAAATGGATTTTTAGTTGGAAATCGAGTTGTTTTTGGTACTGTAAAATTTGACTTACAATTTGCAGGGTGCTGTGAAATTTTGTGGGTCGGGCTAAAGTCCTTGACCTGACTTCTGAGTTGGAGTTCAATATGATTAGTGTTTTCGGTTTATTCTTCGTATGAGAAAAATTGCAATTTGATTGGAACCTTTGATGCCAGTTGAAATTGGTCACAATTTGTGATTGATTCCTTGGTGACAAATGGATCCGATTACGTTTTCTTGCTTCTTGAACACTTGCTATTTGATAATAATTGATTAGGTGTTCTAACTTTTCATATTTTTCTGCCCACTGATGATAATTGTCCCTTTTTATTGGCTATGATGATTTGTATAGATTCAAAGAAACTGTGATGTTGGGGGATAAGAAATGCTTTTACAATTACATAAACAAGTTTCCTAAAGATATCCTGGATGTTGAATTCTTGGTATACAATGACTACTTATGTCAATTATAATGTTGGAAAACACACTTGAGTATAGCAAGACTAATGTTTCATGGAAAATGTTGTCCAAATTTTAATGTCTACCCATTAGTTTATTATTTGTGTTAGACAAATCCGAGTTTAGCAAACTACAAAAGAGATATTGAAGACAAACACTTTTGTGTGCAATATACCTTTGATTGTTTAACAAATCCGCATTTAACGCGAGATTAAATCTAATAAGAATATATTACCTATTTAATGCATGTTACATGTGCCTTAACACATATATTAGAAAACCCATATTATAATTCACTTGGGTTAGCAAGATATTTGTCGGGATAATACTTTTTACAAAATTCATTAATATTAATTTCTCTTGACTCCAACTAAGAGAGATGTGTTTATTGAATCTAGTTTATTCAACTTATGTATTTGTATGTCCAATGTAAATGTAAACAGATCTACTCGATGGTAATGTTTAAAGGGGACATCAATATCTTTTACGAGGCCGATATTGAAGCTTTCAAATTCGTTATCTCTCCTTGATGCTTGTTAAGAAAAAAAAAAACATGTCTTTTAAGTAAAGAATCAACATTGTTCCTGTAATTATTGAGACTCACTTTCATTGATGAAAGGTGGGTGGTGGCAGCTAGTGGCTATCGTACCAGTGCTTTTTTTCTTTGGTGGAGCGTGGAAACGAAAGGGAAAGGAGAACAAGGCCTAAAAGAGATAGGGTTATTAATGGGTTAAATGGATCGTGGGCTATACAAATTAAACAGATAAATTTTACTATCAAGTTTATTAACATATATTAGATTTTTCTTAAAATAATAGGTAGGGAGGGTTCTAACCACTCTTTATACGTACATTATCGGAATTGGAATTGGAATTGAATGAATGGAGCAGGGCAAAGAACACCCGGCGGCGGTATTATCTTTATACATCTATCTATCCATCTATTATTTGTTTTTAATAATAATGATGATGAAAATTTGATTTTGATTTTCAGGTTGATTCAGATCCTAATCATGTTGCTGCTAATGTTGTAGTTGCTCCTCCTCTTCCACCCACCATTACAAATCCAGTTTTCAATAATGGTTGGTTGCTACACCCTCATCCCTTTTTCTTTTTTATTCATCTTTTGTTTTATTTCTAGACTATGCATCACATCAGATCAGGGTTTTTCCTTTTTTTTTTATTTAAAAAAAAATAAATTATTTATACATAAAAACAACTTCACCTTTGATCCCCAATATCAAATTAATAAAATTGGTGTCTTGATATATGTATATATATATATATACAAACACACACTAGAAGGGTAGTCACAGAAGAATCTTTAGATCCGGCTATTGTGGCTCGGTTTGATGATGATGATTGATAAGTTAGAGTAGTGGGTAACCATATAAATTTATTTCATGAGAGGGAAAAGAAATGTGAAAGATTCAAAATTAAACAAGGAGACAACAAATTTTTTTAATGATGTAGATGTGGGTAAAATAGTAATATCTCTTTCAGCGAATCAACCTCTTAATTTCATGGATAAGGATTCCATCAAGTTCCTCAACTTGACTAGTCAAGTTAGGGGAATTTTTGACCTTTAGGTTAAAATCAAGGATCAAGATTCAAAGGGCGATTAAAATCAAGGTTCAAAGTAGATATATTTGATTATTGACCGTTGATTCTAATCCAAAGGTGAAGATGCCTCTAACTTGACCCCTCAAAGGGTATCTCCATCCTAATTTCATACTCATTCCTCCATTGTCTATACTTTTGGGTAAAGGGTTTTCCGGTGAGATTTTATGCCACAACAATACTAACTTTAAGTACAAGTAGTGTGACGGTTTTGTCACACTAATACATACGCATGACAGGCCATTCATATAACTATTCTAGCACAACCTATTCCAACATAGTTCTAATCTACATATCAACTAAGTTCAGGCGACATGTATCACAAAAAAAAAGCAACTCGCTATCTAATTTTTTCCATTAGCCTCTTGGTTACCTGCCAATCTTCAAGGACTTTGTCCACATTATTGGACTACCTAACCTTCAAAGTAACCAGCTTCAAACTGACCATAGAAACAATGACGTCTCTTAGGTATATTATATATATTTATATCTCTCTATGTCTTCGAGCTTGATTCCTCAATCCACTTATTCGTTCTTTCATATATATATATCTATATATATATATATCTGACACGGCCTCGTGCTAACATCTCACTTACTAAACACTTTGGGATGATGCCCACGGATAAAACAAAATTCTGCAAATGATTACATCTTCCCACCTGGGTAGCCCTAACATGAATCATCCCTCTATGGTAGAGTTTATAGTTTATAATTAATAAATATGTAACTTATAGTTACTTCAATATACTAACATACATACATACTTGTGTGAAACAAACAAATAAACAATGTCCAATTTTATTTATTTATTTATTTTTTTCACAATTGGATTCAATTTAGCCAAGAGGGCTGCACACGAGGAGCCTCAACAAGTTATGTGTACTAAGAAGCACAAGACTGACGTCCAAAGCAATTTTATGGAATATCAACATCATTGCCAACATAACAAGGTCGACTTTACTTGTTGTACATAATGACTTTTCTAATCTTTTATCTATTCAGCTATTTAATTTTGAATATGATGGTGTTAATTGCTGCAGAGTAGGAACATTTTATCACTAGTAAATAGTAATGATCCCATTTGTTTGTAAATTAGAGAATATTCCTTCTTTAAGTCTTAATGGTATATTGGTATGCTCTGACTGGCAAACATTGGCTGTAAATTAAGTAGTAACTAAAGCACAAACATTAAAGGTGGCCATTTTAATGCATTTGCATTGGTATGTGTGTCAGTTTGGGTTATAGTTTATCCCTTCTAACATGTCAACTAATTGATTTAGCTAAAATTGGAACTGGTCGAATGCGTTGAACTGGTCAAACCTTTCACACAAAGGTAAAAGAATTGAATAAAGTCATATTATGCTTTTAAATTGAAGTGTATTACTAACTTCTTTTTCCTTATTTTTAATACTAATATTTAATCATATTAATCTCATTAAGTATGCATGATAATTGGACAAAGCTGTTATAGTCAGTCCGATGTGTCTCTATCAAAACGTTAACTTGTTTCGACTTACACTAATAGCAATAGGAACTTGCTTTATTTTTAATTATCTAGCATCATAATACTATTAGAGGTGGTAACTACAAATTTTCTAAAAGCATTTAGTGACGTAGCATGTCATCGTAATACTCAGTGTTATGATTAAAGAGTATTTTCTTTCTTTCTTTTATGCAATATATTGATCCTGGTTAAACTATTTATAGGCTGAAGTACCTTTATGTACAAAGTCATCAACTACACAATCTGCAAAGCAAGAAAACACCAGCTCTAATCAGTTTCAACAAGATGATGAAGATTATAATTCCAAGATGAAGAATAGCCAACATATAACTTTAAAGAGAAGTGTATCGGTACTTACAGATATTTAAGATTCATGGTGGTGATTGAACGGATTTTATCTAAAGAAAAAAAAGGGTAAATGGGTGGGAACCCTCTGGTCCCATGTACCGTTCTGGTATCCAGAACGCACACCGCATGGATTATATCTAGAGGTGCCAAATTTCGACCCCATTTACTTATGTCTGGGTCGATTTGAGGATACTCTTTCTAAATGGTCAGATGGGTAAAGTTAATAAAGCTTTAATTGGGAACTTGTTAAATAGGTTCCCTCGAAGTGTTTAAATGTGTAACAACTTTGTAAACAATTTTATATAAACTATTTTGTTATTAGTGAAAATTTCATATTAAGCCCTACTTATTATCCAAATCTTTGTAGTTTTCATTGGAAGTGCTCTATGTCCTCACACCTTACCCCTTACATATATAGGACCTATTTTAAGCCATTACACGACCCACCCAGCGCATGTTTTGCCCTTTAGTATTTTTTTTTTCCCTATTTGTCCCCTCTAGTAATTTCTTTTCCTGTTCATGACAGTCTATTCTATAAGTGATCCAATGATGGTTGTGGTTAAATGAATGGCAGGTTGATATGCCCCCAGATAAAAAGTCAATGGCCACCACACAAGATTCACACAAAGGTAGCATCTCTAATGAGCTTTTGGAAGATGGAGATGAAACTTTCAAGGAGATTTACGAGCATACCCCAGATAACATTGTAAGTATAGTTCGAATTACTTTTATTGTAAACTTGCATTTTTCCAAATGCTCTCTTAAGGTCACCACAATGATTGACATCAGGATTTTAGGGGCTGCTTGGTTAAAATTGGTTATTGGGAATGGGGATTTATCATTCCCCAATTATTTATCCCCCATCCCAATATCAGTTTAATTATCACCTTACTTCTAAAAGTAGCTACTTGTAAATGGTTAACCCTCAGCCTGGCGTGGCCTCTATGAAATTGATAGTTGAATTGTATCATATCCAATTGATATTACATGATACAATTACATATATTTATGGATACAAAACCTTAATATGGAGATCAATCCTATGGGCCTGTGGGCAACATTCATTTACATCTTCTACATATAAAAGTACCTTTATAAATACATACATATACATCATCAGGACACCCTTAGCCTTATGACATCAGCCGTATCACATTAGCCATAAGTCCCATATTCCCATATATTAGATAAAAAGATACATAGTGCGGCTTCCCAGTGAGAGTCACAAGAAGAATTCAAGAAATGGCTTACTACACTCGCAGCAAATGAAATATCTGGTCAAGTTACCACAAGTATTTAGGTCTGCCAACCAGTCGTCGGTATTCCCCTTGATCTGCAAAAGGCTCTCCCTGTCCTGGTAGAAGCTTAACTTTTAGGATCCATTGGAGTGTCAACTAGCTTGCAATTTACTAAGACTTCCCAGAGGATATCTAGAGCATACTTGTGCTAAGATATTGAAATTTCAATTTTGGATTTTGCAACAATACCTACAAGTATCTGAATGGTCCCATATCTTTGGTTTGAAAGTATTTGTAAAGGTGATCTTTTAGCTGCTGAATAGCATCGTCCTTTCCAATGAATATGGCATAGCATCTACACACATGACCAAGTGCTTGTGGTAGCATTAACATCAGGTATGGTGAAATACTAATTATGTTCAAGAAAAATAAATGGGTATAGAAGATGTAACCAAAACAGAGGATAGATCTGGAAACTCGGGAACAAATCTGAGATTCTGAATAATTAAGGTTCTGGCGAGATCCCGACAACGGAAACTGCGGCAGGCTGTCTTAATGATGATTTAAGTTTGGTTTTAACCAGAATTTAATTTTGGAGTGTTTTGATATAAGTGGTGATACCTGATTATTCAAGAACTGGAACAGATGTGAAAAAGTCCGATCTAATGCTGCCGGAAATTGATACATGGCTGGAATATGGTTGTTCCCGGAATTTGATACATGGCAGGAGATGAAACTATCTTCTAGTGCTCTGATACCATATGAAATTGATAGTTAAATAGTATGAATTGATATTACAATGATACAATATACAAATATTTATAGATACAAAAACCTAATATGGAGATCACACCTACGGGCTTGTCTGCTTGGCTTTGATATATTCTAACAGCCTCAAAAGGTGAATTCTCTCATCCCAACCCGTGTATGATGCAGACATGAACTGGCTATAGTGACCAACAGGAAATCAATTGTCTACAATATCTCCATTGAAATAGTAGACCACGCCCATTGAGCATAAGGAATATATTTTTGTTTAAATAGTAGGACCCCTTGTGGAAACAACTATACGTCTATCCCAAGGTAAGCAATGAAAATGCCCCAGATCCATGACCCGAATGTAAGTGAGACTATAGAAAGTTCTTTGATACGAATCAAATGGTTGTATCGATATAAAACTAAGATAGATAATTGATATTCGAGAGATCGATCAACTCTCCTAATTAATAACTAAATTACCAGTATATTTCACCCATAATAAAGTTACAACCCTAATATTCTATTTATACTAATCCTTTAGCTTGGTTAACAAGCTAACTAAATAAATAATAATAATAATAACACTTTCCTAATATTAATACCTAATAATAATATTAATAATAACAATAATAGTCTTGTCGTATCATTACTCCCCGCCGCAAAACACACCTTGTCCTCAAGGTGTGGCTTCAAAGATTGCTTCAAATGATTCCCGGATCCCATATCCTTATTCGAAGAACTTCTCTTCCCATGGCTTGGTAACCAAATTTCTTCACTGAGAACTCTTGTTTCTGATTCTCAAAAACCACATCTGTTGCAACTTGTTTTGGATCAAAGGTTGTAGTTGTTTTTGTCACATGTGACCAGCAGATGGTAGACATTAAAGGGGAATTATGTCCTGTTTTTGTATGACATTTTGGATTGAAGGACTTAGTTGCCTTAGTGATTGTTGTTTTGAAGGTAGACATCAACGGTACGGTCTTTGGTGGAGTAGGATTAGTTTTTGGTGGTAATGATGGCACGGTTTGCGGGGAAATCGGGGCTGGTTTTGGTGATATTTGTTTTGGGCTGACTTTTGCGGGAATTGTTGGTGGTAGGGCTGAAACGGATATGAAGGTAGATACCGACGAAACTGTGTTTGGTAGAGTAGAAGTAGGGGATGTTTTTGGTGGAGTTGTGGTGGTAGCGGTTGGTGTTATTGCTTCTGATGAAGGCGAATCAGACATATTGAAGCCCCTCGAAACCGCTAGCTCCCCTAATAACCTTATGATCTCATTGTGCTGCCTTGCATTCCGTTCCATGTATTCCTCGAGTCTCCTATTGAAATCCTCCATACTTGCCATTGGGATTATTTTTTCCTAGATGAACAGCAACGATGAAGAGTGATTTTTTTTTAATTAAAGAAAAAACGCACCACAGTTTGGAAGAAGGATAGCTCTAATACCAATTTTGATACGAATCAAATGGTTTTTTTTGTTTGTTAATGGGATATTCCCTGTGAATTTTATACCAAAACATTACAAAACAAGTAGTATGACTAAAATACCATACTAGTTCACATGCATGACATGCCATGCAATGTTTACAAGCGATAACGCATACTATGAATCAAATGGTTGTATCGATATAAAACTGAGATAGATAATCGATATTCGAGAGATCAATCAACTCTCCTAATTAATAACCAAATTACCAATATATTTCACCCATAATAAAATTACAACCCTAATATTCTATTTATACTAATCCTTTAGCTTGGTTAACAAGCTAACTAACTAAATAATGAGTAATAATAATAACACTTTCCTAATATTAATACCTAATAATAATAATATTATTAATAATAGTAGTCTTCATCGTATCATTCTTTTATCTTAATTTCCCTTGCTTGTTGACAAACTAAACAGTTTTGGACTTAGGTGTAAATATCTTGCTTCAGTTTTTGGCCAAGTCTTTTTTAAAGTTTTTTAAGGGTCTTCAAATTTCCACCATGGTCTACCGTCTACTACAAGCTTTTGTGGAAGAGATAGATTGTTTGGAAGCTTCCAACTACTTTAATCATTAAAAAAGTAATTGGCTGGTGGTTTTTGTTACATTCTTTTGATATTTGTAATGTTTAGTCATTTGCGTTTCTTGTGGCTAGGATTTGACATGGACATGTAGACTGGCCTGTCGGTTGTACATGTTCTGTTTCTTTGCGTGTCTTTGTACAAGTCATATTGGCACTTAGTCAGTATGCCTGAACTTATTTTTGTTGGTACATAAAGCTAACCAGCGGTGACGGCCTTTTACCGAAAAAAAAAGTTATCTGCCACTTCAAAATCAGGTTGACTGCGATTTAAGTATGTCATGGATGTATGGATCATCATAGCTTTGAACAATACTGAAGTCAAATCAAAAGATTGGTTGTTGCTCATTCGTGATCACCATTCACCCACTAATTAAAAAGATATTCTAGGCTGCGGTGATCAGTCTGTACAAAAAGCAACGGTTGAGTAGATCATCAATTTTGCATCGCTAACACTAGAGCAAGCAATTTCCAGAAATATGTAATTGAATGACCCTTACTAAATTATGCAATCACATGTCCTCATTGCATGACCGTAGCTTCAATGCCTTGGGAAGACATTCCATTACAAATTGAAATTCCACGGGTTCAGATCTATTCTAAGCAGCTTTTAAATCTGACTATGTTTATCTCTTGCTAGGTGTTCCTGTATTACCAACCTAGCCCTGAACTGATAATAAAAGAAAGATAAATAGCCCCTTAATATATATATGTGTATATGTATATATATTAAGGGGTGGGTTATTTTGAGTCCAGCTTAATTTGAGTCCAAAAAGGGTCCATGTAACTTACACACATGTGTAAGTCGTGGTGGCGGTGGTTGCCGTCGCCGGAGGATCATGGTGGTGGTCGGAGATGATGGTGGTGGTGGTCGGAGGTGGTTGGGATTTGAGGAGATGGAAGAAAATCAATGGACCCTTTGAACTCAAAATAACTCAAAATCAATGGACTGTTTTTGGACTTTTTTTAGGTGGACTCATTTTATCTTTCCCCTATATATATATATATATCCCTACATAACTGAGTTTCCAAAAGTTGGTACTTTTGTAACTTTATTTTTATTTTTTTTGAGAAATTTTGATATTCCTAGTTTTCTATCTTCTTTTTACATAATAGAACATAATTCCATCAACACATTATCTAGATCTGTATAGAAACGATTTTCTTCTTCATACCGCTGCACCGCATGGCAACAGTCTAATACTTGTGTGACGTTAGGGATTGCCATTTAGTGAACATGATTTGAAGCAGTTGCTATTTGAAGCCACCATTTTATTGCTAACTTGCGTTGGTCAGGCTTCTTTCCTTTGTATAACTTTCTGTGCTTTTACAATTTTCAGTCTCATTCGTACCATAAAGTTTAGCTGTTTTCTTGAAAGTTATAACTATGTGAATACACTATCTGTGACTTTTGGCCGAACTACATTAATTTTGGTTTAAGATACTTAGTGAAAGGTGGTGTCAGTATCTGCAAATCTTAGTAGCATAGTGTATTAGATTAGTATGCATGTTTCGATTACATATATTGCTGTGTATTTGTTCATATAGTTTGATATCCACACACAAGTCCATGATCCTTAATTTTTTGAGACTATGAGAAGTTGGCCACTAATCAATGTTGTATATATACAGGCTCTCAAACTTAATAACAAGTTACTTGATCATTCAGAGAGGCTTGATTTGGCAATAGAAAGGACAATACACCCTGCGACAACTTCTCATGCCACCGGATCAAAAACTTTGTATCTTGGCAATTTAAGTTTTGCAGTTGAAGAAGACGATGTGTAAGCACTTTTGCCTGCATTTATCTTCTGCCTGTTTTTAATACTGTGACATTAGAGAACTAATATGATTTTATAGAAGGGACTTCTTCAAAGATGTTGGTGAAATTGCTGCAATACGTTTTGCCATTAGAGATGACCGATTTTTGGGTTATGGGCACATTGAGTTCACCACTTCTGAAGCTGCTCAAGAGGTACTAGCATGTCGCTCAGAGGGGGAAAGATGGGCGGGTTGGGCTATTGGTCCAAACGGGTGATCTTTTGAATTGGTTTAATGGGTCTGTTTGGGTTGATCTGAAGCATGTTCGTGCAAATATATTCAAGTGTTTAGTTCCAAAATTATATAATAATCCAATGTTTTTGAGTAGAATGATCTTAGAGGTTTTTTGCATCAGAATAATGCTTTTGCAAATATCCATTCGACTTAGTCGCTTTAGTATATATTCTTGAATTGTGTTGGAGATCAAACATAGTTTGGTTTCGATGATTAAAGTAAATGGGTTTGCTGGCTTCGATGATTGCTTTTCTTTCTATTCGCTTTAGTGATATCGATGTCAGATGGAAAATGACGTATCAGTCCTTCAGATAAGTGAGTTACCTAGAAGTTGACGACTCCCAACTGTATTCTTTTTCAGGCTCTCAAACTAAATAAGGAGGTGCTATATGACCGGCGAGTTAAACTTGATTTGGCTAGGGAACGAGGTACCTACCCTCCGGGTAACAGGTATCATTGTCCGGGTAACAGCCTGGCAATGTATATATATATATATATATTTGTCCGCTGGAAATTTTTATTTTCTGAACCTTAACCTATGTGCCAATTGTAGCATGGTGAAGTATAATTCAACGGGAGGCCAGGCTCAGAGAAAAACCGTATTTGTACGGGGATTTCGTTCTAGTGATGGTTTTGACATTGTATGTTTGTGTGACATGAAATTTGGCAAATATATACATTCCAATACTTGTATGCTGTATCAATATCAAATAGAGGTGGCAGTTTGGGTGGGTCACACAAGTTGGTTGATAGCCAGGGTAGATCATGCAAGTATTAATGTGCGCTCACCCGAATACTTATCATCCAAATCTTTTACCGTTATAGATAACCAGTGTGTTAATTTTGATTTATCAAGTTATTACTTCAATAATAGCGTTATACTTTGAATACTTAAACTAATTGGGAGGTTAAAAGCATATATAAATACGGAACAATTGTGTGTGACATTTGACCTTTTCAACCCATTTGACCCCTTAGTGATTAAATATAAACTGAATATACCCGTTTATAAGTAAATTAATGAATTAAAATTACCACCTCTAGGTATTAATATATCTCATAGACAGTGATCTCCTCTTGTGCATTATTTATTTGTTTGCTCTGAATTTGTTATCTCTTGCAGATTGGCAGTGCACTTGAAAAGCATTTTAGAAAATGTGGAGAGATTTCACGCCTGGCAATACCCAAAGATTATGATGGGGCTCCTAAAGGGTTTGTATTCTTCTAATGCCCTTGACATGGTTTTTGATGGTTGAATATATAGATGGAAAAATGAGTTGGTTGGGAGGGTTAGGTGAGGTTGATAGGTAATCCAAAAGTTTAGGGTTGGCCTACCAATATTATAACTCATAAGTTAAATATGATCACTAAATCCAAATACTCTATTTTAAAAAAAATTAAAAAATAAAGCCATTTAGGAAGAGCTAAGAACTCAATTACTGTAATGGCAAATTATAAATTGTTCAACATTCCTCTTCTTAAACTAATTTATTTTTTTATAGTTTTCTTTTAACATCTTTGGTGCGTATTATTTCCAATAGATTAGTAGGTTCATTGTTATTTGGATTTTGCTAACAATAGTGCTAAGGGCTATGGGGTTAGCATCTAGAATGATGTGTACATCAAATAACGAGGGTTTTTGCATGTACCTTAGCCTTAAGGGCTGTGGTTAGCAGAATTCTTGTTTTTTTAAACAGCAATTAGTAAGTGCATTGTGTTTCTGCAGAATTGCTTTTATCGACTTTGTGGACACTATTGGGTTCCGTCGAGCTTTGGGACTTGATGGATCTGTAGTCAGTGGAAACAGGCTAACTGTTGAGGTAGCCAATAAAAGTGATGTTCGTGAAGGATCTGGATGTGGAGGACGCGGTTGGAGTCTCAAAAGTGGCTCTAGTGGCGGTTGGGTTAGAGAAAATGGTTCTGGTTGGGGTAGAGGAAATGGCTCTATTCGTGGCTGGGGTAGAGAAATCGGTTATGCTGGCGGAGTGGGTAGAGAAAGTATATTAGGTCCTGGACCATGTCGAGAAAGTGGCTCAGCTAGTGGCTGTGAAAAATGCTTTGCTAGCAGCTCGTGTCGAGAAAGTGCTCCTGCTAGTACCTCACGACCAGAAAGTGGCTCTGCTAGCACCTCGAGTAGAGAAAGTTGCCACGGTAGCAGCTTGCTCAGAAAAATTGATTTTGATGGTGGCCCACGTAGAAGAAACTGTTTTGGTAGCGGCCCACCTAGAGGAAATGGTTTTAATAGCGGCCCACCTAGAGGGATTGATTTTTGTAGCGGCCCACCTAGAGGAAATGGTTTTGGTTGCGGCCCACCTAGAGGACGTGGCGTTGGTAGGAGCTGGCATGCAGAAATTGGCTTTGGTAGAGGCTCAGGTATAGATATTAGGTCCGATAGCAGCTGGCATAGAGAAAGTAGTTCCAGGATCGGTCGGTGTGGTGTAAGTGGCTATGGTCGTCATGACAGGGGAAGATAAAGTTTGGCAGTGTAGAATCTGTTTGTGGTTGTATTGGTTATGGTGGTGGTGCATGGAGGATAGCAGCTGTAGGTTTAGTGATAGCTATGGTAGTAACAGGGTTAAAATTATTGAATTGTAACCAATTGTGTTGAATTTCAGTGCTTTGGATGATCTATGGAAATACCCTATTTTTTTCTTTTTTTGTGGCAAAAGGTTGACAACCAGCGACCCAAGCTAACCCACAATCTGCTGCTTATCCATATTATTGTGGCTGCGGGGTTGTTCAGGTTTGAACCTGAGACATTATGCTTCCACCCATTACCAAGTGAGGTACACATGATTGGTTTTATTTCTCCTTTTTCTTGCATCATTTAAGTTTAGTTGTTCGACTCTCCTGCTGAACCCACTTATTTTCTTAGTTCATGTTTTTGAAAGCATATTGTGAGGCCATTGATGTCAAAAGTTAAATAAGATGGTCATAAAATCAAGACCTTAAAGAACTTTCGAAGAGATAATTGAGTCAATCAAGTTTTCATTTGCCTGCGCTTTGTACCGGGATGAAAACTTAACTCATCCACCTTGTCAGAATCCCCAGGATCAATAACCTTTTGATCCTCGTCGATGAAGAGAGCCTCTGAGCTCTAGGCTGATAATTTTTTGCTTAAACATTAGAAGTCAAATTGTTGCAAACAACATTTTTTATATTATAAGAGTTCGAAGCAAATATATCCAGACAACTTGTGAGTTATCAAACTTTCAAACGAGCAACATGTGACTTAAAGAGAATCACATATCAGCAAATTGTGGTTATTGAAATTAATTGTAGAAGCGAATAACACTTTACCGAGCCAGCTAGTCTTAAAAATGATTGAATTTAGTTGTGTTAATTTCTAATTAAGTGTTTCGAATCATCCAAATAAACAAATTGACTGTATTTAATCTGATAATCATATTAGAAAAGATAATGCATTGAATAACATGTACAATATTTCTTAGTTGAGAGGTGAACGTGTGTCTGCCATGAATTTAGGCATTTTTCTACAAGAATTACACAATTCTTAATAAACAAATTAATTGTTGAATTTTTCAATCATTTTGCAACTTCAAGAGGCTTTCTACAACATATCAGTTTTCTGCTCTGTAAATCTTAAAACACTAATTTGCAAGTGTTTTCTTTCGACACTTTAAATTTTCTGGTGAAAACTTTGATCATTCAACAATTCAGAGCTTGACTTCATAGTCGGTCATCCATTTCTTTTGTTGATCACATTTTCTAAATATCCATCTTTCGTCATGGTTTCCTTATCGAGATGTTTGTCATGATTTTCATTATAATCATATTCATCTTCAACACAATCCTTAACCTTTTTTGCTTCATTAGTAATACCAACGGCACGCCATGCCTATGCAACAAGCTCCAAAGTAAGCTTTTGTGGAACATCCCCTTTTCTTTCATGATTTGCAGCAACTCTTCGGCATTCCATGGCTGTTTTGCTACACCATACCCCCAAATCAGAGTTTCAAAAGTTTTCAAATTAGATGAAATGCCCATTTTGGCCATTTTATTAAAAACCCTCGAAGAATAATCCATCTTTCCTGCACTACACCATCCGCTAATGATTGTAGTAAAAATGACAATATTTGGGCTAACTTTTGATTCCCTCATTACTTGTAAAAGTGATTCGGCTTTTTCTGCCTCACTTGCTTGGACATAACCCTTGGCCAAGATACTGAATGCATGAATGTCGGGTTCTATTCCTGTCTTGATCATGTCATCAAAGATATCTTGACATTTGTCCATTAATCCTACTGAACTCCATGCATTCATAATGGTACTGAATGTAATCACATCTGGTTTTACTCCAAATTCCTCCATCAACTCTAGTGTCTGCAAGTTCCATAAAAACATAATTAGTTTGGTCCTCGAGGTCCCAATTAGGATTGCTTAAATTCAAGCTTTTCTGAAAACTCAAAAGCAACAAAAGCATGGCTTCTCACATCTGCGCAGTAGAGATATAAGTACCTCGTCAACTCCATCAGAATCTGAGTCTATCAGGAAACCCTTTAATTAGTGAACTAAAAACATCATTTAGGAGCACTCCAAGATCCTTCATTCGGTAAACAAACCTCATAGCATCATTCATATTACCTTCTCTACAATACCCATCAACAATAATCCCACAAGTTCGCTTATTTGGGGCCACTTTAGTATACTGCATCTGAAATATCATCTCTTCGGCTCTATATGTATCTCCATTCAAAGCGTATGCTTTTGCTATAGTATTGTATGTCACAACATCAGGCTTTATACCAAAAACAATCATCTTATCTACGACTTTCCATGCTTCCATAATGTTCTTCTTACCACACCAAGCTTGAGCAATTATACTAAAAGTTCTGTCATTTGGTTTCACTTTCTCTTCTACTATACTGTCATTATTTCCAACAGTTTCAAACATTCTTCATGCTTACCAATGATCCCGAGTCCTTCAACTAATGTGTTTAAAGTGCTTGTTGTTGGCTTACATCCACTATCCTTCATTTTCTTGTATATTTTCATGGCTTCTTTGATGTTTCCGGATACAGAAAAGGAATTGATCATTGCATTGTAGAAAATGGAATCGGGCTTTAAGCCATTGGATTCAATTTTAGAAAGGAGGGATGGAATGGAGTTGAAGCGCTTTAGCGTTAAAGCAGCTAACAGAGTTGTGTATGTGACAAGTGTTAGTGTGGCTTTCTTCTATAAGATCTTTCATGATTGATTGGACTTCTTGAGGCTTCTTCTTCTCGATTAGAATCTTCATTAGTTTAGTTCGTGAACCGAATGAATGGCAATTGTTGCTTTTGTTTTCTAGACAAAAGTTGCAGCTGTTATGAGTTCGTGAACTTAGTACAGCTGAAACTGTACCGCCCCGGACTTTTTCATGAAGATGCGTTTCCTGCAACATATGTTAACCATCAAATTAGTTTTAAACATACAACTTTTTGATAGCACGTCAAGTTTATGATAGAGAAAATGTTATTAAAGAACTCATAAAAAAAAAAAAACTCAAGAACCATTATGCACCACACATTTTTCTTATCTTTCTCTCTCTTCAATTAAATAATAAAATTCATCTAAATCATTCAAAATGCTTTATCTCACAAACCGTAAATCGTTAGACGAAACAAAAAGCATGGGTAGTCTTAAAATTTCGTCCTTTTTCATTAGAGATCCAATTCGATATACTTTTGACGACTTTTTCATTTTCGTTTTTTTCCCTTGTACTTGTGTACCTACACATGTGTAGGATTATTGTAAATTAGTAAATAAACATATGTACACAACAATAAAGGTGAAGGGCTGAGCCCGTTAATCCATGACAGAGCCATGGTGGCCAAGGGCGGAGCCCGTCAGTCCATGGCGGAGCCATAGCGGCTATGGGCGGGGCCCGTTAGGTAGATCACCCATCACTGGTCACCCCCTATGACCTATCACCCTCTATGACCTATCACACTATGACCTATCACACTATGACCAGCTTTGGTTTATAAATATCCTTAAGGGCGAAGCCCGCTAGTCCATGGCGGAGCCATAGCGGCTAAGGGTGGAGCCCGTTAGGTAGATCATCCATCACCGGTCACCCCCTATGATCTATCACCCTCTATGACCTATCACACTATGACCTATCACCCCCACCAGCTTTGGTTTATGAATATCCTTAAGGGCGAAGCCCGCTCCGAATCATAATTTTTGTTCAACCTACACATGTGTAAGTTATGTGTAAGTACCAAAAAGAAACGAAAATTAAAAAGTCGTCAAAAGTATATCGAATTGGATCTTTAATGAAAGATGATGAAATTTTAAGAGTAACCATGCTTTTTGTTTCGTCTAATGATTTACGGTTTGTGAGATAAAACATTTTGAATGATTTAAGTGAATTTTATTATTTAATTGAAGAGAAAGAAAGAAAGAAAGGATGTGTGTTCTAGAATGGTTATTGATTTCTTTTTTATTTGTGAGTTCTCAAAATAACTCACCCTGTTTATGATAAATTCAAGAGTTAATTACTGAAATGGTACCTCACGTTTGCGCCATATTACTGGTTTCATACATTTCCTTTCGAAATTACGCTGATCATACCCAACGTATACAAATCTCCACTCGGACCATACTGGAGGCTAACGCTGTCAGCTGGCCGTTAAAACCTCCCCCACGTGACTTGCACGTGAGGGGTAAATATGTAATATCGCGTTTCCTAATTACTGAAATGGTACCTAACGTTTGCATGATATTGCTGGTTTCATACCTATATGTTTTTTAATTACTTAAATGGTACATAATGTTTAGTTATTAATTTTTTTATATATTTTTTAATTTGTTTTATTTTTCTTTTATAAAAATTCTCCAAAACTTGTTATAATTTAATGAAAATAGTCAAAATGCACCTATAATCCACTAAAAAATAATACCAAATAGTTATTTCATAACAAAATATAAGTTTTAAAGTTCACGAATAACCAAAAATAGTAATAAAGTATCACACAAATAATTTTTTAAAAAAGATAAAATTTTCTTTTTTAAAAATTTCAGAAATACCGCAACGGTAATAGCAGAAATATCCAGGAATACCAGAAATATCAGCCGGTATTTACGGGTATTTAAAACATTGCTTTAAGCTTCGTGTCGCAGTAAATACTGACTTGTATTTCTGGTATTACCATTGCGGTATTTCCGGAATTAAAAAAAAAAAAAAAATTTCCTCGCAAATTTTTTTAAAATTGTTTTATGATACTTTATTGCTATTTTTGGTTATTCGTGAACTTTAAAACTTATATTTTGTTATGAAATAGCTATTTGGTATTATTTTTGAGTGGATTATAAGTGTATTCTGACTATTTTCATTAAATTGTAACATGAAATCAGCAATATCGTGCAAACGTTAGGTACCATTTCAGTAAGTAGGAAACGCGATAAAACATATTTACCCCTCACGTGCAAGTCACGTGGGAGAGGTTTTAACGGCCAGCTGACGGCGTTAGCCTCCAGTATGGTCCAAGTGGAGATTTGCATACGTTGGGTATGATCAGCGTAATTTCGAAAGGATAGGTATGAAACCAGTAATATGGCGTAAACGTAAGGTACCATTTCAGTAATTAACTCTAAATTCAATGTGTACGAAGATGCTTGAATCTTTGACTTGCTTGAAATTGGTCTATTTCGGTTCCTTTAGATGACAGAATGTAACCTGTCTCCACCAAACTGAAATGCTAGAACTTTTATATTTTAAAAGTGTTGGGTGTGGTAATGTTGTTGCAACTTCAAAAGATATTTGTGTAATCTTTAAGAATTAAAAGCTTAATCTAAACTAAAAGCTCCTTAAACACAAGATTAAAACTAAAACTCAAAATTAAAATCTAAAAGATTTATCTAAATAAAAGTTTATTGTTCAAAATTAAAAGTTCTAACATCTTATTTTTTTTTAACAGTGTTGACAAACATGTGTTTGATAGGTTCTCATCCTTCGAGTCCAACTCAAATTACCGAATGCAGCAAAAGTCGAATAAACCCCAAAAGACCCAAACCGCATAAAATATACTGTAGTGTAAATGCAAATAAATCTATAGTATATTATAAAAAACATAGACTCATGTTAAAAGTTACATAAGAAAATTGTCTAAAATATCTTTAATGGTTAAATTATACAATCAGTCTATATCATGTTAAAGGTTACATAAGAAAATTGTCTAAAATACCTTTTATAGTCAAATTACACAATCAGACTATTATTTTTTAAAATATATCCATATCCTTTATATCAAATTATTTCCACCACGAGCCGCTCTCATCACTACAACGTCACCACTACAACGTCGTGATCGCATTACACAGTAACATAAAAAAATTAATTAAAGTTAAAGTGGTAGTAGTAAAAGATACTCGTATTTGGTTAAATGTAAAATCCGTTGTTTACTTTTGAATACACCTAAAACGGGATACTATATGCTTCTATTACGCCACTAGTAGCGGCCTGTTAATTCGTGTTATACAAATGATAATGAAAATAAATCTACCGGTTGTTAGTTAAGCTTTCTTTATCTGTATATATCTTCCTTCCCTGAATCGGTTGGTTGTTTAGTTGACTTCATTGGAAGCAACAATCTCTTTCAATCGCCACTATATTCTTTTTATATCTATCTATATCTACATGTGTGTAGTTGTGTTGTGGAAATCAGAGAGTTGTGTGTGTGTGTGTGTTATCAGTTGTTGCTGTGTGGATGGGGTGGTTCAAAGTTAATGAAATTAGGGTTTTCTTATTCTTAGGGCTGTTGTTGTTGTTTCTATATTATCAGCAGCCTGTTTTAGGATTAAGGCCCTTGAGGCAGATGACCACAGCTCGGCCCGATGAGGTTTGTTTTCTTTTACCATCGAATTGAATTACTGAATGATAATACAGAATTACTGAATGATCACCCTGCATTGTGTTTTGTTTAGGACAAGAGCAAATGTTTCTTTCCTGTAATCCTTCGCATCACTTGTCGAACTCTATTATTTCGTTTGCGTAACTTTCACCTATAACCTGACCCTTTCGTAATTTGCAGCCTGCAACATGAGCATTACTTACTCTTCTAAGTTAAATCATCTACCATTTTATTAATATTTCTCCTTGGTTGATCTAAGAGTGAGTTAATTTGAAAACCATGCTGATAAAACAAGCTTTGAGGTTTTGTTAAGAGCTATGTAGTTAACTAGTTATAGCGGTACCAAATCATATATCGGTCAAGGACCGATATTTGAGATATCGGTTATCGCAGTGGTATAGCGGTGAGATAGCTGTAATTTAAAAATTATGCAACATTTATATATTAATAATAATTTTTTTAGAACGGCTATATATATATATAATAACCAATCGTATTCCCGCGCGATGTGGCGGTGGTGGTCGCAGTGACGGTTGACGCTGACGTCGGTAGCGGTGGCGGTGGTGGTGGCGCGATAGCGTTGTGGTTATTAATGTAAAAATAATTGATGTAAAAGGGGTAGTGTAGTTATTTAAGAGTAAAGGGTAGATGATGTATATTAAGTTCATTAAGAATATCATAGGTATTTCCGGTAGATATCATAGGTATTTCTAATGGAGATCCTTAAAATAGTTAATAAAGAGAAAGGGGAATTTTGGGTTTGTCAACAACTTAGTTGAAAAAAGTGAAGGGAGCCAAATGCTTTACAATGTACTGTAGATATAGATTAATACTTTATACTTGATAGAATTATTAAAAGTAAAGCTTAAAAGTGTCAATATCCGAAAAATTAGTGTTAATACTTGCAAAAATGAGTGTTTCTTTAACTTTGAGCCAAAAAAAATAAAATAAATTAATAATCGGTATAGCACCGCTATGTGGACTGCTATAGCACCTATATCAGTAAAAATAGCACCGATAATAGGGGAACCGCTATATGACCGCTATTTTGTTTGAGGACCTCTAACCGCTATAGCGCCGCAATTGATAATATAGATCAACAGATCCTCTCTCAGTTCAATAATTAATTTTAGGATAATTTCACATTTCATATACGATAGTGAGCTGAAGAAATATTTCCGTAGTTTTAGTAAACTTGAGGGAGCATAGATGCAAGGATGCTTTTAGAACATGCTTTCTTATGTTTCTGAAATTAGGGATAGCTATTCAATAGGGTGGAGGAGCTATATCCATATTCATATCCACATCCACAAGCATTTAATTCTAACTAGTTAATCTATATCTGTACTTATTACTCTGTATGTGGGTTTATATGTATATTTGATTAACATGGAGATAAGAAAAAGGTATATAATATACGTTTTTGTAAATTCAACCAAACATACCGTATATCTAAAAGTGAACTAACTTTGTTATACTACATCTAGCACCCTATATAATATCTAATATATCTAATAAATTTTAAAATGTATATATAAATATAAAGACACATTATATATTAAAAGTCATTTCGAGTGATAAATTGTTGACCCATGAAAGATATTTGGTCATCCATATTCATTTCCAGTCTCATTTAATTCATTCATACTCGCGACGAGTGGGTCATATTGGAGAGTTATTCACCGAAGCGTTATTCCCAGTGGTATTACCCGATATCACTTTTTATTCTCCATTGTATTAATACCTTCCATATCAGGCATTGGTGTTTCGCCTCAAACTAAACCATGCTGCATAATGAAGCGGTGGCACAACTTGTGCATAATTTGTAGTTTAAATTCTTGGCAAAAATGATGTTTTGTTTGTAGCCAAACCCTGGTATGAAGGGTTATTGGTCAGACAACTCTTCTATGATATGTGTCACAATATAGGTATATTATTCGAGATCCCACAATGATTGTATATAGTACCCTAAAGGCTTAGCTCCCTTGGATTGACTATTCCGAGAACAAAGTGGGGATTGTGATTCTTGGGGAGGTGGTCCCAAGGTATTACTCTGTATTGGCATTAGTGGCTTACATTGTGGCAAAGTAACTATCGTTTTTGCAGAAATTAAGGATTTAATACTTCTCAAAAGTGAATGATTTTGGGAAATTACGAAAATGCAAAAGTTAAAAAAACTCTTAACCTACATGGACACTTTTTGTTTAAACTTGTTCATTCTTGTAAGAATTTTGTAACACAAAACAAGGAACTCTATTTGCGAAATGAAGTTATACGAGTGAATTGTAACTCAACTCTCTTCGCTTCTTTCAGTGGCTCGTTGTGAGGAAAGATGAGAATGAATCGGGTCCGTTTTCTGCATGGAATATAACTGGGACTTACAGAGGTTAGTACATTTTGTAACTATCATATATGGATCTTGTCTGCATTTAGTAGTTATAGAGTATTGGCCTGTTATGGTTGGTTATGCTAATCAAAAAACACACCAACAAAGAAAAAAGAGATTTGAATCACACAATCAAAAACATATATATTTCAATTTTGTTTGTTAATGTATATCTCTTGAATTTTGCCAAGGGAGACAGAGTGAATTGAAACTTATGTCCTATACCTTTGCACCTTCCAAATTGTAGACAGGAATACGAACGTGAGAAGCAGTAATGGAGTAATGGATCCCTTCCAACATTGTAATTTTAAGTCCAATGTTGTGCATGTGAGAAAATTGGCAACCTTTAAAGGTTTTTAAGGCCAAACAATAACTAAAAATTTCTTATTGAAGATTTACTTAATGGTATATTTTTTGTGTTCATAACATTTAAGAGCCCAATGTCCCAAATTGGAAAGCTAAGTTTGGGTTATTATATGTATGATAGCTGAACTGATGGTCAATAATTTAGGTTTAATGAGTTTTATGTTTAAAGTCAAAAGTTCATTAGACTCCCGTGGTTTACTAGACGAGTCTTAAGGCTTCTTTTATTGCTCTAATACCGCTTATAAGTTGTACCATATATGAAGGGATGTCTAAGAGTAAATATATTGAGGGAGATTACATGTTACAACTATTAAAGTATAATAATAATTTAGGCACAAAGCCAGAAAGTTATTGTTGAGAGGGGGCAAACTTATAAAACAGTAAGCATGTGAATAAAGTTTCCACAAAATAAGTTTTTCAAGGGGAATAAATTTGTAAATACACTATAAATATCCTGTTAAAAACTTCTGGGCAGCCGAAGAAAATTTATGGGTCACTTATCTGTTTGGTTCTTACGAACCCTTGCTATTATTTTGGAAAGACGAATGTTAGTTGTTAGTAGTTACTTACCTTTACTATTTCGAAAGTTCATTGGCTCTCCCATAGTTTACTTGGCGAGTCTTGATGCATCTTTCATTGCTCTAATACTGCTTTTAATGGTACCATATATGAAGGGATGTCTAAAAGTAAATGTATTGAGGGGAGTTTACATGTTACAACTATCAAAGCATACTACAGTTGTAAAGCCTGAAAGTTATTTTATCATTTTTTTTATTTTTTTTTTATTTTTTTTGGGGGGGGGGGGGGGGGGGGGGGGTTGAGGTTGGGAGGAGGGGGGCAAACCTAAAAGCATAAATATTTAAAAAAGTTCTCCACAAAATAATTTTTAAGGGGAAAAAATTGCAAATACACTGCTAATACCCTTATACAAACTCCTTGTTTACATATGCATGAAATTTTGTGAGGGGCAACTGACCCCTTGCCCCCACCCAAATCTTTCCACACATGATTATATATAGACATGGACAAGGAAACACTTTGTGCTTAGTATATGATGTTAGGCCCAACCCTATTGTATTTTAACAATGAACAGAGTAGATAAGTAGCTACGGTAAGTAGATTACTACTGTGAGTCTACAACTACTTCATTTGAGTAGTCAAATACTAGCAAACACATTAAATCTTAATGGTGGTACATAACATTAATGATAAAACATGATTGCTTTATTTCATGGCAATTCATTTAACCAACTCTTTTACCATTTTATAATTTGGAGTGACTTGGTAGTGTGTGTGTGTATATATATATATATATAAATGGTAGTTTTATAGTTCATGGTGTGCTTTTTTGTCTTGTAATATCAGGGGCATGGAGGTTCCTTCAGTATTCAAATAACTCTAACAGGTTTTCAGATTTTATGAAATCAAGTGGGAATTCTGTTTTGGAGTTGATAACTAGGCCAACTAAAATAAATGGTGTACATTATGTTGAGGTAAGATGTGTTTATAATATAGTCTCTTGATGGCCTTAAATATATCTTAAACACAGATGTCACACATCTCATATAACTTGATGTGTACCTTTAATGAAATATAAGATCTTGAAGAAATTAGATATATTTAAGACCAATTGATCGCATGTTCATTACTCCTACATCTTCGATTACTAGTGTATGCGCAACTTATGAACAAACGATGTTTTCCATATATATATATACATATTTATAGGGTAACACTCCGATGAGAACAATCTTAAAATAAGAACGGTGAGAACACTTAAAAACATCATTTTGATGCATTAGAAGTCCATAAAGCTAACATAGTGCATAACTAATCATCATTATTTAAGTGTTTAACAACACATTGATACATTGATTCGTCAAAATCGAAAAAATCACGTTTTTTGTTTTGTGCATCTATCTTGGATGCATATTCATTAAAATGATGTATCCAACAAAAAACGTGATTTTTTCGATTTTGACGGATCAATGTGTTGTTAAACACTTAAATAATAATAATTAGTTATGCACTATGTCAGTTTTATGGACTTTTAATGCATCAAAATGTAGTTTTTAAGTTTTCTCATTTGTTCTCATTTTAAATTGGTTCTCATTTGATAGCCACCCCATATTTATATATATATATATATATATATATCGTCATAAGGATATCTAAGTTGCAATTGTTAATTTCTAATGACAGGGTGTAATGATATTTCATGATGTGTTTGATAATGAACCTCAAGTTGGCCGTGTCCAAATTAGAGTAGAAGGTGTCTACATATGGCCATTCAGACAACTTCGAATGGTAGCTAACAGGTAGCGTAGCTTCTTTCTTAAGCAATTGCACATGCACCAATGTCACTTCACGATTTATTTCCAATAACATCCAGTCCTATCAATGTCATACAAGAAAAAATTTAGGAGAAAGTGAGTTAAAGCTTTATCCTTTTAGTATGAAGGCATATGGCTGCATGATGTTGGCAGATGGCGTAGCCTAACTTGAGCTCCTCATAGCTACACCATTAACACAAATAAGTAAATAATATGAGTCCAGGTTAAAAGGTTCTAAACAATGTCAGATCATCTGCTGATTCATACCTTCAATATGAACTTTTACGGAAAAGATGACGTGAATTGATATCTTATTTTGTGTTTATTTTTCAATATAATAATCATATTGGGCCACTAAAACACCACTTCTGTTTTAGGGAATCAAACAAAAGTTTTGCTTTTATTTAAATCTTGTTGGTTGCTGTGGTAATACTATTACTTCCTGAACCACCAAATTGATGTTACAATATAATCTTTTTTTTTTTTTTTAATTCTTTTTTTTTTTACTTTCATTTTGTTGGTTTATCTGGAAGATGTTGACTGTATGTTGTTGCATTGATACATATGTATGATACTGTTCATTTGCAGTGGAAGAGAGGGAGAGTTTGGTCAAGACGAGGATTATATACTATCCAACCCATACCACCTGGTAATCCTTATTGATGCTCACATTGGTATATGATTTCGTAATGCGTATTATAAGATTTCCGTTCTATTTCTCCAACAAATGACTTTTTTATAGTTGGTGTCTTTTTTGTTCCAATGAGCAAGCCGAGGAAAAATAAATTTGCTATTGCTATGTGGATGATGGTAAACTAATAACAAGGAGATACTGAGGTAGACATGATCATTCCAATCCGAAGATAATTATAGTAATACTACCTGGACTATTAGTCTGGGACAATTACAGTATATATGCGGGACAAAGTTTGTCACTGTTGTATAGTTTTAGACATACGAGGGAGTGAGGGACTCTAGGGCATAGTAAATTCTTTTAGAGCAATAAATAGGTTAGTACTCGCGGCAACAATTCTGAATATCAAAAGAGTAACACATTATTTGTTGGGTTTGTGAAGGCCTTTGGGCTGTTTCTCTTTGTTTGCCTGTTCTTCCTAGCCGCCATCTGCTGCTGTTTAGCTGGCAGTTTGCTTCTGTTTTACAGCAGATTTTAGGAACTACCATTGCTGTTTTTTATTTCCTGTTCGATCATACCTGCGTGAGCCACCTACTGGCGCTATTTCACCACCTCCCCCCCTTGGTTTAAAAAAGCGTGCCTGAGCGCTAGGCGCAAGCCTTGGAGCTTTTTGGTACTCAAGGCGCAGGGTGTACAAAAAGCGCTCACTTTTTTGGCTTTTTTGTGAGCTTGGGCGCTAAAAAGCGTGAACTTTTTGTACACAAGAGGATGTTTTTATAAATAAGTAATTTTTTTTTCTTACCTCTTCTTTCTCAACAAGATTGACCTCTTCTTTCTTTTTCCTCAACAAGACCAACAATCTTTTGAGAGTTTCTTTTCAAACACCAAAATTGTCAAAGCGAGATGACGAGTATCTTATTGATGGTGTTTTGGTATTCTGTGTGTTATAAATACATATAAATAATTTATAATTTTTTCTCATAAGTGTGCGCCTTGCTTACGAAAAGCTCGCCGCTTCCGAAATGGACCCTATCGCTTTTGTGCGCCTATTGCCTTTTAAAGCCAAGCTCCAGCTGCCGGCAGTTGGAGTTGCCGCCACCTTGTTGACACCTGTTGTTTCGCATCAGATCTGGATATTCTGTTCAAATCTTCGGATTGAGGTAATTTGTTTGGTTGTAGCTGATTGATTTTTTATGTTGGTGTTTGTGATTTAGGGTTTTTGAATTTTGGGGTTTTGGTGTTCTTGATTGGTTGGAAGATATAAGGATTGGTTGTTGTTTGATTGGTTTTTTCTGTTGCATTATTTTTTGACGAGTGTTAATCAACTAGCTGAAGCCGGAGGGTACCTTTGTTTTTTTTTCTCTCTCTCTCTCTCTTTTTTCCCCCCCCCCCCCCCCCCCCCCCCCCCCCCCCGTTTGTCATTATGGCTAAAGACGGGAAATTTGTGATTGAAAGTTTGATGGTTTAGATTATAGTTGGTGGAAGATGCAGATTGAAGCATTACTTAGTCAAAAGAATCTGGATATGGTACACGGGAAAAAACTAGAGAAGATGGATAAAGAATAGGAAGCTCTTAGGGATACCAAGGATAAGAAAGCCAGAGGGATATTACATTGAGTTTGAATAGAAACGTGGCTTATACCATCATGTTTGAAACCACAGCTAGTGGTATGATGTTGGCGTTGTCATATATGTATGAGAAGCCTTTTGCGGCTAATAAGGTATTCTTGATGATGAGAGATCTATTTAGTATGAGAATGAAGGAGGGGAGCTCAGTTACCGGGCATAAACAATCTGAATTTTATTCTGTCTCGATTGTCATCTGTGGGTATGCCTGATAGTTGGTCCGGGATTGTAACTGCTATTACATGCCCAGTGGAACTGTCGGGATGACTTTTGAAATAGATTCACGACTTGGTACTTGGGGAAGATATTCGCCGAAGAAAAGTTATTGTTTGGGGTTTCATGACAAGTTCATTGTATCTTGTGCCTGTTCTGCCTGGGGAAGACGAATGCCAAATTTGGGCTCGCCGATTCGGTAGTTAAACGAGTTCAGTTGACGATAAAGAACTTTGGGACTCAAGGTGATCTGCTTGAGCATATTCGGAAGTCTAAACGTTACAAGAGTTTCGTAACAGTGTGAGTAGGTGAGTAGTTCAACACTGTGGAAATCTACGTTGGGTTTAGAAGACTAGGGATCCGAATGAAATCTCTTCTGAAAAGTTACCGTTAGTGGAGATTGTTCCTTCGAGAAGTCTTAGAATCTACTTTGTGGGAGTTAGATGAGATTGAGGATCTGAAGTTGCGGTCTGCTAAGACCGTGTTGGGGCCGTCTGAGGCTCCAACGAGGCCCTTTGTTTTCTGACGAGTGGGGTCTGCTGTAACTAGGTGTATCATGGTTTGAAGTTTGGTTTGTTCGTTGAGCTCGACTTGTACATCTGTTCTGTGTGTTTTGGGATTAATGATTGTTGAAAACTTGGATTGTTGTTGATACGGATCAGGAGGTGGTAGAAGGTTGGGCTGGGCTGGGCGGGCTCTTATTAATAAATTACAGTTTATTATTATTAGATATTATGTGTTCTCCAAGTTAGGGTTAGGGTTGGGTTATGTCTAATTTAAATAAGGCTTGTAGTCACTGTGTTTTAGGTCATTGGAGATTATTATTATTTTAGCTTACTGTCTTTTATCATTAGGAGCTGTTGAGGCTTCAACTCAGTCCTGTCTATCTAACAGCCGACTTTAGTTGGCTTTATTTGTGTTTATTGTTCGTGTTCCTTCGGTTTCTATCTCAATAATCAGCTTGATACATATCAGTTGTGTACTTGTTGGTGACTTGTATACTCTCAAGGCCTTCAAATGGGAGATTGTTGGGTTTGAGAAGGCCTTTGGGCTTATTTAGCCATGGCCTGTTTTAGTTGATGTTTAGGATGCCAGGTTTTCTTGTTCACCTAGCAAGAAACCCTAGTTACTTCTCTCTCTCTATATATATATCCTAGCCTATGCATTGTAGTTTGTCGTATTGAGCTTAATAAAAATCCCTAGTTGTAGCTGTGGATTGGTTCACACACGTGTCAGATACCACATTATATTCTCGTGCTCTTTATTTATCTTGTTTGTTGCTTCCGCTGTGCAACCTGTTCCTAAAATTATTATTCTCACACCATTATTTTTCCTCTATCGTGTCTACTACTCTTCAAGCATTTAGATTTTTCCCAACACTCAAATAACATATTCAGTGGTTATTATAACTTAGATTAATAGAAGCACATCGAAACACGGGTTTTGATTATTCAATTTTGATTATTCAATCTGATGCGATGAGTTTTAAATTGCACCTCTGAACACCCATTAAATAGGCTAGATAGGAGTTTAGAGAATCTATTGGAGGAGATGTATTGTTTTTTAAGGGTTCCAACATAGTATTTAGTAGATGGTACACGTGTAATCCATTTGGTTGTTTTTCCTTTCTTCTCGGGAAGTTGAAAAAGGTACATGTTTGGTTTAGTGCTTGGCCGTCCAGAGGGTTATTCCATAAAGCAGCACGTGTAACACCCCACCGTTGGCGGAAACATGAGGTGTCATGAAAAGTACAACACGACATGGAATTACATAGATACTGCTAAATGAAATAAAATATAATAAATAAATTCCCAAAAGCATGAGTTCAAGTCATAACAATGTTAAAATAGCTTATTACAACCAAGTTTAAAAAGAAATAATCCAAGGCATGTTGCCTTTAAGTCTGACAATTAATAAGGAGCACTAATCTCCGAAGTCGAAGCCTAGCATAGCAGTCTTAATCCCTGATTAGCCTGAGTACCTGAAAAGTATACTAAAATGTGTTAACACAAAGGTTGGTGAGTTCGTAGGTTTTATGTCACAAGTCTAGTCAAAGATATAAGTCTTTTGTCGATTCTTTTAAGTCTAAACAAGTAATAGTTCAATATATAACGAGGAGAGTTACGCCATAATAAGTCCAAATGTCTCAATGTCTGAAAGTCCGGCCTTACGGTACCTGCCTTAATCCAAAGTCTCAAGTCTCCAACACAAAAAGCACGTCAAGTAAGCACGTCATTAAGCACAACAACAAACACATAATCACATACATACAACAGGACAGAAGCACGTCAAATGACATAAGTAACTCTATACGCACAGGCTCAATATTGAGCATAAACAGAAATCGACAAAAACTGTTTAAAAAGAACAAGTATAAACTCACCTGAAAGCAGCACAAGCACAAATACCCTAGATGAACGAACACGAACAGTTAAGTACACCTGAAATAAGCTCACTATCCGTCCAAAAGTCCTGCATTGTCCACAAGTCACCCAATAAGTACTTACTTAATTGTACACGTCTATGTCCTATACTAGTGTCTTAGGAAATGCCATTAGGTCTTGTCCAATGTCTTAATATATATATATATATATATAATAGTCCTTTGTCCTTAAAAGTTGTCCAAATAAATGGTTCGTTTAATAATGTCACGTTTTATTGTTTATATCCCGTCAAGTCTTCGTATCAACGTCATTATAAAATATATCAAGTCCGAAAGGTCATATAAGTTGTACATCATCTTTACAAAGTCTTTTAATCTTTGCATTTATATATAGTCATTATAAAATATATAAAGTCCGATAAGTCATTGATAATGGTTATACAAGTGTATAATTTATATAGTCTTTACAAAGTCTTTTTAATATATATATTTAGTCATATGTCCATATTAGATTTAATCCTTATATATATATACATATGTCCATATCAATTTAATTCTTGTATATATATATATGTCTACTTAAATTAGTCCTTTAATATATTTGTATATATATATATATCCATATTAATTTCATTATT
Source organism: Erigeron canadensis (assembly GCF_010389155.1). Lineage (NCBI taxonomy): Eukaryota > Viridiplantae > Streptophyta > Magnoliopsida > Asterales > Asteraceae > Erigeron > Erigeron canadensis. The sequence continues at coordinate 13,041,817 of NC_057764.1, forward strand.
ATAAAAATTGGGATTTAATTTTAATTACACATCAATTAATTAAAATATAATTTTATTTATTTAAAACTTTAATTTTGACTAAAATACCAAAATAGTATTCAAACCCTAATCCTTATCAATAAGCCGTCGTTGACCAAGTTTGACCGAACCAAACACTAGATCTAACACCAAAATACAACCCAAATCCAATTTTTGAACCAAAAGAAATTTTCCGGCCGGTTTGACCGACTTTGACCACACCATAAACCACAAACAAGCTTAGATCCGGTTACAACGAAGGATTACATCGCGATTTCAAGACCATCAACATGATTTACAACTCGGATTTGTACAATATCTTACCCGAAATCATTCAAAAGTCATATATAAACTCGGTTTTAATTAAATTCGTATATATTCATATACTCGTGAACCGAAATTACAAAGAATACATCAAATCTTGACAAGGACGAAGATTTTGGATATAGACTTTTCGGATTAACAAGACTTTGTATATATGCATATACACTTATATAAACCAAAAATATTATTCAAAACATAAAGATTTCGGATTTCCAAAAGTTTTCGGGTCTATAGATCTTGGATCTATAGATTTCGGGTATGTTCATGTCCAAGAACACCAAACAATCGAAAATATATATATATACACTTAAACATTTCGGATCTAAACCCATATATTCATAATCAAAACCGAATTGTACATATATTTTGAAACACTTTTCAGATTTATACATAAACCAACACATACATACCCAAACCGATTTATATATATACCCAAAGATGAATTTTTTTTTTCAAATCTATATAGATATATACTAGATTTTAGACCCGTGTCCAACACTGAACACGGGGTTTACGATATTATCAATATTAGATCTTCATAAATTTAGTTCATAAAAGCTTATAATTTTAATGATATACGGTTTTAAGTGTGATACTTTGCAAGTTGTAATACAATAATCACATGGTCGTCACTATCATTATTTGATGAAATTGTTTATCGTAGTCATTCCACAAGGCACATGCTATGATACTTTCTCTATTATAGAATTTTTTGAAACCAGTTGTACTAATAATGTAATATTATTATGAAAGATTAGTAAGAATTAAAATATAAACATATTTGTAATTAATAACATTGTAAAAATAACTATTTTAGTTATTTGTTTTTATTAATAAATTATGTAAAAACTAAATATTAGCTATTATTCTATCGGATATATATTAGCTATTATTTATTTATTATATTAAAATTATTGGGTAAAAAGTGTAAATTTGTGATGGAAAACAAAAAAGTGTAAATTAAAGTCAAAATTGAAAAAAAAAGTCAAATTAAGAAATCGAGAGTTGTGATTGGTCGATAAGTTATTAGAGCAACTGTGCTTTAGTATAATAAAAGATATGTATATATATAGCCGAATCTATATATATAAATGAAAGAAATCCGTGATTATTAAGAAGAAAGAAAAGAAAAACGTTTAGTTTCAAATACCTAAAACAATACTCACCAAAAACTAAAAGAAAAAGAGGAGGAGATGAAGATATGGTAGTGTTTTGTGGTGGTTCGGTGGTGGTGGAGTGGCGGCTGGCCGGAATTCTGGAGAGAGGGGAGGGGGGGGGGGGCTGAGAGGAAAAAGGTAGGGAGGGGAAGAGAAGTGAGGGAGAAATGAGGGATTAGGGTTTATTTTTCATTATATACCCCGCCATAACCCTAATTACCTTTCCTTTGACTTTCCTTTAAAAGTGTTTGACCCGACAATTCCAGAAACTCGAGACCCGTTAAATCATTTTTGTCGACATATTTAAATGTAACTCATCAATAGCTTTCTAACGGATATAAACATGTGTATATTTGTTTATTAAACCTTTAACTGATATAATTTTAAGTATTTCATTTATTTTGGCATTTCCACAAGACGACTAGAATTCCTCCTATTCTCGAGTCTACGTGCAATTTTTCTAAAGTCTAAAGGCTCATAAAGCTCAAATAAAACACAAACCCATTTATTCCATGATAAAGTCTTAAAGTCTAACGACGTAGATAAACGAAACAACTAAAAATGACCGGAAAAGTAATTCAGGAAAAACGCTCAGATGACGGTTGTCACAGCACAATAGTAAGGTCATTCTATTATGAAATTCCATATATTATTTCCTTTTTAAGAACTATATGTATGCTACGGTCGCATGCAGTTAGGAGTATTACATCATTTACAATCCAAGGTCTTCCAGATATTCTTAGCTGAGATTAGACAGTCACATTCAAGACTAGGGGGTGTGCTGAAAAATTAATTGACAAAGTTTGATGAAATAAGTTTACCATTCAGCATCTAAACACAGAATAATAGACTTGTGGGCTTGATGACAAATGATCTAGGCTGACTAAAGTGTTGATGGAAGGCCAATTACTGGACTAGTCTAAAGGAGTTTCAGATATCCAGACTCCAGAGTAATGGGAGTTTTGATGACAGACTCCAAGGCTGGATCTGTCAAGAAATCTAAGAATAAGTGTTTCATCATTCTATTAACATCAAGTGTGTCCATGGTTCTAAACTCCTGAGTCCTTATATGGGTTGTCAGCTACTGTTTACCAAGTAATCGTCCTATGCAGGGAGTACTAGGGTTGGAACTATAATTTAAATTTCTTACGTATATGTATGATATATGTATGATATGTTCGTGACAATAGATTTATGCACATGATGAATCTTTGTTTCGACTTACTTTTGACCAACTTAACACTGTGTTCTGACGGATTTGACCAAGTTTTGATGGAGTTTGACCATGTTTGAGCAAAATTTAACCAAACTTGTTTTTTATTTCCAACACGTGTTGGTCATTGACCTTGTGGCAAGTGTTCAGAAATTAGCAGATTACTTGGCACTGTAATCCTACTTTGACAAAACTGAGCGTGGGAGTCGTGAGTAACCGTCACTCCTATGTTCATGCTAATGCCAGATAAATGAGCTGGGGTCAACTAGACCGGCAGTAGTATAAGTAGAATATCTGCCGTCTATTACAATTAATGTTTCTCAGATGTACTCTATTCAATTGTGTTATAAATTTTAAGTTTTTTCAAGCTGATATGATCAGCGGAGAACAAAGGAATCATGTTATACGTGAACTATCTAAACCGATCTGATATGAACTCTCTGGTCTTTATATAAGTTTGGTACTTTCTCAGCTAATTTAACAAACTAAAAAACTACCATAGGTTTCATTATTATTTGTAATTGTAAACTTGTGTATTCTTACACATTTTCAGCTTGGAGTTTTCTCATCACAAGTCTTCCAGGAGTCTTCACGGGATAAGATCTGGAAGAGTAAACAACGTAATTTTTTTCTTCTTTTTCATACACTTTGTATCAAATTGATTCATTTTTCCTATGAAGTTACTATTTGAATATGTTCTTGCAGTCCCAATCAGTGACATGGATAAACACTGTAATGTTGAGATCTCTGCTCAAATTTCTCGTGTCTCGTCTACCCAAAATGGTACTGCAGCTATTATATCTTTCGTTGAAACTTCATTTTTCTTGTATGTGTGACGTAACTTTTTTAAGTGCATTTGGATTTTCTCTCTTATGGTAGATGGAGAGCATGATCGTTATTACATGGAAGGCCTAATGGAAAGCCCTTCGGCTGATGATGATGGAGATTGCTTCTCACCCATGCTTATGAATGCTACTTCAGTCGACATAGAGGTTTACTACAACAAAGCAGTTAATTACACATTAATGGTCACCTTTGTATCCTTCAACTCACCCCTCATTTATTTATAATTGATAAATTGATTATATATGTTTTATTAAAATTAGCTAGCTACATCTTTTATAGTCTGTTATTCTGATTGATACAAAAAGATCAACTGCTTCTTGTTGTTCCTATAACGTATTGGTGTATCAGATATCGTTCCTCCAGGTTCTTCTTCTAATTCGACAGATGGAGCATAGTAACACACAATCTGTAAGATTTTCTAGAATTTTTACTTCTTTTTTAAGTAGTTGTGATAATTTTTAAGATCATTATACCCTCTGGATTTGATACCAATGTGGATTGACATTCTGTTGCAGGGGGCTGCAAAAGTTTCAATTGTAATGATTGGACAACAGGCTATCATGGATGCCTATCTTTGCCTTTTACATTTGACTGCAGGGATATTAGTTGGTTAGCTTTTATACTTAATCTAAGAAACTTCTGCATTCCTTTTTGGTGGCATTTTTTTAGCAAAAATGTTACACTTATGTTGATTTCTTGCTATATTTCTTATTGTAAAAAGTTGTGGACACTGAAACATTGCAATCTGTAATATATGGCATAATAGAAAAATTAGGGGTGTGGTCAAAGCAACAATACAACTCATATATGACAAGTATATTAGTAACTACATATTGAAAAGTTGATAAACCAGTTTGTTTTAGTGAAGTAAAAATTAGTTAGAATTGCCCCACCCTTCGATAAATATCTTGCCAAATTTTTCTGTAGTGTTGTGAATACAACTTAGTCTACAAGCAAAATTTTCAATTGGTCTATTATATTATATTCTTATTTTCCCTGTACTTTCTGATCCTGATGATTGATTTCCCTTGATATTATTTAAGTCAACAATATTTCTTCTCTGCCAATTGAATACATTTTCTGGTTTGCAGAGTCACTGTTCAATGCGTTCGCAACTGCTGCTTTTTTTAAGTTTGTTGTATTCTCAATCTTTGAGATGAGATATCTTCTTGCTATATGGAAGGCAAGTCGGTCTATGAATACTGGAGAAAGCTGGGAAGCTATGAGACGTGAACTTTCAGTTCTTTACAGTAGATTTTGTAAGTAGTTCTTTTTGGAACCATGTTCTCTAATTTCTCTTTAGTTTAATTCATTGTTCATGGCATAGTTCTTTTTAGTTCGCTTCTATGCCATTTATAACTTTCCCGGTCACTTACCTTATTGTCCAGTATAATTATAAGTATTCGCCAGTCTGATTGCTCCATTGATACAATTTGTTGGTCTTTAGAAAGCACTGAGTAGAGTCTCTCTGATGTTAGAAAAAACCTACCGTTAAACACACTAGCAGAATAAACTTCTCCAGATGAAACGGACATAGGACAATAATTAGTTGGTAGGTAATAATGGAGACTCTTCATCGTAGGTGGTCAATTGAGAAACCTTACATTTTTCTATAACTATAGAGTATGAAGAGTAGCTAAAGAATTTTCCATGTTAAATGATGCAATTATCATGTCACTATCAGAAACACAGTTATGATTAAACACACTCACAAACTGGAATTTGCAAGAAAATACAGAACACAAAGATTTAACGTGGTATCTCACATACGGTGGGCTATTACAGCCCATTTAAGAAAGCAGCTTCTGGAATAAAGCATCCCTTTAGTGGGCCTAAGACAACATACGGCCAGCAATCTTGCACTTTGGTGTATACATGTAGTATCAATTTGATAACAGTGATGAATAAATTTGTTAGACCGGCTAACGTTGTAGAACATTTGTAAATCCTATAATGCATTTGTTGATTCATAATTAACCTCATTGTTCATGCTTTCTTTGTCTTATTTTACAAAACCTCTATCTATTTGGCAGATGGAATCCTTTTAGGTGGTATACTGATCATGTATGAGTTCCACAAATATCTGCACCCTATACTTCTAATTTTGCACTCGTTTTGGATTCCACAAATTATCACCAACATTGTTCGTGATTCAAGAAAACCGTTGCACCCTCATTATATAGTGGGAATGTCCCTGACTCGGCTTGCAATTCCTGTTTATGTGTTTGGATGTCCTCACAACTTCATGCGGATCGAACCTGATGAGAGGTGGTGTATTAGCTTGGGTGTCCTTGTTGGTTTCCAGGCTGCAGTTCTCCTCTTACAACACTATCTTGGATCCCGATGCTTTATTCCTCGCCAGGTTTTGTGTCCACTTTTTTCCATGTATCTAGGTGTGGCCATTTGATTCGTTTATCTATAAAATGGGTCGATCTGGTCGTGTTCTAACTCCTACACACCAACATAAAGAGAAGCTAAAACGGAAACATGTCATATTGGTTGAACGGGTTACAGGGGATGAAAATACACAAAGTTATCTTATCGTATGCAACTTTCTAAACGATTGTATGTAAAGACCATGCTTATTATTGTATAGGGTCATCTTTGGAAATGATATCCGTTGGTTGTTTATAAAAGAAGTCAATAGGCTTACAAAAAGGTCCCAGCCAACCAAACCAAACCCCAACATTATTTCATTAAGTAGCTACATTAGTAGCTTTTTATACATTAATCCAGTAACCAACGAAGATCAAATTACAAAAATATTGATCACTTTAATCTACATGTTTGTGATTAGTCACAGATATCATTATAGTTTAGTTCCTTTAATTGATACTATTTTTCTTTTTGCTGTATACCTGCAGATTTTGCCTGAAAAATATTGTTATTTTAGAAGGGTTAATCAGGACTCTATTAATGCTAGTGATTGTGTCATTTGCATGACTGCAATTGATCTTACTCAGCGTCCAAATGATTGCATGGTATTTATCGACATCTAGCTTTTTAATTATTTTACAAGATCTCTTTATAACTTGATTTGTTTTATTCTTTAGGACCGCGTGTTTTTAATTTCTTATGTTATACTAAAACATGGATTAAATAGATAATTTGTCAGGGCATGATTTGTTTATTCAATATTTGCATTATTTTCTCCATGAATTTAACCAATTTTTGTTTATAGGTTACTCCATGTGAACATTTTTTCCACTCTGGCTGTTTACAAAGATGGATGGATATAAAGATGGAGTGCCCTACTTGCCGACGTTCACTCCCACCAGCTTAAAAGTTGATTATAAGGAGATGAACCAATTACTCGACCAAGCTGAACATTTGGATATCATGGTTAGTGACGCTTAAAATCACTATTTTTATAATATAACATGATAAGTTCAAGAATGACGAAAGGAATTTAATAAAGGAGTTTTCCGTATGTTGATTATGATCAAAGAGGGGTTTAATATATAAATAGGGGTTGGATATTGTAAAACAAGTATTAATGTAAAACAAATAAGATAAGATCTTGACCTTTAGATCATGGTAAAATTGATGCACGAAGATTCACGAAGCAATTGATGCACAATGATTTTCATGATGCATGGTAATTTTTAGAGAACAAAACCTACTGTTTTATTTTTTTTACTTTAATACTTGTTTTATTTTACCTAAAACATATATATATATATAGGGAAAAGGGAATATATGGCTGTCCGGCACCTAAGCTTAGGTGTGGAACCCCTCACATACTAATATTTTATTATTTCTTGTTTAATGAATAAATGCATGGGACCCCATGATTTTTATGGATTAAAAAAACAATATGTGAGTGTTCCACACCTAAGCTTAGATACCCGACGATCTTATATTCCCATCCCCTATATATATATATATATATATAGTCTCGACAATAGCAAGAAGTATGTCGGACCCATTTTGTTGTCTGGACATTAACTAGAGAGGGGTTTATGCCTTGGTCTGGAAGCCTAATCAGTAGGGGCCTCGTTAATCTGATTTTAGAGATTTTTTTTTTTTTTGTATCGTTTGAAGCGAAGATTTTGAATTTTCAAATAATAAGCTTTCCTTAAAGAGTAGAGAAAAAGTGCTTTTATATATAGTTAAAGAATTTTGATTTTTTTTTTTTTCTTAAATTTAATTGGGACATTAACTAGAGAGGGGTTTATGCCTTGGTCTGGAAGCCTAATCGGTAGGGGCCTCGTTAATCTGATTTTAGAGATTTTTTTTTTTTTGTATCGTTTGAAGCGAAGATTTTGAATTTTCAAATAATAAGCTTTCCTTAAAGAGTAGAGAAAAAGTGCTTTTTATATATAGTTAAAGAATTTTGAATTTTTTTTTTCCTTAAATTTAATTGGGTTTGTTAATATATAGTTAAAGAATAAATTTTTATATTGCTCTTCAAGAGTCGATTTTATAGTTAAAAAATAGGTATTTCAGCATTTCAGGTCACAAATCAACTACTATGATGTTAGGATGTTTGTCTGGTCTTTTTAATTATGTTTCATAGTGTTATTTTTCATTGATTCAATCAAGACATTTAATCGGCTTGAAGAGTTTAATTTTTTTTCCCTTTTATATTCGTGTTCGTAAAAACTGTTAACACCCCAATTTTCAATGACAAAAATGGAGGGTCATGATAAAACTTAACAAATTACTAAGTCAAATTACAAAGTTTGAATAAAAACGGAATAATCAATGATAAAATGAAACCTTGAAAATCTAGGGACAAAGTAGTGTATCAATAATAATCTAAAAAACTAAAACCTTCCAAAGTTCCAACTAAAACTAACGAAGCTTCTTCTGCACCATCTAGTTCCAATAGCTCTCACTCGGCTTGCTCTAGGCTAAGAAAACTATGACTAACCCAATTGCTCAATCTGTGGATATAGAAATAAATAAATAATCTAAAAAACTAAAACCTTCCAAAGTTCCAACTAAAACTAACGAAGCTTCTTCTGCACCATCTAGTTCCAATAGCTCTCACTCGGCTTGCTCTAGGCTAAGAAAACTATGACTAACCCAATTGCTCAATCTGTGGATATAGAATGATGTGTAAAAATATGCAAAACAGACGAAGATGTTTTTCGATCAAAATCTTTAATTGTACAGAAGATTAAAATTTGTTTTAACCGACAAGAGTCTTAAAATAAATCTTAGTAAGTCATTGATAATAAGAAACCAAAGCATAATTATATGTTCAATCAAGTATTTCACATTTTCAATAAAATGATTTTATTGCACATCAAAATATAAAGTTATCAAAGATTACCACCCAAGGCTTCATAATTTCAACTCCATCAAGCTCCTACATGAACCAGTCAACCAACAAAACAGAACAGATGCTACATGAACCAACAAAAGATACATTTCATATCGAGTCACATGAACCAACAAAACAGATGCTAGACATATATACAATGCCTTGGGCCTGCGACCCTACAAATGTGTGATGGTGTCTTGTGCACAACTATCCACCTTACCAAAACTTACAATCCTAGTGTTGACCCTTACGCCTCAATAAGAACTGGCCAGTGATCTTGGGGCCCACAAAAAGAAGTCAACGTGAACTGATCTGTCACAGTGTTGTCACACTATTGGTGCTCCCAATGATGTGTCTATGTTACCCCCATAGGTGGCTAATAGTTTGGGGTGATACAAATTATAAACCTACACAGATTTCATAGACAATCTCCAAAATTCACTTTGTTATGTCACAGAATATCTCATGTATTTCTTTTCACATATTAATTAGCAAAATTTAAGTTATTGGTTTAGCAAAATAGGATTCCAAATGACTAAATAAGTCATATTTGTGGGACTTTAAAACTATAGAATAAGCTAAAACTAAGATGATCAAGTGTGGGTCGCTGAAAGGGCCTTGCCGAATTGTAGTAGCATTTGAGAATAGATTTTACAAGCTTACCACAATAGAAGTGCTGTCAATTTTGCATAATGTCTTAAAAACTACTTCCTAGAATTGCCAAATGGCTTACAATACATTAAGCTGAATGCCTTTGCACAAATCTTTTCATATTAGATGCATTTGTCACATAGCACTATTATATGGTAAATTGCGTATCAGAAGACAAGTAATGGGTATATTATTAAAAATGAAATGTACCAAGTTTGACATTAAAAGTTAAATCTGATTGTCATTATAAACTCACTATCAGAGTGTATGGCTGAATGCAGATTGGTCATATAACTTGACATTTAGCCTCACTACATCTCGATACACCAAAGTTGACTGACAGTGAGCATCCGGCAGGCTGCATAAATGTATATTCTACAATTTGTAAGTCATTATAAACGTGTTTTTACTGACCCCAAGTTTATTGCATCTACCAATGACAATTGATGCTTTCTTCGAAATGATCATCACATCAGATCATCCAAATTTGACATGTGAAACCACATCTTGAGCTACTAATTGTACATTTGTTAAGGTGTATATATAATTGTAATTGTAGTATGCATTGGCTGATCCTAAAGAAATTACTTGACAATATCCTTATTTTCTTAATGGTATATCCGATATCCTTCGAGTATGTGATGTTTTTCTTAGTCAACTTTCTCCCATTGTAGTTATGTTTATTGAGAGTTTTAGTTAAAACTGTGTTAGCTGTATTCTTATGTTTTTGACTTTTTCTATAGGTTCTCTAATTGTACATTTCAAAAGTGTAGTTATTTTTGGTCATATCACTTGGATAGTAAAAGTTAATTGGAGATATACATTGGAAAATTTATACCAAGTAATAAATGAACAACTAGAGTTGGATACAATGATTACTCAGGGTCATGACTAGTCAAGTTGGCTACAATAATTTACCCTAAGAGAAAAGAAAAAATAGATTAGAATATTTAAGTCGATAGTGGAGTCGAACAAATAGTTTCTGAAGAGGTTAAAATTACAGATTGATTACAACAATAATATTAAACGATTTTCAAACTAGATTATTTCTCACGTAATATGTGGATTAAACACATTAAATTGTCGTTATGACTTATAATACAATTAATAGTTATAAATAAAACATGTTGCTGTTCAACAAGAAATAGAAGAAAATAAAGCATGTTAAAATTTGATGGTATTATTATAAAAATTGTTTGTATCAAACGTTATTAATAAAATATGTATTTTAATTATATTTTTTTATGATATAAAGTTAAATTTTTTATATATTAGATATATTCAATGACATGTTAACTTTTATAATATCGTAATTTAACAAGTATAGATAAAAAGACGTTAAAAATGGTGATGTTGTAATTTTTACAATTTTCTTTTTCTTGTTATTCAGTAATATGTTTTATCTAAATAGTTATAACAAATATTTATAACGTTATATGATAAAAATTCAATACTTATTATTTAATAAAATATATGACATAATATAAAAGCGAATAGTATAAAGTAAAAAATCAAAAAAGTGATTTGAAAAAGTATAATATAAAATTTAAGAATAACCATATCGTTTAAATAATTACCTTCTATGATTACAACATGTAAGAATTATTTTTCATAATTAGTCATAATTAGTGATATATTTAAATTTGTTAAATTAAAATTAAATTTAAAAAAATTAAATAAGATTTGTGACATCATTAATTTTGATGTAATAGTTCTCATTATAATTCTAAATTTCTCTATTTTAGAATTAAGATTTATCTTTTATATATATTTAAAGATATTTTGGGAACAACCGTGTTATGAACTAGATTTATGCCCACAAATACAACAGCGGGCAGCTAAGTTCGTAAGAACAAAGCCCAGCAAGCCCAGTTCGATCTGAAACATATATATACGAATAAATACCCTAAAATGAGGTATCATATTCGACATACACGTACTCCAGATCTCTAAGTTCGTTCTATAGCTTATAGAAACGAATATAGCATCATACGGCTGATTATCTACTTGATAATTAAGCGATATACACATTAACTAATCAAACTAGTTATCTCGTGAGGATTCCGCACTCACGACATAATAATAGACGATCTCGAGAGCGATCTGTAGCTATCGAGGGACTCACAGCACTGATACGAGATGTAATGATATGCTATGAAATACTATGTAATGTCTTGAAATGAATTGAAATGTGATTATATATTGATGATATGTGAAATGTGCATGATTACATATCTTGTTTATCTAGCTCACTAGACTCATTAAGTTGCCATGACACGTGCACGTTTAAGGGCTCGAACGTAAAAAGATGAATATGTGATGATGTTTAGGTAATGTGGTCACCTAAACTATATGTGATGAAAATCGAGCTCGTAAATTATGTGAGAAGTGTTAAGCTTAACCCGTACTTGCCCTTGCTCGGCGGGTGCGTATATGTAGTTGCTTGGGTGGCTCCTTGCAGCATAATTACGTGGTATGAGTATCTTCGGGTGGCGTGATTACCCACCAATGTCTTTGAACATACGGACTACTCCTGGATTGTATTGTCATTCCTTAACGACATTGATGTATAGCCGTAAGGTTTGTCCATCTAGTCGGGTGTGACTTATGTCACACTTAATGAGATGTATATGTTATATGATATGCATGGTCACAGTTGCAAAGATGATAAAAAGATATGAAAGATGACTAGGCACATTTAGGGTGGTTCATCCTAATATGAAAGATGTTGACCCTATGATAAGTATGTGAGATGATATAATTGATGATATGTGTTAACGATCTCAATGACTAGTCTATAAAGTTTTAAATGAACAAATGTTTTATTAATGATGTGTCATCTTACTTAGCTAATTAGTTAGTTAACACTTGTTTCTTTTTTAAAATGTGTTGTGCCCTCAGGTCTAACATTAGTGAGCATGTAGATGTGAGAAGTTGTGAGGTATAGGTAGATGATCTTGACGAAGTTGGCTGTAGTTTTTCCATAGTGACTGCTTGCATTAGACATTGATTTATGATTAGACATTTATGATTTAAATTTACTATGTTGTCAGTTGTTTAATGTTAGGGAACCGACGGATATCCATTTAAACTTGTTTTGATGATATGGCTAGTAACACCAATTAATAAATGAACCAAACAGATTTGCTAGTTTGGACTTTTAAACATTTATTCCGCTTTCTTTGACGCCGTCAGGCGAAACTTTTTTGAAATCCTTATTTTTAAATGATGGTTGTTACAGTTAATATCCTAACAATCTATGAAATACAATAGATCTATACTTGGAAATTTTCTTAACAATAGAAACACCTAAAGTTATGAAATGTTCTTTTAGCGATTGAGAGAATATTGCACAAGTTCACCAAGAGAGCAAAGACAAGGTTTTGTAAAGATGCCGGGTATCAACTTTGTAGTACAAATGTGGTTGTGATCATTTAAGGAAGTGCATTAAACTTTTTAACATACTTGTATAAAGTAAGGTACAAAGCCAACTACCTTTTACATATTTTTGTACTTTAACACAGACAAAGTGTATTATCCAGGTAAAGGTGTAAAAGGTAAAAGTCTTCCTCGTAATCAATGCAAATCGTTGTAAATGCTTTCCACTGATGTCGACTCCAGTCTTGATCTGGTTAAAGTATTCATTGGGTTTTACTGCCATGAATACTTTCTAACTTCCAATCTTCGTTCTCGACTTCAACTGAAATGTCTTCAATTTTATGACAGATCGCAACTGGAGTGAAGCTCTAGTGACATTAACTGTACACTGGTCACTAGACTTCAAATTATTCCGGACAAATCTTTCAAACTCCAGTCCAATTTTCACTGGAGTTACTCCAGTGGGATGGAATTACAGAAAATCTTTTAAAAGTTTAAAGTTAGTTACATTGACCGGTATCTCATATTTATTTGACGCGTAAAATCACTAGTTAGCATATCATTTGTTAGAAATTTAGATTACATGAATTTAACGGACACATATTTCAGGCTACCCTTATAGTGTCTGTGTTCAGCCCTTGAGGTTAACCGATTTTGTAGAAGTTGATCTTTTGTGTATATGTTTAATCCTGGTCATAAATATATATTCAGAAATATTTCTAGTGTTAAAAGATGGGAGTAAAAATGACTTTAACCGGTAGACAAAAAAAAATATATTATTTTAAAGTTTGTTCAGTTTGATTTGTTAAATGTAGATAACTAGATATATAATGGTACTTTCCATTATAGTTCTATGGTTAAGCACCGGATTTACATGTTGGAAGTCTCGAGTTCGAGAAATGAGAAATACATTTTCGAGGAATTTCACAAAAAAAGTCATCCATTGAAGCAGGTTCGGGTCATGCAAAGGGGGCAGGGTTTTATCCCAATTAAATATCGTGCCTTCGGGCGGTTTAGTTAGAAATTTCTCCTCCTACTAGGTATTGAGGGTGATGGGCTCTCTAACACGGACCCAGTTAAAACAATATAAGCTAGATCCTCTGCTACGAACAAATGATCCACATCTTCGATCCCAACCAATCAACCAAATATACCTTAATTTTCTCTCATATTTAAGTAATCCACATGGTTGTTGGTTTATGGTCAACATAAATCCCAGTCAACTCTCCTTCAATCTTTTATCTAAAATGTTTTTTTTTGTCCTAACTACCTGGTTTCAAATTTGTTGACATTTTCTTATTATTTTGACATCGTTTTTGAATTTCAATAATGTCTTATCTTGAAAGTTTGTTTATATAGGAATATGGATGGTTCAACAGCAAAATTATTATATAGAATATGAAATTATGTACGTGAGCAATTTATTGATATTTTATTTTAATAATATAATTATCTATAATACCTCATTGTTAACCAAGAATAACAACCAGACATCAACTTGAATGACATATGGTTGAATAATACATGACTTAAATGCGGGTCATAAATTTTTTCATGTCAACTTCACTATCAGATAATGAAAAAACACATGGTTAAACAATACATCGTAAGTATTAAACACTATTTTTGGTGGCTAGATATAAAATTGCAAATTTTCTTAGTAAATAAAAATAAAAGGCTAAAAAAATTAATGGTGAAAAATAAAGTTGTATTATTATGAATCCTAAAATTTAAAAATAAAAAATTAATATCTCGTTTTAAATTTATCATAGAGTAACATTAGTGCAGAAGTAATATTAATAAGAACTCATCTTTAATCTTTTCTAATGTTAAAAAATACAATTTTTTTGGTGATTGGAGATGCATACGTTTCATTGAAATCGTGAATGAATATGTAACTAAGTTATGTTAAAAGTAAATATGCATGCAGCTCACTCGAAATTTATCACATAAATAACATTTACATATGAGAGAGAAAACTCTAATGGAATGGAATGAAATGGAATGGAAAACCCTTAGACGCGTTTGGTTTACAAAATGTTTTGGGAATGAATGAAATCTTTTAAAGGAATTAGAATTTCAAGGAATGGAATTTGACGGAATGTTTTTGATTTTTTGAAAATTCAAGTGATGAAAGGAATGAAATTCCTTCCTTCATCCCCAAAGAATGGAGATTCCATCAAATGATGGAATGTTTACATTCCTATGGAATGAGATTCCTTCTTCTTTGTGCAACCAAACGCACTAAGAAATGGAATTCAATTTCAATTCCATCAAATTCCATCAAATTCTGTGAACCAAACGCGACCTAAGGTGTTTCAGGATTCAAGTTCCATAAATTCATCTACATTAGTCATCTACTATTATTTAGGCTTGGGGCCTTGTAGTCTTTGCTTTAATTTGTTTATGGTTAACACAACCTTGGGTAAAGTTAACGATTTATATATTAATTTTGGAATTGCATTTTCAGTTTAAAAAAGACTAAATGAGGAAATTGCAAACTCTTTATAAGACAATCACTTTGTATTTTTCTTTTCTTCAAATATAGCCATCGATCATTTCTATTAACAAGCTATATAAAACCAATTTTAATCAAGTTAATTTCAACATATAAAAAAAAATCAAAAATTATTTGTCAATTGTTGAATGACAAATAAAAAAGTAGCATCTCGGTCCACTCAAAAAAATATATTATTTGTCTATACTTTCAGAGAAGATATAAGAAAATTATTAATTTGTCAATATTTGTAAACATAAACAAAATATTATATTTGAAAAGATGAAGAAATTTAAAATATGTTGTTCATAATCAAAAATATGGAAGTCATTTTGTAAAGTCAAATTTATTCACGCAAGAAGAAACGTACAAATTTTAATTAAGTGTTACAAGTTAATATATATCCACACTTTTAACTCCAGGACATTTGTTCATACTCTTCAACTCGAAAATTTTATTATACACTTATAAGCATGGAAAAGTTATAGTGTGTACAACTAAATAAATTACTAGTACTTCGGAGTTTTTAAAAGTACGTTTAGAGAAATGAATGTGGACAAATTATTATAGTGTCCTTTTGTTAAAGATTGCGTATTTGGAATTTCATACCAGATGTCGCCTTTTCCATCGTATGACTAAACGAAGTTGTCAACTGATTCGAGGCATCCAAACATGTTTTCTTCATGCACACTTTTTTCAGTTGTGTAAAAGTCCGTAAGCGCGATATCGAAGTTTGACAAATTTTGAATCAATGTGTGTGCTTTCTCGAAACGTAAGGTACAATTATCATACGAAACAAAACCTAACAAATAGATTTCTTTCACGTATTGTTATAGTAATACATGTATTTCGGTTAACGTGTCTTTAACTCTCTTTCAAAGAGTTTGTAGATGTATGTTTTTAGAATATTAGCAAATAAACATATAACAATTTACGAGTACGCAGCGGAAAGAAACGTATATGTAATACTTTTAATTAACAAAGAGAGAATCGAAATGTGTACCTTTGCGCAAAGCGTCCAATAATATTATTAATAATATAATTATTATTAGTTAGGGTTTAAAGTAAAACTCCTCTACGATCGCACACTAGACACCCGTATACCGTATGCTAGTACTCCGATCACGAATAACAAACCCCTTTGTATATCTCCCTTCATTCGAAACCCCATGAACTTCGAAACCCATAAACCTTAAACAAACTTGTTTGCCTAAAAATAAATCATCCATAATTAATGCAAGGAGCATTAATTATATGCAAGTTCATGTATATTCGAAAGATACAGAACCGAATACCATTAAAGGGTTTCGATCGACTAGAGGAGAGAAAAGAAAGAGAAGGTTTTCTTGTGTGTATGAATATCTAAAATCTTTCGATTAAGCCTTCTATTTATAGGGTTAATTCTTAGGGTTTTAAACTTGATGGGCAAGCAACTTCAAGGCTTTCCAAGCCTTTAAAATTCGGCCCCCTCCATTAGGAATTAGAGCCAACTCTAATTTTCTTATTTCACATTTAACCTCTTTTTAATTAATTAAATACAATTTTGATTATTTAAATTAATTGTTTCGTGATCAATTAATTATTATATTACATTAATATAATAACTAATAGTATAGAGTTACCGTGTCATTTCGTGTGACCCCGTAGGCTTAAATTATTTCCGTACATGCGTTTATTATTTAACATTATCACACTCTAACAGCTCCCACTTGAGCATGTTATTTATAAAAGCAATAACATTGGTTAACGTCTACCAACACGCCAATGCTCCCAGAAATATTTAAGAATAGTTTCTTAAATTGCCAATTTGAAATGATTTAGTCTTTAATATCTCTTTGTTCGGATACCCTTGTTAATTATGAATATGGATCAATGTTATTTCATAAATTAACGATTATGTTTCTCATTTTTACAATTAATCAAAATTACCAAATTAGTCAAGACTTCATCTTGAGTTCATTTGGGTATGGTCATACAAACATCTTAATTAATTAATGAGGGACCCAAATGGGATCATACTTCAGTTGCAAATTGAAGGAACAAATCCTATATTGACTACAAGTGTCTGGCCATGTCATTTCTTAATATTTCCGAAAATAGCCCTTGATTACTACCTTGTTCAGGACAGTTAGGAACTATGCCTAAAAATGCAATCCACACATGCATAACTCATTTGTATCTCAAGTCAAAGGATAAATAAAGTAACCATTTCATGAATTTCATTTAATGACGCCGATCCATAAAATGATGTTCGTTCTGTGGGGTAAGTCCAATATTCCTTTCGAATATCATGTGAGTTTGGTACGAAATCCACCATCTTCAAAATATTCTCATATATTTTCACCAATCTCTCACAATTGTCTTACGTTAATTATATTCCTATATAATTATTCGACAATGAACATTTAGAATATTTTAAATATTCATGGATATAAACATGTAAATATAGGATACAATTATTATAAAATGAAATTACTTATACCGCGTATAAAAATTCATTTATTAAAATAACAATTGTTTAACATCCCATTATCCAAATACCAACAACAGATTTACATGATATAACTCATCAATTACCTATGCCCACGGCATACTTATTGACCTTACAATACATTTGTAAAAGGATCCGCTAAGTTATAATCTGTGTGAACTTTGAGTAATTTGACTTCACGTGATTCGTTTTGCTTACGAACGTAGTGATATCTTCTTAGGGAATGTTTGGCACCTTTTTGATCCCTAGGTTCATTGGCAATGATAATTGCTCCCGAATTATCACAGTACAGTTCCATAGGCGTGTTATTTGAGGATTATCATGTTAAAATCCAAAAATAAACTTTCTAATCCATACAACCTTCATGTCATCTTCTCTGAGACGACAATATACTCAGACTCTGTCACATACATAGAAACTGTGGTTTGCTTTTAGCTTAAAGCATTTCATCATGTCTTCATTTAAAATGAAGACGTATTCCAACTGATATTCTTGAAACATCTTCATCAGTCATGAAATCCAACATCACAAATATCTATTACCATTGTATTTATGATCAGGATTTCAACCATACACCAAGAATAATTCTTTAGTAGCCCGCATGTACTTAAGCATATTCATCACATCAGTTCACTGATCCACTTTGGGATTTTGTTGATATCGGCTAACAAAATTTTGAGCGAACACAACTTCAGGTCTAGTGCATCTTAGCGCATACATGATCGATCCCACCGCCGAAGCATAAGAGATTCTTTTCATATGCTCCTCCTCTTCAGGCGTAGAAGCACCATTCTTGCTTGATAAATTAAGTCTTTTTTGCATCGACAAATTCCCGTGCTTAGAAATTTCCATCTTGAATCTCTTCAAGATCTTATCTATATAAGCACTTTAACTTAATTCAATCAACCGTTTACTTCTATCTCTATAGATCTTAATTCCAATAATGAATGCCACTTCAACCCAAGTAACATTACTCCCACTAGCTTTGCGATATACACATGACACATAAGGATTTTGAGCAAAACCAAACTTCTTGATTTCCTCATCAAACCTTTTATTCCAACTCCTTGATGCTTGCTTGAATCCATAAATGGACCTTTAAAGTTTGCACACTTTGTCGGGATGTTTTGGATCGACAAAACCTTCTGGTTGTACCATTCGAGAAAGCGGTTTTCACATCCATAATAGCTCATAGTCATAGACGTCGCTATGGCTAAGATGATCATAATAGCTCTAATGTCCGCAACGGGAGAAAAGGTTTCCTCATAATCAACTCTGAAAAGTTGAGTATAACCTTTCGCCACAAGACGAGCTTTATAGGTGTGTACATTTCCATCCATGTCGGTCTTCTTCTTGAAGATCCATTTACACCCAACGGTTCTACCATTTGGTGGAAGATCAACCAAGCTCCAGACTTGATTATCCTTCATGGATTTCATTTCCACATTCGCAGCTTCAAGCCATTTGTCAGACTCCGGATCTGATAATGCAGCTTTGAAATTAGGAGGTTCATTCAAATCTCCTAATACGTGTTCTTCAGATTCAATCATAAGATTTAATCTTTCACTAGCACGTATTGTCCATGAGGACCTACGAATTAGAATCGCTTCATCTTCAACTTAAAGTTCATCTAGAGATTCATCTCTTTGAACATATTCCCCCCTAAGTTGAAGATCTCTAGTGCATTCAAAAGTTGACACATCTTCTTGATTCTCATCAAGTTCAACAATCCTCCCATTGTCCCTTTGAAATATGAGTTGCTCTTCAAAAAACTAAGCAATTCTATATACCTTGACAGTGTTTTCCTTAGGAAAGTAGAAGTAGTAACTCATTGTTTTCTTTGAGTATTCTACAAAGATGCACTTAACAGATCTAGATTCAAATTTGTCAGGCGTTTCTCATTTTACGAGTGCCTCACATCCCTAGACCTTCAAGTAAGACAATTTGGGAACACTCCCATGCTACAATTCATGCGGTGTCTTGTCAACCTTCTTGGTTGGAACCATATTGAGAATGCATGCAACAATCTCCAGAGCATAATCCCAAAATGAAATGGGAGACTTTTAAGATTCATCATTTATCTCACCATGTTAAACAAGGTTCGATTTCTCCTTTCAAATATACCCTTATATAGGAGTAAGCTTTTGGATAAATCCACAAGCTTTTAGATGATCATTAAACTTTTTCTTAAGAATTCTTCATCTCGATCCAAACAAAGAATCTTGATGGTTTTACCGAGTTGATTTCCTGCTTCATTTTTAAACTCATTGAATGTTTCAAAGACTTCATGTTTATGTTTACGTAAACAAACATAACCATAATGACTGAAATCATTCATATAAATGATGAAGTAGCTAGTACCTTTCCTTGACATATGCCTAAATGGGCAACATACACCCGAATGTATTAGTCCAAGTAATTCCTTAGCCCTCTTCGGTTTTATGCGGAAAAGGTATTCTTGTCATCTTGCCGAAAACACAAGACATGCATTTGTCAAATGACTTATCATTTGATTTAATGATCTTTTGTCAAATGATTTGTCATTTGGTTTTAAGATCCCTTCAATTTGAAGTATGCATTTCTTGCTAATGACAACGCATTTTATCAAATGATTCATCATTTGATTGTAAGATTTCTTCATACTGAAAATTTCCAATGCGTTTCTTGTTAACGATAATGTCAAAAACATGCATTTATCAAATGATTTAATCATTTGATTGTAAGACACGGTTCCTTTAAAGTCTTTAAATGTCTTTCTTGACAAAATTAAACAAGATGACAAATGTCAAAGATAGTTGGAGTCCAAGTTAAACTTGACTCTTTTACTATTGAATTATTATTTGTATAACAACACATATAATTCAAATGTGAAGATACGTGAAGCACTGGTCGAACCAACTTGCTTCTTCTTCGCATTCAACTCAGCTAGATACTTTAGCCATATGCTCCTTTTGCCAAAAGGGTCTTTTAAGGTTTTGAGACTAACACAACTTGTTTTCTCTTACCAAAATTCTTGCCTTTAGCTTACGGTTGTTTTGCTTTCTGAACCTTCCCCCCTTAATCATTAGAACTTGGGGTGTAGCAGATTACTTTGGAAGCTCCCTCTAACACTCAATTAATATAGCATGAAGCTATGGTTTACTCATGATATGCTTATTATAATTGCGCACAAACTCCTCAAAATTCTTTGAAAAAGATTTTAGGATTTTGCTAATTGTAATAGCCGGATAAGCATAGTACAACCTTTCCGATTTCTCATGTGTACCTCTTCAACTAGAGTACATGAGGACTAACCGACGTTCTTTGCTCGTGTCGCAAGTTATGAAGTTGATTCAACTAGGTCAAACAATTCCACTCCGGCTTGCTTATGTACAAAGACTCGAGTTCGTTGAGCATATCACATGGAAATGGAAGCTCAAATTGCTTTTGAAGGTTAGCATTCATGCTTCCCAACATCAAACAAGCAACCTCATTGTGTCTTATCGTATCGAGCATTGTAAGCACCCAACTCTTCAGTTGTAGCATTTGCTCCCGGAACAACGGTGTCTGCTCATCAATAACTTGAAACCAGTCATTGAATTTTGGTTCCAGAAAGACTTTCCCTTTTTAGCATCGACCTGAAAGCCGATTGGTGTATGTTTTGAGAAGGATTTCTTCTTGCCATCTTCAAAACAGACAAAAAGTTCAATTATCGGTATTTTCGATAATAATCCTTAAGAAATGTAATTTACCCTTGTTAATTTCATCTAACAAATTACTTTCACTAAGGCTAGGATCCAACTTGACATACAATCATTTCATCAATTGATATGCTAGAAATGACGGTATTCAAAAGGTAATCGTGAAAAGGATAATTGCATTCATGCAACTCCTAGAGATATGAGACTTACAACAACACTTTACAGGGGTATTAAGTGCTTTGTAAACATGTTTTGTCCCATCTTATGCCACGGGTCAAGGATCTCACCTCTTAACTCGTTTTAAGTCGCCCAATTAAGAACATGTAGATAGTCCACCGTTGTCTCACAACAAGTGGTAATCTACCTTGAAGAGATACAATTCGCCTACGGTCTCACGCAGAGCAAAAAGCACTGGCAAATGTTCTAATCAAAGTGGGTGGCAATGACTTAACTTTAAATGAGTAATGCATTTGATGTGAATCAAAAGTTTATGTATGAAGACTCATGCATAATTTTCATAACATAATATTTAATAAAACCTTTTTTATAGTCTTAACAACACAAAAGAGCTCGGTAGCTCCATTTGAACGCACAAAGAAGCGCAAGGGCAAAGGTTTGTGATGAACGCAATTAAAAACCCGCCCTTTTAGAAGGCTAACGCACTCCGACTTATATCTCTCTTAGAGTTTGTTCAAATGGGTGAGTCAGTGTATCTCAAGGTTGTAAGACTCCAATTTTATTAATGAAATCTCTATTTCGATAGTTCTTAGTCAAGTTTATATTTTTCCAAGAAAATAATTTTTGCATCACCTTTATACAATTTATAAACAAGCAAAAATTAATAAACTTACTAATTACCAAACTATATAAATCATGTAACAAGTTAAGGTGGGCCACCTAAACATGGTCACTATGGTTCATGCATATGTAAAAATCCCGGCTCCCTTTTCCGAAGAAAAGGACCACATATATCAAGTTACCTTGATTGCGTAAGCCTTTAAATTATTTAATTTACCAAGTAATATCACATAAACACATAAACTTGTTGACTGGAAATTTCAAGCAGCTTGACAACCAGTTTAAGCCTGTTTCTGGTCCGAATAAGATTTCGACCAAAACTACAAAGTTGTAGCCCTATGAGTTGACAGTCTACAATCCGAATAAAAGATATGAATGTTTTAGTGAACTGTCGCATAGCAGAAAAATCACACGAAAAATTCACATAGTCTCACAATAAACCCTAATTATTGGACTATCATGCTTTGCAATTTATATCTCTATATAATAGTAATAATCACAAGTAACCTTGCATGAATTCCTTGTGATTATACCTTTTATTTAACAACTTTAAATAAAAAAGATACACAACATGCAATTTATATAAAATAAATCATGTCAATTCACATAATTCAAAACTTGCTCGAGGGTTTCAATACACCATTGAATTAGGTCAAATTAATTAAACAAAACCCTAATTTTATTTAATTAAAACCATTATTAATTAATAAATAAATA
This sequence comes from Erigeron canadensis, assembly GCF_010389155.1. Taxonomy (NCBI): domain Eukaryota; kingdom Viridiplantae; phylum Streptophyta; class Magnoliopsida; order Asterales; family Asteraceae; genus Erigeron; species Erigeron canadensis. The sequence continues at coordinate 13,064,859 of NC_057764.1, forward strand.
GGAAAAATCTCCTTTAATTACCTAATAATTAATTAATTAAAAACAAACCAACCCTTAACACACCCCCCTTTCAAGTTTTGATCTTTGTAACTAATAGATCACATATGTGGCTCGTGATACCACTGTTAGAATATTACCACATAAACATATAACAATTCACGAGTACGCAGTGGAAAGAAACGTATATGTAATACTATTAATTAACAAAGAGGGAATCGAAACATGTACCTTTGCGCAAAGCTTACAATAATATTATTAATAATATAAATATTATTAGTTACGGTTTAAAGTAAAACCCCTCTACGATCACACACTAGACACCCCTATATCATATGCTAGTACCCCGATACAAACCCCTTTGTATATCTCCCTTCATTCGAAACCCCATGAAATTCGAAACTCATAAACCATAAACAAACTTGTTGCCTAAAAATAAATCATCCATAATTAATGCAAGGAGCATTGATTATATGCAAGTTCATGTATATTCGAAAGATACAAAACCGAATACCCTTAGAGGGTTTCGGTCGACTAGAGGAGAGAAAAGTAAGAGAAGGTTTTCTTGTGTGTATGAATATCTAAAATCTTTTGATTAAGCCCTCTATTTATAAAGTTAATTCTTCGAGTTTTAAATTTGATGGGCAATCAACTTCAAGGCTTTCCAAGCTTTTAAAACTCGGGCCCCTCCATTAGGAATTAGAGCCCAACTCTAATTTTCTTATTTCACATTTAACTTATTTTTAATTAATTAAATACAATTAACTTTTTAATTTATTTAGATTAATTGTTTCGTGATCAATTAATTATTATATTACATTAACTAGAGTGTTGCCCGCGCGTTGCAGCGGCGACGGTCTATAACACTTTAGACACCGTACCGGTTTATTGCGTTCAGTTTACTTTCATGAGATGCGTCAATGCAGGATCTAACCGTATATATCATTCTAAAAATAAGTCGCGGATTAGGTGCAAAAAATAATGAAGTGCAAACACTAACCATGAAAAATAACCATTTACAATTGTAGGGGAAGAGACCAAGGCAATTAAAAAAATAAATAGTCAAAGATTAAAATTTAATACGAATACATAAAGGACATAATTGGTTCGTAATTTCATGAGTTATAAATTTTTTTTGTTATTCGTAGCAATACCTTCAGCAATAATTTTAGAGTTAATGGTGAATTTATAACAATAGGGGTTTTAGGTAATTGTAGGGTTTTTTTTATTAAGGGTAATCTCGGAATTTCATGGATAAGGTGCGTGGAGGTAGTTTAAATGTAGAGGGTATATTAGGTAATTCAAAGGTAGAGAGTTGAATAGGGAATGAGGTAGTTTGTTTATATAGGTAGTATAGATATAATAACTAATAGTATAGAGTTACCGTGTCATTTCGTGTGACCCCGTAAGCTTAATTTATTTCCGGACATGCATTTATTATTTAACATGATCACACTCTAACATATGCTACGTACGTAAAGTATTAATCAGTTATCCAATATCTTTTTGTAGTCAATGCCATATAGTTTTGAAGAAAATCCAATATAACGAACAAGTTGGCTGATTATTATTAATTTTTATAATGTTCGATTACAAAACTGAGAAGAATAGACGAATTACTAAACAATATGTTTAGTAATCATATACATAATATGAAATTAACAAACAGAAATATCAGAGTGATTATATAAAAGAAACTCTAAATCGATCTAGAGAGAAAAGAATAATCAAAAATATGTGTGTATATTGTGTTATGAAAACCAGAAGCCTAAACAGGGTTATATACTTCGACAGTTTCACATTGCACTCTCCAACTCTTCCTTGTAGAATATGACATATATAAACACATATAATCACGAGTATGCGCAACGGAAGAAACGAAACATATATGCAATCATATTAATTAACAAAGAGAGAATCGAAACGTGTACCTTTGCGCAAAGCTTCCGATAATATTATTAATAATAAGATTATTATTATTTAGGGTTTAAGGTAAAACCCCTCTACGATCACACACTAGACACTCTATACCGTATGATAGTACCCCGATCACGAAGTGATAACCCTTTATGTATCTCCATTCATTCGATAACCCCTTGTAGCAAAACCAATTGTTTTCAACTAAAACCAAAACTATAATTAATGCTAACATTAATTATACTAGATACATATGTGTTTGTCGAATGAAGCAAAAACCGAAAACCCTTTAGTGGGTTCGGTCGAATAGACAGAGGAGAAAAAGAAGGTTTTCTTATGTGAATGAAGGAATAAAATTTTTCATTAAGCCCTCTACTTATAGAGTAATTCTTAGGGTTTTAGACTTGGTCATCAAGTCATCTCAAGGCCTAAAACCTTGAGAAATTTCGGCCTCTTCCATAAGGAATTAGAGTCCAACTATAATTTTTTTATTTCACATTTAACCTCTTTTTAAATAATTAAATACAATTAACTTTTTATTTTATTTAGATTAATTATTTCGTGATCAATTAATTATTATATTACATTAATATAATAACTAATAGTATAGAGTTACCGTGTCATTTCGTATGCCCGCGTAGGCTTAAATTATTTCCGGACATGCGTTTATTATTTAACATGATCACACTCCAACAGCTCCCACTTGAGCATGTTATTTATAAAAGCAATAACATTGGTTAGCGTCCAACAACACGCCAATTCTCACGGAAATATTTAAGAATAATTTTTTAAAATGCCAATTTGAAATGATTTAGTCTTTAATATCCCTTCGTTCAGATACTTTTGTTAATTATGAATATAGATCAATATCATTTCATAAATTAACGATTATGTTTCTCATTTCTACAATTAATTAAGATTACCAAATTAGTCAAGACTTCCTCTTGAGTTCATTTGGGTATGGCCATACAAACATCTTAATTAATTAATGAGGGGCCCAAATGGTATCATACTTCAGTTGCAAATTGAAGGAACAAATCCTATATTGATTACAAGTGTCTGACCATATCGTTTCTTAAGATTTCTGAAAATAGCCTTTTATTACTACCTTGTTCAAGATAGTTACGATCTATATCTATAAATACAATCACACATGCATAACTCACTTGTATCTCAAGTCAAAGGATAAATAAAGTAACCATTTCACGAATTTCATTTAATGCCGCCGATTCATAAAATGATAATTGGTTATGTGAGGTATGTCCAATATTCCTTTTGAATATCATGTGAGTTTGGTACGAAATCCACTATCTTCAAAATATTCTCTTAAATATTTTCACCAATCTCTCACAATTGTCTTACTTTAATCATATTCCCATATAATTAATCGACAATGGACGTTTAGAATATTCAACTAATATTCATGGATTTAGACATGCAAATATAGGACACAATTATCATAAAATGAAACCACTTATACCGCGTATACAAATTTATTTATTAAAAATAAAAATTGTTTAACATCCCATTATCCAAATACCAACAACAGATTTACATGATATAACTTGCAATATCTAAGACCAATGCCCTCAGCATGCTTAGTGAACTTTCCTTTTGACAATGCGTTTATAAAAGGATCTGCTAAGTTATAATCTGTGTGAACTTTGAGTAATTTGATTTTACGCGATTCGTTTTGCTTACGAACGTAGTGATATCTTCTTCGGTAATGTCTGACACCTTTTTGAACCCCAAATTCATTGGCAATGATAACTGCTCCCGAATTATAACAATACAGATCCATAGGTGTGTTATTTGAGGATTATCATGTTAAAGTCTAAAAATAAACTTTCTAATCCAGACAACCTTCATGTTATCTTCTCTGAGATGGCAACATACTCAGACTCTGTCACATACATAGCAACTGTGGTTTGCTTTTAGCTCAAAGCATTCCACCGTATCTTCATTTAAAATGAAGACGTATCCCTACTGATATTTTGAATCATCTTTATAAGTTTTAAAATCCAGCATCACAATATCTTGTTACCATTGAATATTTGATCGGAATTTCAACCATACACCAAGAATAATTATTTAGTAGCCCACATGTACTTAAGAATATTTTTCACAACACTCCAATGATCCTCTCCAGGATTTGTTGATATCGGATAACAATATTTTGAGCGAACACAACATCAGGTCTAGTGCATCTTACCGAATACATGATCGATCCCAAAGCCAAAGTATAAGGAATTCTTTTTATACGCCCCACCTCTTCAAGAGTAGAAGCACCGTATGTTCTTGCTAGATAAGTTAAGCCCTTCTTGCATAGGCAAATTCCCGCGCTTAGAATTTTCCATCTTGAATCTGCTCAAGATCTTATCTATATAAGCACTTTGACTTAATCCAATCAACTGTTTACTTCTATCTCTATGGATCTTGATTCCAAGAATGAATGCTACTTTAACCCAAGTAACATTACTCCCCACTAGCTTTGCGATATACACATGGCTCATCAAGATTTTGAACAAATCCAAACTTCTTGATTTCCTCATCAAACCTTTGATTCCAATTCCTTGATGCTTGCTTCGATCGATAAATGGACCTTTGAAGTGTGCACACTTTGTCGGGATGTTTCGGATTGACAAAACCTTCTGGTTTTACTATATAGACTTCCTCGTCTAGAAAACCATTTAAGAAAGCGCTTTTGACATCCATTTGCCATATCTCATAGTCATAGTATGCCGCTATAGCTAAGATGATCCTAATAGCTTTAATGATTGCAATGGGCGAAAAGGTTTCCTCCTAATCAACTCCATAAAGTAAAGTATAACCTTTCGCCACAAGACGAGCTTTATAAGTGTCTATATTTCCATCCATGTCGGTCTTCTTCTTTAAGATCCATTTAAACCCAACGGTTCTACCATTTGGTGGAAGATCAACCAAGCTCCACACTTGATTATCTTTCATGGATTTCATTTCCACATTCGCAGCTTAATGCAACTTTGAAATTAGGAGGTTCATTCAAATCTCCTACTTTGTGTTCTTCAGATTCAATCATAAGATTTAATCTTTCATGAGCACGTATTGTTCTTGAGGACCTACGAATTGGAATCGCTTCATTGAAATCTTCAACTTGTAGTTCATCTAGAGATTCATCTCTTTGAACATTCCCCCTCCCCCAAGTTGATGATTGTGTAACAACCGTCACCTGAGCGCTTCGTTGGACTATAATTTTCTGTTCGTATATGGTCAATGATTGTCAATTTAAGTCATTAGACGTGTGGTTGTATGAGTTAGAGTATGAATAAGACAAGACATGTTTATTGGGTATGGGTGTTCTCGACATTTTAAGACTTGGAAAAAAAGGTTTGAGGAAGACTAGTTGCCTAATAGAAATGCCAAATAAAGCTAAAATAAACTTTTAAAATATTAAGGGGATCAATGGATATCATTTACCATGCCTTAAATTGTGTCATTTCTACAAAAAATGGTATATGTAATTAATTAAACAAGTCGGCAACTGAAAAACATACTAATTTTGTTGTTTTGGTCATAATTTTTTAACCGTAACTCTGTTTTTGACGATTCAAGCGGCCAGAATTTCGTAAAAGAGTCTAGTTTACAGATATGGGTCGAGTTCGACCTGGTTGAGGTCGACTTGGTCGAGTTAGACCTGGTTGAGTTCGACCATGGTTGAATTCAACCATATTCATGCCTATATATAGTTTGTTCTTTCATTCCATCAAAAAGGTTTTACACACAGAAGATATCTCTCTAAGGTTATCTTTGAAAAACACTTTTTCATCACAAAAATCCAGATTTCATAGACAAGAAGAGAAAAAAGTTTGTCTTTCAAATCCTCTCTTAAATCATTCTCTCGTTTTCGGTTGTAAACACTTTCAATCAATCAAGGCTTCAATCTTTGATCAAGAAACAAGTGAATATTATCATTTTCTTCATCAAAAACTTGTGTAAGTTCTGTTTTTAATCTCTCCAGTTCGTTTTTATATGTATATATATGTTTACTCTTTCAGTTCTTATCAAAAGCTAAGTGAATCATATCGTTTGATGGTGGATTGTGCATCTTTCGGTTACATTTGTGTGTAAGAAATGAATTCAACCTTGATTAAGGATTTGGTTTGACATATTATGCATTCATGTAATTGGTTTTGTCCAACTACATATTGAAGATATCCTTTACCTGGCTAAAAGACTCAAACTAGTCGATTTCGTATCCTAGATCAAGATGTGTGCATTTGTCAACCGCATGACGTATGAAATCGGTCGAATTCCGCCCTTTTTGTACTGAATTGAGGGACTTTTGTGCAATCAAGACTCGTAGGTATGAATTGGCTAGCCATAATCCTCGTTGTTTTAACAATATCGCATCAAAATCGTTTGTTTTTGCTCAAAACGCATCCAAATCCGACCCCGAACAGGTCTAGCTCGACCTCTACCTGGTCTAGCTCGACCTCAACCAGGTCTAGCTCAACCTCTGATGGTCTAGGTCGACCTCCATAGGTCTTTGTCGCTTAAATGGCTTGTAAGGTTCCTAGTTGACCCGAAATGACTTGTTTTAACTCTTGGACCTTTAAGCCTTGGGATAAAATCATTTTGACCTCTGTCCAGGTCAAACTACACCTGTCATGGTCGAGTTCAACCACTTCCCTACTCATATAATCGATTTCTTTGGCCTTTCGTGTCCATACGCGCTTAATCGGTTCTTAAACTTGACTAGTTTCTCAAAAAATGTAGTTTTGGTCCAATGGGTTAACGTATGATCAAATGGTTTTGAAATAACATTTTTGGGCTCTAGTTGATCGAGTTCAACCAGGTTGAACTCAACCTCATTCATTTCGGTTTCGTAAGCTTTTCGGTTAAAATCTCCGGTTTTGTCTATTTTTCAGTATATTCGACTAAAACTTATTTTGAACTACAAAATGATTTCAAATGAGGTTGTATTAATATAATAATGTGTTTGAACTTAATAAAGGACTTTGTTGTCAAATCCAGACTCTTGTTTGGTTTATTAAACGTCGTTTTAAAAGTTAAATAAAGACATATGGACTTAAAGGCATTTCTAATAGGCTAAGACTTAAGACAAAAGACTTTCATTGTGACTTGCCATGTATTATTGATAGGTGTTGATTGTCGTGGACTTTGATTGTGTTTTTTGTGCTCGTTCGTTATACTTTCATAACACCTTTCAGGTGAGTTTCGTAGCCCCTCTTTTTACAAGTTTTGGGTGGAAAGTATACTTATTTTTCAAACAGTTTTGTCGATTTCTGTTTATGTTCAATACGGAGCCTGTGCGTATAGAGTTACTTGTGCCATTTGACGTGCTTGATCTTGTTTATACGTGTGTGATTTATGTGTTTATTGTTGTGCTTTATGGTTTGGACGTGCTTATTGTATGGGTTTGAGACTTGAACTTGTGACTTGAGACTTGGACTAAGGCAGGACCGTAAGGCCGGACTTTGAGACATTGAGTCTTCGAGACATTGAGTCTTCGAGACATCGAGACTTTGAGACATTGAGACTTGAGACTTTTGGACTTATTATGGCGTAACTCTGCTCGTTATATATTGAACTATTACTTATTTAGATTTAAAAGAATCGACAAAAGACTTATTTCTTTGACTAAGACTTTTGACATAAAACCTACGAACTCACCAACCTTTGTGTTGACACGTTTTAGTATACTTTTCAGGTACTCAGGCTAATCAGGAATAAAAATTGCTATGCTAGACTTGGACTTCGGAGATTAGTGCTCCTTTATTTATTGTCAGACTTTAAGGCTACATGCCTTGGACTATTTCTTTTATGGACATGTTTGTAATAAGCTATCCTAGCATTGTTATGATTTTCAACTCATGTTTTGGGAATATATCTATTATATTCTATTTCATTAAGTAGTATCTATGTAATTCCATGTCGTGCTGTACTTTTCATGACACCTCATGTTTCCGCCTACGGTGGGGTGTTACAGATTGCTAGTGTTTTTAGAAGTTGACACATCTTCTTGAGCCTTATCAAGTTCAACAATCCTCCCACTGTCCTCTTGAGATATGAGTTTCTGTAATACCCGTCATTTAAAAACCTGGATTTACAAAAACTTTGCCTAACGGCGTTTAAACTTTGCGGAAAGCATACATATAAAATTGCCCTATCCGTAACCGGATGGTACCTTTCATAAAAGTGGGTGTTACTAAATCGTATCGTCACAACATTAAAATGATAAATCCAAGTTATGGCACAAAATAGATGCCATACATCATTACATAAAACATAAGTCATTAAGTAGCCAAACTATGGGTAACAGGGAACTCTTAGCATCGAGAAACTAATGCTAATCTTCCTTTATTCTTCTACCCATCTCACGAGCTGCACACATCTCTAGCTCATACCTGATTATCCCGAATGACACAACATTTTCATAAAAGCAAGTGTTAGCAATAAATTAGCTAAGTAAGATACACACATTTAATAGAATGTTCTTCATTTTACTTTCATAAAACTTCTTCGTATTTTACATATCAAAACATGATCACATTACATATTATCCACAAACGTCGTCAGATAATCCCATATTTACTTGTTCCCACATCCCATCACAGTTCGTATCATATTAACATGTACTTGCAATACCTACGTATCATCATATCATATCAACATATACTTACAAGGCAATCGTATCATCATATCATATGTATACTTACAACTTAATCAACATCTCATATCTTGGCATAACACACATAAACATATCCCACGTATACATATTAGCACATATAGAGTATATACTCCTAATTGTGCCTATCAACGATACATCATACTTATCACACGTCTCAACACATCTTATTAAGTCCCACATCACATTGTAATCCCACATCTTAAATTACATGCACATCTTTCTCACATATTCATATATTTATCTTAATCAACTTATTCTCACGTATTACATTTTTACATATTACGCACTAGCTTTACAACTAGCACGATTTTCCACGTCTTACGCACTAGCATTACAACTAGCACGATTTCCCACATCTTACGAACTAGCATTACGTCTAGCACAATTTCCTACATCTTACGCACTAGCTTTACAACTAGCACGGGTTAAGCTTAACACTTCCCACGTCAATCTCACGTAATTAGCTATAACATTTCCCACGTATTTATATCTTTCTTACTTTTACGCACTAACACTAAGGCTAGAACGGTTTCCCACATTTCACACTTTACTTTGACATTAGGTATATTCATTACCTAACTAATCCCACATCTACTTTAACATTTTATCCCACTAACGTGCACAACTAATAACAACTCCCACGTGTATCTAGTGAACCATACATATCATACTTAAGTCCCACATATAAGCCATCACATATTAACATCAAGGCATATCAACGACATTATCATCAACACATATCTTAAACATATCATAGCAACGTCATTATAAGCATCATACTTCATATGCACATAAATACTTCTACTTTAAACGTCATCATATCAACATAAATCATTTCAACATGCGTACATTCCCACATAACCTCCCGCATAACCCTGAAAACCCAACACATATAAGATAATCCGATTAAGAGGTTAATTATAGAAACTACATTTTGTTGTGCCTCAAGCATGATAAAAGTCATGTATCTTACCTGATGACAAGCACAACGATCAATAAGCAACTTTAAAATATCTTGTTCGAGTTCCCGACTACCTATCACACATGTAATCGACATGTAACATACACGAGACCTTAAAGAACATCTCCAAGCTCCCTAAACATCAACATAACTTATATCTATGGTCTATGGGTCAAATGAGCACTAAAACAAGCCTAAACGACCACCAGACTTGCAAGTGCGTCGCACCCCCCATCAGTGCGTCGCACCAAAAAAAAGGAAAATTCAAACCCAGCCCAGGTGCGTCGCACCTCGGGTGCCGACCAGCAAAACCTTTTTTTGTTTTTCTTTAATCTCCTTCCGAACGGTTCCCAAACCTCCACCACGAATTACACCCATTAAGTTGAAATCAAATAGGTCACAATTAAGCATTTGAAAACATCAATTAATCCTTGATTCAATTACATAAATAAATCCCTCTTTTTGAACATCAAAACTACTCGAAACCTCAACGTTTGATTCAAAAACACAATTGAACACACATGGATCTAATTAAACACCTGGGATTCACTTATTTACATATAAACAACATTAAAGTTTCCGTATTGACATAGTTAATCAACTCTATTAATGATTTTACTCACAAAAACGTCGTTTTTAACCGAAAACGTCGTTTTTAACCGAAAACATCAACTTTAAACAACCCCAACCCTCAAGGTCGAATCTACAGAGACAAAACCTACTTTAAAACTTAATCAACAATCAAGTGACGATATAATACCTGTAGGGTTGATCAACGGATCTAAAAACAAGCATAAACCCTTTCGAAATCCCCCGAAATCGACTAGTTATTGAAGAATTGACCTAGGGTTTTGTGTGCAAGACTTTTCTATGGTTTTCGATCTAATTTTTCTGCAGTATGGTCGTGCATCATGGCCTTTATATACTGAAGCCACTTTCCCAACTTTACATCTAGGCCCTCGCACTTCGTTATAACTTGTTTCGGCCCAACGGCTTTTTTAACGCCTACGGGAACACTTGTCGACCCTTTTATTTTATAGGGAACATTAATTGACTTTATTAATCATTATCCACTTTAAATTCATTACTTTAAATCACTTTAACACATATCTCACGTAAATCATTTAATTCACGTAAGCACATATAAAACACATAATAACTAACGGTCGTTAACGGCAAGTTAACGGTCAAATTCAAAAAACTTTGGGATGTTACAATTAAAGCGTACATCTTAACATACAAGGGGGATCCTGGATATAAGTGTTATCATTGGCCTTACATAACACAACGTGTTTCGGGCGCATTGGTTATCCATATAGGTGACCCTTTTGGGAAGTTTGCCTGAGCAACCAGAAACAAAGCCGTGAGCCTGCCGGCAAAGCGGACAATATTGTGTTTTGGTAAGGTGGGGTGTTACAATTGGTATCAGAGCAACCCTTGGGATTGTTATGAGTATATGGCGCACTTGCATAACTCAACGAGGACGTTGAGTTGTGTTGAGGGGGTGTGAAAGCATACATCTTAACATACTAGGGGGATCCTGGATATAAATGATATCATTGGCCTTACATAACACAACGCGTTTTGGGCGCATTGGCTGTGGATGAGAGAACTCCACAGTTAAGCGTGCTTGGGCGGCCATAATGCCATATGGGTGAGCCTTCTGGGAAGTTTGCCCGAGCAACTAGAAACAAAGTCGTGAGCCTGAGGGCAAAGCGGAAAATATTGTGTTGTGATAAGACGGGGTGTTACAGTTTCCTTTCAAGGAACTCAACAAATCAAAAAAAAAAAAAATACTTTGACAGTGTTTCCTTTAGGAAAGTAAAAGTAGTAACCCATCGTTTCCTTTGGGTGTCCTACTAAGATGCACTTAACACCACATTCATGCGGTGTCTTGTCAATCTTCTTGGTTGGAACCATATTGAGATTGCATGCAACAATCTCTAGAGCATAATCCCAAAATGAAATGGGAGAGTCTTAAGATTCATCATTTATCTCACCATGTTGAACAAGGTTTGATTTCTCCTTTCAAATATACCCTTATATAGGAGTAAGCTTTTGGATAAATCCACAAGCTTTTAGATGATCTTTAAACTTTTGCTTAAATATTCTTCATCTCGGTCTGAACAAAGAATCTTGATGGTTTTACCGAGTTGATTTACTATTTCATTTTTGAACTCCTTGAATATTTCGAAGACTTCATGTTTATGTTTAAGCAAATAAACATAACCATAATGACTGAAATCATTCATAAAAATTATGAAGTAGCTAGTACCTTTCCTTCACACATGCCTAAATGGGCCACTTACACCCGAATGTATTAGTCCAAGTAATTCTTTAGCCCTCTCCGGTTTTATGAGGAAAAAGGTATTCTTGTCATCTTGCCGAAAACACAAGGCATGCATTTGTCAAATGATTCATCATTTGGTTTTAAGATCCCTTCAATTAGAAGTATGCATTTCTTGCTAACGACTACACATTTATCAAATGATTCATCATTTGATTATAAGATTTCTTTACTTTGAAAACTTTCAACGCGTTTCTTGCTAACGAAAATTATTCCAAAAACATGAATTTTATCAAATGATTCATTATTTGATTTCAAGATTTCTTCATATTGAAGATTTCCAATGCATTTCTTGCGAATGATAATGTCAAAAATATGCATTTATAAAATGATTCATCATTTGATTGTAAGACATCGTCCCTTTGAAGTCTATAAATGTCTTTCTTGACAAAATTAAACAAGATGACAATGTCAAAGATAGTTAGAGTCCAAGTTAAACTTGACTCTTTTACTATTGAATTATTATTTGTATAACAACACATATAATTCAATTGTGAAGATACTTGAAGCACTGGCCAAACCAGCTTGCTTTTTCTTCTCATTCAACTCAGCTAGATACTTTAGTTGTATACTCCTTTTTTTTTGCCAACAGGTTCCTTTAAGGTTTTGAGTCTAACACAACTTGTTTTCTTTTTCCAAAATTCTTGCCCTTAGCTTACGGTTGTTTTGCTGTCTGAACCTTTCCCCCTTGATCATTAGAACTTGGGGTGTAGCAGATTTCTTTAGAAGCTCTTTCTCATACTCTATACCACCCGTGAGTCGACCATGAAAATTTCTGAGTCAAATTTAAAATTTTAAATACGAGAATACGACCTCGTAAAGTTAGTTGGCATTGTAATTGTAAAACGACCTCGTATTCGTGTATCGACCTCGTATTTTTTTTTGGTATCGACATCGTATTTGTGATATGAAGTCGTAATTCTGTATCAGCTTCGTATTTTGATTTGACCTCGTATTCATGTCTGGCATTGCAATTACGTATCCGGCATTGTATTTTTGTGTTAGCAAGGAAGCACCTTTATTTTACCTTACATATAAAACTCATATTCCTTCACAAACTCGCATTCCATCAACTTAGCCTCCAAGAAAACACACACAAACCTTTAGTACCTCCCTTTTACTACACTAAATTGCTGTCTCACTTCACAAACCCACTTTTTCTACCTCACCATTACTACCCCATTTTACATCAAGTTTTATAAAAATCAAATGTTATTTTGATTAAATTTAGCTTTAACAACAGTGTTTTTGTGTCCTAAACATCTCTACAAACTCATATTTTACATATTCAAGGTATAAAATCAAAACCCAGTTATGCTCTTCTTTTTGGTATTTTCGGTTTTTCTTATAATACACGCACCACACACGCCAAGTATCGAACTTTTTCCGTCCAAAACGTTTAGAAACATATATTACAACTTTTGTCAAACTTACGTGTGATTTCATTAACAAAATCTTGAGATATAAGAGTTTTTGTACACTTTTTATAAACTTTGTCCAAATGGGTTTTCGAGTTTAAATCCATTTTTTGAGTTTCCGACTTTAGGATTGTTTTCCCATCATATTAGGGAGTGTGAAAGTATAATATGATGTTAAAAACACCTTTCAAATCGAAATAAATGATTAGCGTTTTCTAGAATGAATTTTGGGGAAGAACAGCCCAGTTTGCAACCCCATCAATTTGCGACCTCGCATTTCCAATTACGACCTCACAATTTCAATTTAGTCTCGCATTTCCAATTTAGCCTCACATTTCCAATTGTGACCTCACATTTCTAGCCTCGCAAATCCAATTTTTGTCTTTTATTGAAATACTATCCCAGATTTACTAGCCTCTCAATTTTAATCTCTATTTTTAGCCTCTCAATTTTAATTTTGTCCTTTAGTGGAAATAAGACCCCAAATTCAATTTAAGACCTCAAGATCAATTTAAGACTTCGAATTTCAATCGAGACCTCGGATTTCGATTACTACCTCGGTTTAGTCAACTTTGGTCGGCTTAGTCAACTTTGGTCGGTTTAGTCAACTTTGGTCAACTTTAGTCGATTTGGTCAACTTAGTCAAACTTGTATTTGGTCAACTTTGGCCAAACTTGTAAAATCTGGTCAAAGTCAAACTAGTACGCTTTGGACGAGATGGTAAACACTTGGCGACACGTTGTGAGCACGTTTACTTATATTGAATGAATACTGAATTGCGATAACTTGTAACAGATTGACTGCGTACCGGTTACTTGCTTTCTGATATCTCTTGTAGCTTGATCTTGTTGCTAGCAGTCAGGTGAGTTTCGTAGCCCCTCTTTTAATATGTTTTGGGGTGGAAGGATACTCGTGCCTTTGCGTCTATCATCATTTATGGCTATTTGACTGTACTGTATGATGTGAACTATGATACTTGATACTTGACATTTGATACTTGATACTTATGTTGGAGTTTCAGATGCTTGATACTTGATACTTATGGTGGAGTTTGAGGCACCAAATACTAGATACTTGACACTTGATATTTGATACTTATGTTGGAGTTTGAGATACTTGATACTTGATACTTATGGTGGAGTTGGAGGCACCAAATACTTGATACTTGATACTTGCACCTTAGGCCTGGTATACCGTAAGTGATGGTGGCAAAGAGATACTTGATTCTTGCTATCATAAGTAAGTTGATAGCCATATTGCTGTGTGGATCTTGATGATACTTCGACCTGGCACCATAACTTGATACTTGTTTACAAAACCTACGAACTCACCAACCATTGTGTTGACACTATTGAGTATCCTTTCAGGTGAGCATGTGAATCGTGTTAGAGGTGGCTAAGGAGCATAGTATGGTGACCTGTAGCAGACCAAACTAGGAATTTGGAGTTGCATATCTTATGTTTTGTTATGTTTGCTATATGTTTAGACTATGACATTATGCCTAAGTGTTAAATCCCTGCGTGGGAGTTTTATCTATGTTTTTATTTGAATCTTGACTCTATGTTGGATATTTATGTTTAAATTCTATGAAATGTGTGTTATGTAAGTATTCATGTAGCTACTTTACGTAATATCCATAACGTGTGTACTATGCTTCTCATCCTGAGTTTTCCGCCTTAGTCGGGGTGTGACAGATTGGTATCAGAGCCGTAGTTATAGAGAATTAGGTGGTTTTGCCTAGACTATAACCTAAGAACCTCACGTAGCATGCATAATAGGAATTATGTGTGCATCTTGTTCAAGTAAACCTTATGTGACATATGATTTGATGATTCATATATATTGAGTTGTATGATCTTGTGCATTTAGTACCATGCTACTTAGCCACTTAGGAATCAAGGAATATTTTGCTATAAGTGGGAGTTCGTAGGTGTGCTTTTGCCGGTCAAAATTGTGACTTGAACTTGAGGAGGAGACGTTGGAGATTGTTGGTTATTATTATTCCTAAGTCTCCAGCGAAATGAAGCGTTGTTAGCGACAAAGTATGGTGATATATCATCAAAGAAAAGCCTGATCAACTTTTCGCGTGTGGTATATGTGCCTATGGAGTTGTTAGCAACATTGATTGCGCCCCGATGGTTAGAGTGTGGTAGCAACCCTTTGCTGCTTAATGGGTGTTGATTGGGTGGAGGGTTAGCCACTGGTACACCTTGTATACATACCTTGCCAATACCTAGAGAGCATACCAGTACCGTGATCCGACCGAGCATTAGATGTACTAGGGGTGTGGAGGGTTAGCCGCTAGTACACCCTGTATACATACATCACTAGTGCAACGGATGTAGGTGTAAGATTCGGACCGCACTTTAGCTGTTGAAATTTGATCGATGCATCTAATTTACCGGACATGTGGAGGGTTAGCCGCTGGTACACCCTGTATACATACATGAATGGTGGGTTGGATGTAGAGGTCAGATTCGACTTGCCCGTTTGTTGTGATTAATGAATGTTTAATTGTGATATTACCTTGTACTGCATGATTGGCATTGATGATATTGTTTAACATGAAATTGTGATACTTGAATTCTTGAGCTTGCGTGAAGTTATGAATGCATAAATGTCTAGAATTGTAAAAGGCTAACACGAGTGTATTTGAGAGTGCGTAAATGATGTCACGAACTCCTATTTCCTTGATCTAACACCGATAACGTCTTTTCCTAATATACGAAAAATGGTGCGAACGAGCAAATGCTAACGCCGAAACTCAAGAAGACCAAGGTGGCCGTGGTGGTCATGGTGGTAGAGGTGGTCGTGGAGGCTATGGTGGCCGAGGTGGTCATGGAGAACATGTGGGGGTTCAAGAGCCGAACGGAACCCTAGTTGAGCAGCTTACGACACTATTGTCGACTCTTGCGGCTCAAGTGGCAGCTGTACTGGGAGTTAACATTGGAAATGGAGAACAACAAGCAAGAAATGAAGCTGAAGTGGAAAGACAAGAAGCGGTGGTTCAAGAGGTAGAGCAATTTAGAGATGTGGTCGTTGTTGTCGCTGAGCGCGAAGCGATTGTTAGGGAGAATGGCAACACTAGATATCGCCAAGGATGTACCTACAAAGATTTTCTCAACTGCAAGGCTATTGATTTTGATGGGAAGGGTGGAGCAACTGCTTATCTCCAGTGGATGGGAAAGATGGAGGCTGTAATTGATATGAGTCACTGCACTTAAGATCAAAGAGTTACTTATGTTGCTGGATGTTTTGTGTCTGATGCTTTTTCATGGTGTAACAATGAGATACGCGTTAGAGGAGGAAGAGATGCAGCCTTGGCTATGCCTTGGAAAGAGTTCAAGGATTTGATGCAAGCAGAATTTTGCCCTGTCCACGAGTTACAGAAATTGCAGACTGAGTTCCTTCAGCTTACGATGATTGGAGCAGACCATGCTGGCTACACTAGTAGATTCTATGAGCTATCTAGATTGATTCCCCACATGGTGGATTCTGAGCCAAAATGGATTGAGAAGTATATTGCCGGGTTAGAACCACATATTCATGTGCAAGTAGTGACTACCGGACCTACCATCATTCGAGATGTTGTGAGCAAGGCAGGAAGTCTGACTGAAGAACTAGTAAGAAGTGGTATTCTAAGTAGGGGAGGAAGCAAGATAAGGGAGTTGGTGGAGACGAGTAAGAGGATGGAATTCAGAGGAGACAAAAGAGCAAGAGTGGGAAGAGTGTATGCAGCGACCGAGATGGGCCAGAAGGGTTATGTTGACCAGCACCCTCTTTGTGGCAAGTGTAATCTGCACCATCTGGCGACTTCACCATGTAAAACTTGTTTCAACTGTCAAAAGTTTGGCTATCTTGCAAGAGATTGTAGAGCACCACGAGTTCAAGCAGCACCACTAAATGTTGTACAATTGAATGTCATCCCACCTAATACCATAAACCCTCAAGGAAACCGAGGGACTTATTATGAGTGTGGGAGCACTGACCACTACCGTAACCTATGTCCTCGACTTAACCGTCAGCCAGCCCCGGCAGCAGCGAACCCTAACCAGCTTCAGATTGCCAGAGGTCGGGTCTTTGCCTTAAATGCTGTGGAAGCTGCTAATGATCCTAATGTTGTTACTGGTAGATTTCTTCTAAACGATCATGATGCTACTGTGTTATTCGATTCTGGAGCTGACTATAGTTTTGTGTCTACTAACTTTTTGTGTAACTTAAATGTGCCAACATGTTACTTGCATACTTATTATGAGATAGAGGTAGCTAGTGCTCAACTGGCTAGACTAGATCGTGTAGTGCCTAAATGTATTCTTACTCTTGAGGACTATTCGTTTTACATTGACTTGATTCCGTTTGGAATGGGTAGCTTTGACGTTATCGTTGGGATGGATTGGTTGTCCCATGTTGATGGATCTATTGTTTGTCGCGCAAAAAATTCTTAGAATACCTATGAGTGATGGGCATGTACTAGAGATTCATGGTGAGCGAACCGAAACCATCAACCGACATCTTATGAGTGCTACTGAAAAAGTAGTCAAGCTAGCTGATATTCCTATCGTGCGTGATGTGGTGGGATTACCCCCACCTAGACAAGTCGAGTTTCACATTGATCTTGTACCTAACGCTATGCCAGTAGCTAAGTCACTGTATCGTTTGGTTCCTTCCAAAATACAAGAACTAGCGACACAATTGCAAGACTTACAAGATAAAGGATTCATCCGACCGAGTTCTTCGCCTTGGGGCGCACCGATATTATTTGTTAAAAAGAAGGACGGGTCCTTTCGCATGTGCATTGATTATCGCGAGTTGAACAAGCTAACGATCAGGAATCGATATCCATTGTCGCGCATTGATGAGCTATTCGATCAGTTGCAAGGCGCTAAGTACATCCTGAAGATTGATCTTCGTTCGGGTTACCATCAGCTGAGAGTACGTGAAGATGACATTCCATATACAACTTTTAGAATGAGATATGGGCACTTCGAGTTTTTAGTGATGCCCCTTGAATTGTCAAACTCGCCTGCTGTTTTCATGGATCTCATGAACCGTGTATGTAAGGCTTATTTAGATCAGTTTATTTTTGTATTCATCGATGACATCCTCGTCTACTCAGAGACAAAGAAAGAGCACGAAGTACATTTGAGGCAAGCGTTAGATCTTCTGAGAACTGAAAAGTTGTACGGAAAGTTTTCAAAATGTGAATTTTGGTTGGAAGAGGTGAAGTTTTTGGGTCATGTAGTTAATAAGGATGGAATAAAGTTCGATCCCAGCAAGATAGAAGCGGTGGAGCATTGGAGAAGGCTGGAGACACCAAAAGAGATCAGACAGTTCCTTGGATTAGCTGGCTACTACCGACGATTCATCGAAAACTTCTCAAAGATCGCACAACCCCTAACGTTGTTGACACACAAGGATAGAAGTTTTGATTGGGGCGAGAAACAAGAAGAAGCTTTCAAACTACTGAAGGAGAAGTTATGTAATGCGCCGATCTTAATTCTTCCTGACGAATCTGATGACTTTATTGTTTATTGTGACGCGTCGGGACAAGGATTAGGATGTGTATTGGTGCAGAGAGGAAAGGTTATTGCATATGCTTCTCGACAGCTGAAGATCCACGGGAAGAATTACACGACTCATGATTTGGAGTTAGGAGCTATCATTTTCGCGCTGAAGTGTTGGAGACATTACCTATATGGGACGAATACACAGACTATAAGAGTCTTCAACATATTTTTAATCAGAAAGATCTTAATATGCGTCAGAGACGATGGTTAGAGTTGTTTAGCGATTATGACTGCGAGATCCGTTATTATACAGGGAAGGCAAACGTGGTAGCTAATGCCTTGAGTAGGAAGGAAAGAGTCATACCAAGACGGATTAGAGCTATGAGCATTACCGTACACAACAGTCTGAAGGATAGAGTGATTGGGGCACAAGTAGAAGCAAACAAGAACGAAAATATTGATAGAGAAAGGTTGGGAGGTATGGCAGAACAATTCGATCAAAGTGAAGATGGAGGACGGTATTTTTGCGACCGATTGTGGATACCTGTGTATGGTGGATTAAAAAAGCTAATAATGGATGAAGTGTATCAAACTAGATATTCTATTCACCCATGGATAGATAAGATGTATCAAAACTTGCGAAATCTATTTTGGTGGCCAGGAATGAAAAACGATGTGGCGGTTTATGTGAGCAAGTGTTTAACATGTCTGAAGGTTAAAGCAGAACACAAGAAACCAGGAGGATTGCTAAGACAACCAAAGATTCCCGAATTGAAATGGGAAAGTATTACCATGGACTTCGTCACCAAGTTACCTAGAACCGATAGTGGTAAGGATGTAATATGGGTTGTAGTAGATCAACTGACCAAGTCAGCTCATTTTATACCCTTTCGATAAGATTATAAGATGGAAGAGTATGCACGATTGTACCTGAAATATATTGTAGCCAAGCACGGCATTCTAGTATCGATCATATGTGACAGAGATAGCCGGTTTACGTCAGGGTTTTGGAAGTCAATGCAACAAGCTACGGGAATGCGCATAGATATGAGCATGACCTATCATCCTCAGACAGACGGACAGAGTGAAAGGACGATACAGACTTTGGAGGACATGTTGAGAGCATGTGTTATTGACTTTGGGGGAAGTTGGGATACTCACCTCCCACTAATAGAGTTCTCATATAACAATAGTTATCATTCGACTATTGGGTGTCCGCCTTTTGAGGCTTTGTATGGAAGGAAGTGTTGATCTCCACTTGCATGGCATGAAGTGGGAGATATGCAACTGATAGGGCCAGAAATCATTGTGGAAACTACAGAAAGGATTGCACAAATCAAGGAGAACCTTATAAAGACTAGAGACATACAAAAGAAATATGCTAACAAACGAACGAAACCTTTAGAGTTTCAGGTTGGTGATCGAGTGATGCTTAAGGTGTCGCCTTGAAAGGGCGTAGTCAGATTCATCAAGAGAGGAAAACTAGCACCAAAATTTATTAGACCATTTGAGATTACAGAGAGAGTTGGTGTTGTTGCCTACCATTTGAGACTCCCTCAAGAGCTTAGTAATGTACACGATGTGTTCCACGTGTCAAACCTTAAAAAGTTTTAGTTGATGAGACAACATATGTTCCTTTAAACGAAATATGAGTAGACGACAACCTAAGTTTCAAAGAAGAACCTGTTGAGATTATGGAACGGGAGGTCAAAAATCTCAAAAGACATAAGTATACTATTGTGAAAGTTCGTTGGTACTCCCGTAGAGGCCCAGAGTTTACTTGGGAACGAGAAGATCAAATGAAGCTTAAGTATCCACACTTGTTCGCCTAACTCGATACATGAAGCTTAGTAAATAAACTTGAAACTTAGAGTGAAACTTGATGCTTGAAACTTAATATGTGATTGATGCTTAATGCGTAACTTGATTCTTGAAACTTAATATGTGATTGATGCTTGATGCTTGAAACTAAATATGTGATTTGATGCTTATAGTGTGATTCGATGCTTGAAACTTAATGCGTGACATGATACTTGTAGCTTAATGAGTAGACTTAAGACATGGAAACTTAGCGTGTAGCTCGACGCTTGGAAACTTGGTGTGTGGCTAGAACTTGAAACATAATGCGTGATTTGAATTTCGGGATGAAATTCCTTAAAGTAGGGGAGACTGTAACACCCATGAGTCGACCATGAAAAATTCTGAGTCATATTTAAAATTTTAAATACGAGAATACGACCTCGTAAAGTTAGTCGGCATCGTAGTTGTAAAACGACCTCGTATTCGTGTATCGACCTCGTATTTTTTTTGGTATCGACATCGTATCTGTGATACGACCTCGTAATTCTGTATCAGCCTCGTATTTTCATTTGGCCTCGTATTCATGTCTGGCATTGCAAATACGTATCCGGCATCGTATTTTTGTGTTAGCAAGGAAGCACCTCTATTTTACCCTACATATAAATCCTCATATTCTTTCACAAACTCTCATTCCATCAACTTAGCCTCCAAGAAAAACACACACAAACCTTTACTACCTCCCTTTTACTACCCCAAATTGCTACATCACTTCACAAACCCACTTTTACTACCTCACCATTACTACCCTATTTTACATCAAGTTTTATAAAAATCAAAACCTTATTTTGTTTAAATTTAGCTTTAACAACAGTATTTTTGTGTCCTAAACATCTCTACAAACTCATATATTACATATTCAAGGTATAAAATCAAAACCCACTTATGCTCTTTTTTTTGGTATTTTCGGTTTTTCTTATAATACACGCACTACACACGCCAAGTATCGAACGTTTTACGTCCAAAACGTTTAGAAACATTAATTACAACTTTTGTCAAAGTTACATGTGATTTCATTAACAAAATCTTGAGATATAAGAATTTTTATACATTTTTTATAAACTTTGTCCAAATAGATTTTTGAGTTTAAGTCTATTTTTCGAGTTTCTGACTTTAGGATTATTTTCCCATCATATTAGGGAGTCTAAAAGTACAATCTGATGTTAAAAACACCTTTCAGATCGAAATAAATGATTAGGGTATTCTAGAATGAATTTTGGGGAAGAACAACCCAGTTTGCAACACCGTCAATTTGCAACCTCGCATTTCCAATTACGACCTTGCAATTTCAATTTAGCCTCGCATTTCCAATTGCGACCTCGCATTTCAAGCCTCGCAAATCCAATTTTTGTCTTTTAGTGAAATACCACCCCAGATTTACTAGCCTCTCATTTTTAGCCTCTTATTTTAGCCTCTCAATTTCAATTTTGTCCTTTAGTGGAAATAAGACCCCAAATTCAATTTAATACCTCGAATTTCAATTGAGACCTCTGATTTTGATTACTACCTCGGTTTAGTCAACTTTGGTCAACTTTGGTCGGTTTAGTCAACTTTGGTCAACTTTAGTCGATTTGATAAACTTAGTAAAACTTGTAATTTGGTTAACTTTCGTCAAACTTGTAAAATCTGGTCAAAGTCAAACTAGTACGCTTTGGACGACATGTTACGAGCACGTTTACCTATATTGAATGAATACTTAATTGCGATAACTTGTAACAGATTGACTGCGTACCGGTTACTTGCTTTCTGATATCTCTCGTAGCTTGATCTTGTTGCTAGCAGTTAGGTGAGTTTCGTAACCCCTCTTTTAATATGTTTTAGGGTGGAAGGATACTCGTGCCTTTATGTCTATCATTATTTTTGGTTATTTGACTGTACTGTATGATGTGCACTGTGATACTTGATACTTGACACTTGATACTGGATACCAATGGTGGAGTTGGAGGCACCAGATACTAGATACTTGACACTTGATACTTATGGTGGAGTTGGAGGCACTAGATACTTGATACTTGATACTTGCACCTTAGGCCTGGTATACCGTAAGTGCTGGTGGCATAGAGATACTTGATTCTTGCTATCATAAGTAAGTTGATAGCCATATTGTTGTGTGGATCTTGATGATACTTCGACCTGGCACCATAACTTGATACTTGTTTACAAAACCCACGAACTCACTAATCACTGTGTTGACACTTTTGAGTATCCTTTCAGGTGAGCATGTGAATCGTGTTAGAGGTGGCTAAAGAGCATAGCATGGTGACCTGTAGCAGACCAGACTAGGATTTTGGAGCTGCATATCTTATGTTTTGTTATGTTTGCTATATGTTTAGACTATGGCATTATGCCTAAGTGTTAAATCCCTGCGTGGGAGTTTTATCTATGTTTTTTATTTGAATCTTGACTCTATGTTTAATATTTATGTTTAAATTCTATGAAATGTGTGTTATTTAAGTATTCATGTAGCTACTCTACGTAATATCCATGACGCGTGTACTATACGTCGCATCCCGAGTTTTCCGCCTTAGTCAGGGTGTGACATACTCATTCTCCATGGCATGAAGTTCAACAACAGTTTCATTCATACTATGCATATTCTAATTGCGCACGAACTCCTAAAAAAATCCGCTTTATAGGTTCATGCCAATAGTAATAGGCAGATGATAAACATAGTGAAACCTTTCCAAGTACCTTTCCAATGGTTTCATGAGGACTAACCGATGTTCCATGCTCGTGTTGCAAGTCATGAAGTTGAATAACTAGGTCGAACAACTCCACCCCGGCTTGCTTTTTGTATAAACACTTGAGCTCGTTAATCATATCACGAGGAAAATAATTTTCAAATTTCTTTTGAAGGTCGGCATTCATGTTTCCCAACATTAAACAAGCAATCTCATTGTGTCTATCATACCGAGCATTGTATGCAGCCAACTTTCAAGTTGAAGCATTCGCTCCCGGAACAATGGTTTCTGCTCATCAATGACTTGAAACCAGTCATTGAAGTTTCGTTTCAGAAAGTCTTTCCCTTTCTAGCATCGACCTGAAAGCCGATTGGTGTATGTTTTGAGAAGGATTTGTTGTTGCCATCTTCAAAACAGACAAAAGTTCAATTATCAGTATTTTTGATAATTAATCCTTAAAAAACGCAATTTACCCTTGTTAAATTCATCTAACAAATTACTTTTCACTAAGGCTAGGATCCAACTTGACATACAATCATTTCATCTGTTGATCAGCTAGAAATGACGGTATTCAAAAGGTAATTAAGGATCGATAATTGCATTCATGCAACTCCTAGAGTTATGGGACTTACAACAACACTGTAAAGGGGTATTAAGTGTTTTGTAAACATGTTTTGTCCCATCTTATGCCACGGGTCAAGGATCTCACCTCTTAACTCGTTTTAAGTCGCCCAATTAAGAACATGTAGATAGTCCACTGCTGGTCTCACAACAGAGTGGTAATCTACCTTGAAGAGATACAATTCGCCTACGGTCTCACGTAGGAGAGAAAAGCACTTGCAAGTGTTCTAATCAAAGTGGGTGGCAATGACTTAACTTTAGATGGGTAATGCATTTGATGTGAATCAAAAGTTTATGTATGAAGACTCACGCATAATCTTCCTAACAATAATTTAATAAAATCATTTGTATAGTCTTAACAACACAAGAGAGCTCGGTAGCTCCATTTGAACGCACAAGGAAGCGCAAGGGCAAAGGTTTGCGATGAACGCAATTAATAACCCGCCCTTTTAGAAGGCTAACACACTCCGACTTATACCTCTCATAGAGTTTGTTCAAATGGGTGAGCCGGTGTATCTCAAGGTTGTAAGACTCCAACTTTATTAATGAAATCTCTATTTCGATAGTTCTTAGTCAAGTTTATATTTTTCCAAGAAAACAATTTTGCATCACCTTTATACAACTTATAAACAATACAAATATTAATAAACTTACTAATTACCGAACTACTTTACTCAAGAAATCTTGTTTTGATACGTTGAACCAGGAAGCCCAGGCACAGATGGTTGGCTTGGTGTTTAACAAGCCATCTAGTTTCTCGAAGTTCTTCTTCGACGAGAAGAGAAAACAGATCACAGCCATAGGCAAGAAGAGGTTTTTGTTGTTTCCTCGACTTGTGATGATGATAATTAATGCTCGACTTCCGAATCTACCTGCTGGAAGGGAAGTAAAGCAAGTGAGTACGATCATCAGACGTGGTTATGATGAGTTTTTGTCTCGATATCCTAATGATCCAAATGCACAAGATGTTGCATTGTTCGGTGCTATTATCAATGCCAACTACATTGCACCAGCTGATGAGGTCATATCAGTGTATGACGGGCCTCAGGCAGAAGATGGTGAAGCTGCAGGGAATGTTGAGCTTCCGGAGAAGTTACATGATGTAGAAGTGCAGACAGATGCACCAAAAGAGCCTGAAGTTGTTGTGCAAGCTGCAAATGATTTAATAGACCAAGCTGAAGCCAATCTAGAGATTGTTGATGACATGCTGGAAGGGAAGTGAAGCAAGTGAGTACGATCATCAGACGTGGCTATGATGAGTTTTTGTCTCGATATCCTAATGATCCAAATGCACAAGATGTTGCATTGTTCGGTTCTATTATCAATGCCAACTACATTGCACCAGCTGATGAGGTCATATCAGTGTATGACGGGCCTCAGGCAGAGGATGGTGAAGCTGCAGGGAATGTTGAGCTTTCGGAGCAGTTACATGATGTAGAAGTGCAGGCAGATGCACCAGAAGAGCCTGAAGTTGTTGTGAAATGATGTAATAAACCAAGCTGAAGCCAATCTAGAGATTGTTGATGACATTCTGGAGCAAATGGCTGATCCAGAGGGTGATATTGCATAAGTGCAGAGGTATAATGCCAATGCTCAAGATTTAATGAACGTAGACCTGGACCGGGATATAGATGATTATGTGGTTGAAGCTATAGTTGGTTCAGAAGCCGCTAGAGCTAGTGGATCAGGTGCTGCTGAGGCTAGTGGATCTGGAGTTGGTCAGGCTAGTAGATCAGGTGGTAATGATGTAGGTAGACGAAAGGATGTTGTTGAAGTAGAACCTGACAGAGAGCCTTCTAAGCATGGTAATGATGATGATTCCAGCAGTGATGGTGATGATCCTTACTAATCACATGCATTCGTCAGAGTTGGATCAATGATGGTTCCTAAACCTACACATGCCACTCAAGGAAGAAGAAGAAGAAGAACAAGAGAGGATGATGACGCAGATTAGGAGCCAGAGCAGCAAGTGCCTAAAAGAAGAACACTTGTCAAGGAACAAGAAGCTTTTGCTGCTGCTGGTGTCTCTCAAAGTGCTCCAAGGGTTGTTGTACAAGAGACAAGACAACCACAGACATCGGAAGAAGCTACTCTAGATATTGCTAGTCTGCAGAGACAACTATCTGAGTAGAAAGAGCAGTATGACAGAGACATGTCAGAAATGAGAAGCTTGATCCATGGATTGTCCAAGAACTTCAAGAATGAAGCTGCCAAGAATGTAAAGCTTGTTGATAAGCTGAACAAGGCAGAGGTCGTAGTATCTAATATGTACAAGAAGTATTTGGCTCTAGATGAGAAGGTTAGGAGGATGGCAGATGCATTAAAGAAGGGAGTCAAGATCTCAAAAGATAAAATGCATGAGCTCATCAACATTTATCTCAAGGTTAAAGCTGAGAGAGACAGTTTAGGTTGTAGAGGTGATGAGCTGGCTAAGGCAAGGCATGATGATGATCATAATGAAGATCCTGATGCTGCCAGAGCTACTCAAGAGCTAAGAGGGAGTTCTGTGTTCAGAACAGAGACTCAAGGTGAGTCTAGCCAGGCTGGTATTGCTGGCAAGGCAACCTCAGAAACTCCTTACAGAAGATGTTGACGTTGACAGATTGGGTAAGGGTTTGGTAGGGCAATCTGAAGCTGTTGCTCTTGATGATGAAATTGCTAGTACTCAGGATAGTGAGTCGACCAAGACCGAGTCTACTACCAATACTTCTATAGAGTTAGATTTGCACCCAGTGATCGTGCATATACTAGAGAAGAGATTGGGATATGATCCACAGGCTCATATGAGAGCTAGAGCAGATATTATGGATTGTGATGATTTTTATGATCCAGGATCTATGAGGGATCAAATGATGGAACGGTTAGGGTTAGCTCATACTCCTTCAGAGTCAGAGTCAGATTCTGATTTTGAGAATGAGACTAAGACTGAGGGGGAGCAGAGCAAGAGCAGGAAAAGCAGAGGAAGTAGATTGATGACAAATATGAGACGAAGACATTTATTTTAACGTCTAAAAGCTATTGCCAAGGGGGAGTCTGTAAGTGCACATCTATGTTAATAGCAATCTAGATTGTTTGAGCTTAATTGTAATATGTCTTTGTCATGTGATTGTCACTAATGGACTTTGTATTATGCATAGAATACTAGATTAAGTTTAAGTATTGAATGTGTAATAAATCTGCTAAGGAGGAAATACGACCTCGTAATTGCAGGGTCAATTAGAGGTGGCTTATAGGAATACGACCCCGTATTTGCAGGGCCAAATACGAGGCTAGAGCACGATTACGACCTCGTAATTGGGTCGAGCTGGGCATGAAATACCACCTGGTCGTGCTGAAGCCTTTTCGGAGGTTTTCCTATAAATACCGAACCCCAACAGAGTTTAGGGTTGAACATTTGTCGAATTATCAAGCATATATTGTAGGTTAATAGGTCAAAGGATTGTTCTGCTAGCCCGAAGAAGATCTGCGAGGCAGCAGGTGATCTAGGGGATTCGTTGTGAATCACCAAGTTATAGAGAGGGATTCCACACCTCTGGATAGCTGGAGCAAACTATTAATGATCCGATTAAAGGGGACTTACAAGATCTGTTTTGGGTGAAGCAGGATGTGTGAATAGCTTCAGCCCAGAAATGTGGTTTCACATTGTTTTGAGTCATCATAGATCTTGCAGCTTCAATCAAAGTTTTGTTTCTTCTTTCTGCAACACCATTTTGTTGAGGTGTTCTGGCAGCTGAGTAGACTTGTGAAATGCCTTTTTCACTATAAAAAGAATTAAGAGTGACATTTTTTAATTCAGTGCCATTGTCACTTCTAAATTGCCTAACAGGTCTTTTGTAAAGTACTTCATCTTGCTTGATGAAGTGAATAATGTTGTCAGCAACCTCACTTTTGTGTTTTAGAAAGAAAACCCAGGTATATCTTGAATATTCATCAACAATGACCAAGGTGTACCTCATCCCATTGAAGGAAGGAGTACTTATTGGTCCAAAGAGATCCATATGAAGCAGATCTAGGCAGTTGTTGATGGTAGAGCATGTTTTATATTAGAATGTAGCCTTGTTTTGTTTGCCTTTCTCGCAAGCACCACACAGCTTATCCTTCTCATACTTGATCACTGGAATACCTGACACCAACTCCTTCTTGCACAGCTTGTTGATGTCTTTAAAATTCATATGAGATAGTTTCTTATGCCACAACCAATTCAACTCATCTTGAGATTTTGACATGAAACACACTCTTTTGTAACAGTTGGATTCCTCATATCAAATGAGTACAAGGATTCATCTCTCTTTGCAACAAGAACCACATTGCCTTCCAAATCAAGAACAATTCCCTTATCAGCTCAAAATCTCACTTCATATCCAGCATCACATAACTGACTTACACTAATCAGATTGTGCTTCAAGCCATTTATAAAAGAGAACCTTCTGAAAGTAAGGGGACCATTTGAAAGTATACCAAATCCTTCAGTCTTTCTTTGAGAGCCATCTCCGAAAGTAACATTAGGACCAGTGTGATTCCTAAAGCTACTTAGCAGGGACTTACATCCGGTCATATGCTTGGAACACCCACTGTCCAAGTGTCAGGTATGTGCATCATAATAGCCCTACATTTTCAATAAGAAATTAGTTCTTTTTGGGAACCCACCCAAGGATAGGTTCACCAGAGCTGACCATTTGGTCTGACTTAGATTGCAAAACAGAACATGGACTCCTATCAGATTTGGATACCCATTGTTGCTTGATCTGACCTTTACCAGATTTAAAATTCTTTATAGCAACATCTAGAGTTTCCTTCTTTGCAAAACCTTTGCCTATCCCAGATTTCTTACATTCAATTCTCAATTTACTTTGATCAACAACTTTAGAATCAAATACCTTGTTAAGTAAATTATCATTTGAAGAAATCCCACCAGTTCTGGACTCAACATATTTTGAAATCATTTTGTTAGAGTCAGACGTGGAGTTGTTTGAAATAGACACAGATTTGGTTTGTGACTGACTTCCTTTAGAACCAGACTTCTCATTCTTTAACAATTTCACTTTCTCTTTTGGAACACTATGATCTCTAGTTTTTCTTTTATTTATCTTAGACAAAACATTGTTTGTTTTAGACTTGGAATCTAATTCAGATTGAGTAATAGTCAATTTGGATAAGTCAAGTCTTTCCTCAGGTTTTAATTCATCAACCCTGTTAGACTTAGACACAGCTTCAGCAATGGTTTGACTCATGGTTTCAGGATCATTAAACCCAATACCAGATTTTTGAACCAACTTAATTGGTTTAGAATTCTTCCCTTTGGTTTGGACTTTGGGTGGTGCAGGAGGCTGATAACAAGGCTCCGTAGCACATACTTCAGCAATGGCTATGGCCCTATCATAATCACCATCAAAAATAGCTTAGATCTGATGAGGTATTTGGTCATTTACACACTTAGCAGTTCTTTTGGAACATATGCACCATGATTCAGAGATTTGCTTTACTTTCAAAAAAAATTTCTTCTGCAGTTTTAGCTTCTTTAACCAAAATTGAGTTTAATTGTTTTTGAGTTTTAACTTCAGATTCAAGTTTCTCAATGGTGTTACTTTTAGAACTGTTATCAAGTTTCAAAATGTGTAATTCCTTTTTGAGTTCTTAATTAAAGTGTTTTTGCAAATAAACTTCATCACCCAGTCTAGACAGTTTCTCAATATCAGTCAGATTAGAAAAAGAAATTACCTCAGGTGAAGCAGTCTGACTTGTTGATGCCTAGTGAGCTGACTCAGATTGTTGTTGTATCTTTGCAAGATCTTCAGCAAATTTTTGTGTTGCTTCTGTAGCCATGAAACACTTGGCATCTTCATACATCTCATCATCAGATGAAGTTGCACTTTCAGCCCAGTCCTTGGCAACCAGACTCTTTTCATCTTTCTCAAGTTTCTTACTCAGCTCAGCCACTTGTGCCTTCAAATATTTGGTCTTGAGCTTCGAGTATTTTTCACTTCTTCCACATTTGGTAGGCACAACTTGCGAAGACTCTTTGGATCTACAATCACCAGCCATATGTCCAGACTTGCCACACTTGTAACAACAAGGCACATGTCCAAGTTTGGGAACATGATAGCCACATATTCACTTCTTCCACCTTTGGTAGGCACAACTTGCGAAGACTCTTTGGATCTACAATCACCAGCCATATGTCCAGACTTGCCACACTTGTAACAAGTGACTTTGGGCATGTCAAATGTCTTCTTATTCTTATCAGCTTGCCCAACTCTCCCTTTTCCTTTCAACTTACCAAAAGATCTCCTTCTGATCCTATCAGCCAACATGGCCACTTCATTGGCTATATCTTCACCACCAGATTCATCACATTCAGATCCAGAACAAACAGAGTTAGTTTTATCATTAACAGCAACAATAACAGATCCTTCAATACAAGGAATGATCTCATTACTCATTAAGCTAGGGTGTTCAGTCATAGAGGCAACAAGTGCAGTAGGAGGCTGACTATAAGAATTACCCAAAGCAATCATCTTCTCAGCTTCTGAACATTCTTGATTATGAAGTAAACCAAAAAGTCCAGGGAGATCAAGATCTTTGTACACAGAACTTAATTTCATAGATTAAATATAATTATTCCACTTTGGTGGTAATGAATCAAGAAATTTGCTTTTTAAAACCTCATTTTTCTTAGTAATACCAACAGCAGCTAGATCATTAACCAAAACATTAAAACAGGTATGAGTATCAGTCAAGGGTGTGTTTCTCAATGAGAAAAATCTCTCATACCTCCTGGTTAAAGTAGTTATGGTGGATTCCATGGAGGTAGAGCATCCTTCAAACATGTAGTCAAGGTACCTCACATTTTCTTAGCAGTATAATACATTTTAATAGAATGGTAAATGTCTTTAGGCACAGCTTGAACAATGAAATTTCTAGCCTTCACATCCAAGTTTGCCAGTTTCCTATCCTCAACCCCCCCCCCCCCCCAATCTGCCTTGTCCTTAACAATGGATTTAACTATGGCAGGAATGGTTGGTTGACCATCTCTGACCACAACATCTACCACAAGGGTCTGTGTAAGAACATAAGGACCATCTGCAACGATGCCAGACATATTATTGTCGATGGATTCAAGGAACAAAGACATGCGACCTTTCCACCCACTGAAATCATCTTTATGATGAACCATTGTCAACAAAAGATGACATTATGCTTTACTATAAAGGAAAATAAGCAAGGATCAAGTCAAGTTAATTCTTAACCCTTGCTCTAATACCTCTTATTATGTCCCACGGTGTCTCAATATACCAGAGTATAATGAACACATAAAGTTGTAGAGGGGGTAAATACAACTTTTCCTTAATCTTTTCCAACTTTTAACAAAACGTTTTAGAGACTCAGATACGTATATTAAACAAGTAAAGATTGTGAATCAATAAAACAGTAAAGCTAACATTCTTGCACACAGATTGTAATTTTCAAATGTAACTCTTTATTAAGAAATAATCTATACAAAGAATTACAGGGTTGTTGCGGAAACAAGATAGCCTACAGATATCTAAACAACCCTTTGAAATGACAAATTACAATCAACAAGTTTTTACTCAAGAAGATCAGCCAAAGCTGATCATTTACAGGCTAAGCTATGTGTAAGAGCAGAGAAACTTATTATGAAGAATGATTATAAGGAATGTCACGCACATGCAAACAAGGAATGTAGCTTTTATAGGCGAAAGCTCTTCTTCTCTTGGTGTCCAATTAAGCCACGTATTCTTCTTTTGTTGGACGATCAAGGAATATTATGATCGTGCCTTTCATGGTACTTGTGCTCCCCAATTCTGCAGCATGTTATTTTGATCCTCCAATGAGAGTACGGACACGCATATGTAATACAACCACCAACCTAGATTCTAGGAACTTTCCTAGTCACGTCATTTGTTCTTATCAACAAATCCAGGTTGTTATCTTCATTTGATTGTCAGCATAGATAGGCCATTTGTCAAAGCACAAATCTCTCTAAGTGTTTCCAAGTTGACTGCCAATCCCAAGCTGACTTCCACTATCAGCTCGGTCATCTATGTTCAATCCTTCTCTTCAAATTGGACTGAATGCTATAACCATTTGATGCAGCTTGAACAACACTTGCTTCCATAAGATTAAACAATTACAAAGTATGAAGCATGATATGGGTCAAATACAGATCACAAGCTGTGTCAGCTCAGTCTGACCCAGATCAAATTACAAGAACCAAAAGATTTTTAAGTGTTTATACATCAGATTTGTCATCATTAAATTTAAAATTAACATTGGGACTCAACAGACCCTTTTTGGACTCTAAATAAGGTGGACTCTAAATAACTTTTCCATATACATATATATATATTTATAGAAAAGTGAATATGTGGCTATCATGTTCCCAAACTTGGGTATAGATCCCTCACATATCAATTTATTAATATTTGTTATAAAATAAATAAATTACATGGTCCCCAAGAATTTTATTAACTAAAAAAATGACATGTGAGGGTTTTATACCTTAAAATTCATGGGTGTCATGTGATAAAAAGTATGTATATATATAGAAAAGTGAATATGTTGCTATCATGTTCCCAAACTTGGGTATAGATCGCTCACATATCAATTTATTAATACTTGTTATAACATAAATAAATCACATGATCCCCAAGAATTTTTATAACACCCCGCTAAAGCGGAATATACGGGATGTACAGATAAGCACAATTGCACACAGTACAAGTTCCAACACAGCCAATAACATTAACAAGAGAAGAAGTATAATGGTTATTATAGGACATGGGATATACCCAGAATAGCTAATATTCGAAAGACAGAACAATTTTCTTAAAGTACCAAGTCTTGAACTGAACAAGCAAAGGAAAGTCTTCACAGCTCCTGATCTTGAATGCTCGAACAAACGCCAAATGAGATGAGCTTAAAAGAGGAAGACTCCTATGCTAAAAGATCTACTAGCCTAGCCTGAAAGGCATGTAAGTTCAAAAGGTCAACTTCAAAAGTAGTTGGTGAGATTCACATAAAGTACGATTTAGTTTACATATAAATAATATGTAGAGTAAGAACAAGATCACAAGATTCGTACGTTTAACAAAAGTACTTTGTAGTAGTAGAAAAGTAAGAACTAGGTTATAAGATCTGTACGTTCACATAAGTACTTTGTAATAGTAAGAACAGTACAAGAACATATAATGAACTATAAGTATAATTTGTCACTGCTAACCCGATTGGCCAGAACTGAACTGTAATGTAAAGATATGCTCATAATATTGAAGTACGTCAAGTAAGATCTAGGTCAGAACAAGAACAAATAATATGCATCCTCCAGAATTGCGGAGAATGAGGGTGGGCCTACCCTAAACAGCGCTGTCCATAATTACCTACGGTTCAATCCCTGAACTGTGGGATGTGAATTGATAGCAGTGAACAAGAACTGTACAAGTACAAATAAGAACTAGAACATGATAATGAACAAGTACAGTAGTATAAATGTATTTAAGGATCTTGCCCATTCAAGACTTAAATACTCTTTTAAACAGTTAAAAATCATGTCATGAGTATCTCATAAGTTCATATAATAGTACGTAAAATAGTTCAAGAACATATGTACAAGTACAAAATAGTTTTCATGCTCTTCAGTCCCCGATAAAAGAACTTGAACAAAATGTACGAAAGGAGGATTAGTGAACTCACAGTGATCTGGCACAAGCACAGTTTATAAGCACAGAGAACAAGTACAGAGATAGATAAGTTGTATCTTTCAAAATCCAAGCACGTCTTGATGGAAGCCTATGTACATGTCATTGATCATACATAAGTACGTATATTAGTTCATGTGATTAATTATTCACTGAAATGTCCTTGATGAACTGATGATTTGGTCCTTGATGATCTTTGAACGTTTTGACTCAAAATGAGTTTGAATGAACTTAGGTACTTGAAATAGACTCGATCTGAACGTCTTTGAACTCACACATAAGTAATTACAATGTTAATTAGTTGAACGTGTCTTTAATAATGAACTTTAGCCTTAAGAACTTAATTTGATTGTTCATAGAACTTGCACTTTAATGATTACGGTGAATCAGGACTTTAATGTACTCGATTAAGATTTGCACAATGTACGTAGCTCTAGATCGTTTTAAGTTTAAGTATGATAAGTTATAGGACAAGTTCGTTTTAGAGTTCAAAATCTTATTAGTTTCAGAGTCGTCTTAGTGTTTCATGAGTATCAAGGTCGTTCTAGGGTTTTATTAGGTTCAAGGTCGTCCTAGGGTTTCTAGGACCAAGATCGTCTTAGATATCTGAACAAGATCAAGATCGTTTTAGGTGTTGAACAAAGTCAAGATCGTCCCATAGTCTGGCCAAGATCGTTTCATAGATGTACAAGTACAAGATCGTTTCATAGTTACTAGGTCAAGATCGTTCTACATGTTGGCTCAAGATCATTCTAGGTTCCTAGGGTTCAAGATCGTTTCAAGTGACTAAGAACAAGAACGAGGTACATGATCATTTCTAGTTCACGAACACTGATTGAGCGAAACCAATCTCAAAAGATCAGTTACCCAGAAGTGCATGGTTCCTAACCACAACAACGAAACAACATCACAACACAACACAAGATCCAACGAGCGAGCACCAAAGGAACAAGGGGCTGCCCTAGGATGGTCTTGGCTTCAAGATCGTCCCATCAGGACCGTCCTAGCCTCAAAACGGCTTTGAACAAGCACAAGTACACAAACGAATGTTTAGATCGTTTTTCAGGACTTGGTTGGACATTGCACATGCACATATACACACAATAACATTATCTATTAACCCCATTACTAGTTTTCAAGATCAAATATCACATGAACAAGTTGTGACTTCAAGAACAAGTTGTACCTTCACTTTCAAAAATGGGTTTTGTAGATTAAAGCATGTTATGACCCAAATTTGTTTACACAAATGTTATTAAACATATTTAGACACAGACCCATTAACTATTAACACGATTTTCATTCAAAAATTAGACCAAATCATCAAGAACATGAACTTGAAAAAGTACACTTTTAATTTGATCAAAAACTCATCAAATGTTTTTGTTACCTGAGAAATGATTCAAGAAGTGTGTTTTGATTATCACATGGATGCTAAACGTACAAACGATTTTGATTAAATGTATCAAAATCAAAAGATGCTCTTGTGTGTGTTTTATGGTGGCTGAGTGTGTGTTTTAGTGAGAGAGTGGTGAGATGGAGAAGATGAGGAGAATGGGGTTTCTTTCTCTAACTCTCTATTTATAGTTTTCCAATATTAAATGAACTTAATAAGTGCAAGGACTATTTGCAACATTTTGAACTAGAACTTTTATGAATACGAACGTTTACGAACCGAACATTAATATTTCATGGTATTTTAGTCATAAACTCGTCATATAAATCAAGATTTAAGATCAAATTGACCTTCATATAAGTACATATTTTGGTCTAAAGCACGTCAAGAACTTAAATAAATTGAACTGTCTAGCCGTTCTAATGGCGAAAGTACGATTCAAAGAACTTATTTAGAACATTTCTAAGACGGTTGTTACATTCTCCCTACTTAGAGGATTTCGTCCTCAAAATTAAGAGTCTTGTCGATCAAAAAGATGAGGGTACTTCTTCTTAATGAAGTCCTCGCGTTCCCAGGTGTCATTATACCCATGTCTAGCACTCCAGCGTACACAAACTAGTGGTACTCTGCTCTGTCTAGTCTGTTTAGCATCTCTGTCAATGATCTCGATGGGCTCTTCAGTGAACTCAAGCCCTTCGTCGATATGAACATCCTTTGCAGGAATGACGGTCGGATCGTCAGCCAAGCATTTCTTTAAATTGGACACGTGAAATGTGTCATGAACATTGCCAAGTTCTAGAGGTAGTTCCAGCTTGTACGCTACTGGTCCCACACGTTTAATGATCTTATAAGGTCCGATGTACCGAGGCGCCAATTTTCCTTTCTTGCCAAAATGGGCAGTACCTTTCCATGGGGAAACTTTTAATAGAACTTTATCGCTTACTTGGAACTCTAAAGGTTTACAGCATTTGTCAGCCTTGAGCAGCTTTAAGCTTTTCTTTGATAAGAGCAATTTTGTCAATAGTGAACTGCACAACTGGGAGCTTCATCCAGCTTCTTTCACCGACGTCTAGCCAACAAAGTGGTGATCTGTACTTACGCCCATATAAGGCCTCAAACGGTGCACACTGAATACTAGTGTGATAGTTGTACGAGAACTCGATCAATGGAAGATGTTTATCCCAACTTCCTCTGAAATCTAATGCACAAGAACGGAGCATGTCCTCCAAGGTCTGAATAGTACGTTCGCTTTGTCCATCTGTCTGAGGATGATAAGCGGTGCTCAAGTTAAGTCTAGTTCCTAAAGCTTCTTGAATTGACTGCCAAAAGTCAGATGTGAAGCTAGGATCTCGATCTGACACGATTGATAAAGGGACACCATACTTGGTCACAATATCTTCCATGTAAATCTCAGCGAGTCTCTCCAATGAGTAGTCATCACAGATTGGAAGAAAAAGAGCTGATTTCGTCAGTCTGTCTACTATCACCCAAATGGAGTTATGGTTGTCTTTTGTACGAGGTAGTTTCATGATGAAATCCATGGTAATGTCTTCCCACTTCCACACCGGGACTTCCAATTGCTTCAATAAACCGGAAGGTTTCTAATGTTCGATCTTAACTTTAGAACATGTCAGGCATCTGCTGACGTACTCAAAGATCTCTCTTTTCATCCCAGGCCACCAATAGTCTAGTTTCAGGTTCTTGTACATCTTGTCTGCACCCGGATGAATCGAGTACCTTGAACTATGAGCTTCCTGCATGATGATCTCTCTAATACCATTAACTGCAGGGACCCAAACTCGGTTCTTGAACTTCTTGACTCCTTCGTCATCGACTTCAAGTTCTTGAGCGATTGGGCCTAACCGTTCTGCCTTTAGGTTTTCTGGTCTCAATCCGATCTCTTGATCTGCGATCACATGTTGTCTTAAGTCTATACGGTCTGCTTCCTTGATAGATAAGATTTTAACTCGTTCTTTTCTGCTTAGAGCATCAGCTACTACATTCGCCTTTCCAGGATGATACTTGATGTCACAATCGTAATCACTTAGTAATTCCACCCAACGCCTTTGTCTCATGTTCAGTTCTTTTTGATTGTACACATGTTGCAAGCTCTTATGATCGGTGAAGATAGTACATTTAGTCCCGTATAAGTAGTGCCTCCAAATCTTTAGGGCAAAAACAACTGCTCCAAGTTCTAGATCGTGAGTGGTATAATTCTTTTCATGCACTTTGAGTTGTCTTGATGCGTAGGCGATCACTTTGCCTCTTTGCATTAGTACACTGCCTAGTCCTTGATGTGAAGCGTCACAGTACACGACGAAGTCTTCGGTGCCTTCAGGCAAAGTTAGAACAGGGGCTTCACACAGTCTATCTTTTAGGGTTTGGAACGCTCGTTCTTGTTGTTCACCCCAAATAAAGTCTTTGGTCTTTTGAGTCAGTTGAGTCAAGGGTAGTGCGATTTTAGAGAAGTTCTCAATAAAACGACGATAATAGCCTGCTAGTCCAAGAAAACTACGAACTTCAGTAGGAGCTTTCGGAGCCTCCCACTTTTTAATTGCTTCAATCTTGGCCGGGTCGACATGAATGCCTTGTTCGTTTACGACGTGGCCGAGGAACTGTACTTGGCAAAGCCAGAACTCGCACTTAGAGAACTTAGCATACAATTCTTCATCGCGAAGAATTTGAAGAATAGATCTTAAATGTTGTTCATGATCAGTCTTGTTTCGAGAGTACACGAGTATGTCGTCGATGAACACAATAAAAAAATTGTCTAAGAACGGACGACAGACACGATTCATTAAGTCAATAAAGATCGCTGGAGCATTAGTCAGACCAAATGGCATAACGAGAAATTCGTAATGACCGTAACGAGTACGAAAAGCTGTCTTTGGGACGTCACCATCCTGAACACGGATCTGGTGATAACCCGAACAAAGATCGATCTTAGAGAAGTACGAAGCACCTTGCAATTGATCAAACAGATCGTCTATGCGAGGTAGGGGATACCGGTTCTTAATGGTTAACTTGTTCAGTTCACGATAGTCTATGCACATTCTAATGGAGCCATCATTCTTCTTGATGAATAAGATTGGTGCTCCCTAAGGAGATGAACTAGGACGAATAAAACCTTTGCTCAAAAGTTCTTGTAATTGATTGGACAGTTCTTGCATTTCAGGAGGACCTAAACGATACGGTGCTTTAGCGACTGGTGCTGCACCGGGAAC
This sequence comes from Erigeron canadensis, assembly GCF_010389155.1. Taxonomy (NCBI): domain Eukaryota; kingdom Viridiplantae; phylum Streptophyta; class Magnoliopsida; order Asterales; family Asteraceae; genus Erigeron; species Erigeron canadensis. Next base: position 13,103,192 of record NC_057764.1, read on the forward strand.
TAGATCAATATTGAACTCGACTTGTCTAACAGGTGGAATGCCTGGTAAGTCGTCAGGAAAGTCCTGTACAATGGGGATGTCTTGAACTTTCTGTTCTTTAGCACTTTTATCGATGACATGAGCTAGGTACACAAGATGATCTTTATTGTCTAAGTACTTACAGAATTTCATGGCTGTGACGATCTTAAGTTCGTTCGTGGACTTGTCGCCATGCAAAATTAAGATCTCGCCGTTCTGGAGCGGTATATGAACTGATTTCTCGTGGCAACAAATAGTCGCGTGGTGTTTGGATAGCCAATCCATTCCCGCAATAATATCAAAGCTACTAATCTCGACAGGGATTAGATCAATCGTAAAGTTCTTGTCTACTAAGATCAAAGGACAATCTAGAGCAATTTCGTTAGTACCGTACTTTTGGCCATTTGCATACTCTACCACATATTTATCATTTAGTTTGCCAGTTATCATGCCAGTCTTAGCTTTAAAGTCTAATGCAACAAAGCTACGTTCAGCACCGGAGTCAAATAGTACGGAAGTATAATGTTTGTTCAGAAGAAAAGTACATGTCACAACCCGAGGGTTCTGACGAGCTTCCTCAGCGTTCAGAGCAAAAACACGGGCGTTAGCTGGGCCTTGCTGATTGATCTGTTGGTTCTGGTTCCTTGGCCCGCGTTATTACAGAACATGGGATATACCCAGAATAGTCAAAATCAAGAAAGACAGATTAATTGTCTTTACAGAAACAAGTCTTGAACTGAATTGAGCAAAAGGAAGTCTTCACAGCTACTGATCTTGTACGCACGAACAATCGCCAAAGGAATGAGCTCAAAGGATGAAGACTCCTATGCTAAAGGATCTACTAGCCTAGCCTGAAAAGCATGTAAGTTCAAAGGGGTCAACTACGAAAGTAGTTGGTGAGATTCACATAAAGTACTTATTAGTTATCCATAATAATAATATGTACAATAAGAACAAGTCATAAGATCGGTACGTTTATTAAAAGTACTCTGTAATAGTAAGAACGGTTTTAAGAACAAGTATGCACTTAATATGTATGTATATAATTACTGCTAACCCGGTTGGCCAAAGATGAACAATAACGAACCAGTAAGCTCACATAATCAAGTAAGCTATATATATGACCTAGATCAGAACAAGTACAGATAATATGCATCCTCCTGAACTGTAGAGAATAAGGGTGGGCCTACCCTAACAGCACTGTCCATAATTACCTACGGTTCATTCCCTGAACTGTGGGATATGAATTGATAGCAGTAAAGATAGAACTCATACATAGAACGATAAGTACATAATAGAGAACAGTATATCAATATAAGTATATTCAGGTCCTGCCCATTCAAGATCTAAATATACATCAGAGAGTATGTATAACGGTATTCATGTATTCAAGATCCTGCCCATTCAAGATCTAAATACACATCAGAGAGTATGTATAACGGTATTCATGTATTCAAGATCCTGCCCATTCAAGATCTAAATACACATCAGAGAGTATGTATAACGGTATTCATGTATTCAAGATCCTGCCCATTCAAGATCTAAATACATATCGGAAGATAATTCAGATTCATTTTATAAGTGTTTCATACGATCATAAGATAGTACGTAGAACAGTTCAAGAACATATATATATATATATTTACATATATATATATATATATAAGTACAAAATAGTTTTCATGCTTTTCAGTCCTTAGTAAAGAACTTTGAACAAAATGTACAAAAAAGGGATAAGTGAACTCACAGGGATCTGGTACAGTGCAGTTATTGAGCACAGAGAACAAGCACAGAGATAGATAGATTATATCTATCAAAATCCAAGCACACCTTGACAGAAACCTAAGTACACGTTGTTGTACACATGATATGTACATATATTAGACTTAGTGATTAATTCATCACGAAAATGTTCTTGATGATCCGATGATTTGGTCCTTGAAGAACTTAAAACGTTTTGACTCAAAAGAGTTTTAAATGAACTTTAAGTACATGAACTGGACTCGAACTGATCATCTTTGAACTCATACATAAGTACTTATCGTATTAATGAGTTGACCATGTCTTTAATGATGAACCTTTAGTCTTTAGAACTCAATTTAATTGATCATAGAACTCATACTTTGATAATCAAGATAGAACATGTTTTATTTGTACTTAGTTAGGGTTTGCGCTTTGTACGTCGTCTTAGATCGAACCATGATCTAGCTTAGATGTTAATGAACAGCCTTTAATGTGTTTAATCAAGTAATGGTGTTGTTACGAACTGATTAGATGATTAAGGATCACGTGTGGTGCGTTAAAGAACGAGTACAAGTTGGTAAATGATGAACACAAGATCGTCTAGGGTTTTTAGATGTCAAGATCGTTTTAGCTTCCCTTCACGATCGTCCTAATGCTTTAATGCACGATTTGTCTTAAGGTTTATTGCAAACAGATCGTCCCAAGTCTAGCAATTTAGATCGTCTGTATAGTATTTCATTTAGATCGTCCCCATAGTATAATATTTAGATCGTTTCAAGGTGTTGATCAAAACAGATTGTTCCAAGGCTTCATCAGTTTAGGTCGTTTTGCTGCTTTATCATTTAGATCGTTCTACTGCTTCGTCCTTTAGAACGTTTTAGGGTTCAGCTCCATTTAGATCGTTTAGGGTATTCGGTTCTTCAAAACTCAGAACATGACTAAAATGATTTCGCGAATATGTAACAGAGTTGTCCTTGGGTTTAAGTCAGGATGGCTATATAACAGAAGAGATCGTTTTGCCCTAGGCACCTTTGGATCGTTTTGTGTGAGCTTCAAGGGGTCGTTTCACAATTTAGTCAAATAGATCGTTTTAGGAACTTGAGGGAAGTAAAACGATCTGATTAAGATCGTTTCAATACCACATAGACAGCAACTAGGTTCTGATCGATTAACACATCAGACTCAAGCCATGATTCGAATCAGAATTCCATTTGAGCTAAACCGATCACTGATCAGTTACCCCTATGTGAACCAAGACCGAACCACACTTCAATCACAACAACAACGAGCAGCAGCAGTAGCAGCTCAAGAACGTGAATACGAGTCCAAACAACCAAGAATTCAAGTCTAGATAGAGGTCTAAGTCGGTTTTGGAACGTGTTAGAACATTTTATTAGTACATATTATCATGATAACACTACTCTCTTATCACATTTTCAGATTTCAGAATCGAACTAACACATAAACACTTGGTGTTTTCAAGAACAAGTTATGTTCATATTTGAAAAATGGGTTTTGCAATTTAATCACGTTATGACCCAAATTTGTTCACCAAAATGATGTTAAACACATTTAGACACAAACCCATTGCTTATAAACATGATTTCTTAACAAAAATCGGACCAAATCATCAAGAACAAGAACATAAAAAGTACACTTTTATTTCGATCAAATTCTCAAAAAGATGTTATTACCTGTGATTTGATTCTAGAAACGTGTTTTGATCGTCACGAGAAACCCGGAAGTACAAACGATTTCTCAAAATCAACCCAAAATAAAAGGGTTACTTTTAGTGTGTGAAAATGGAGGTGGAAGGTGTCTGAACTATGTGTTTCTAGTGAGAGAGTGAGAAATGGAGGTGATGAATGAATAGTGAGGGTTTCTCACTCTATGATTTTCTATTTATACCTTTTCCAGTTGGATGCACTAGGTATTTTCCAAGGGACTATTTGTGAACATTTTGTACTAGAACAATTATGGACACGAACATTTATGAACCGAACCTTCATATTTTATCGAATTAATTCATAATCCGTCACATAAATCAAGGTTTAAGATCTAATTGACCTTCAAATAAGCACATATTTTGAGTCTAAAGTACGTCAAGAACTTAAGTAAATTGGACTGTCTAGCCCTTCAGATGGCGAAAGTATGATCTAAGAACTTAATTAGAATATTCGTAAGGCGGTTGTTACAAGTTGTGATAAGGTTTTGTTATTGTTGATGTGTCATTATATATATATATATATTGTCGGTAGGGCAGAGAGAAAAAAGAATGAATTCTCTCGCTTCTGATTGGCTGAGAGTTTTATTTTCTTGTATGTTGATTGGTTGGATTATATTTAGAAACTATTAAATATCATTTTTATATTTTGTAACAACTGAATTCAAAGAAAAACTATAAAAGAAAATAGATTCAAATTCTTAATGAGTTTGAAATCTTTTAATATACCTTAACATTCATAAACTCATACTTCTGTAATACATCTATACATTAAAAAAAAATCAAAAGGCAAATTATATTTTGTTTGTAGCTAAGAAATTTATCAATTTATATATATTGTTTATTTATCAACAATGATTATTTATTTTCCCTCACTAAAATATTGATTAAATGAACTGATACTAGATACATTCTTTTCTGTTCTAAGATTATAAAATTAATTAAAAAGCCTTTAATCTAAATATGGTACGTGTGTTTCTAAAATTTTTATAAAGTTGTTTTTGTTTAAACTTGATCCTCGTGGCATTTCACACTTTAGTGAAATGGGCTTAATATAATTTTACATGTGTTTCTAAAACGTTTATAAAGTTGTTTTTGTTTATACTCCATCCTCGCGACATTTCACATTTTAGTGAAATCGGATATCGAGAGTTGAAGAGTTAGTCCTAATTGATTAACAGACTTTATCTTATTATTGGCATGAAGTGTTTTGTAAAAAAGATTGAATAGAATAACCCAAGTAATACAATATTTTGACTACTTTCAAATATTATATAACTAGATGTTCATAACCAAAAAACTACGTTTCTATTAAACAACTCATTGAACTTAAAAAAACTATCAATAATATCATTAACAAACGTAAAATTTTGATTGGCGGGTCGACTTAACTGCTTGAAAACTCAACCTGGATCGATCCGAGAAAATCATGTTGGTAGGTTAACGGGTTGAAAATCTCTAATAGTTTCAAGTGGGGTTTCAAGTTGAGTCAATTATTGACGGTCTGGCTATTGTCTATAAACAACTTAATTATACATTTACATTTTAATGGAGTAATGTATATAACCCTTATACATACACAATAGTTAATATTTATTAAAACTATTTATGGTAAATGTTTTTCAAATTATAATTATAATTTGTTTTCAATAACAATATTTTTAAACTATAAAAGGTCTTAAAACCTTCTTTATGTATATCAAACCCATTCTATATATATATTATACTTGAAATTGTACAAGTATTTAAAGATTATCTTAAGGGATATTTACTTGTTTGGTCAAATTGAGACCAAAGGGTCTTGCTTTGGACATTTTTTACAAAAAAAGACCAATTTGGTCAATAAAACGGTGGTATACAGTGATATATAACACGGAATTTTATTACTCAATCAACACAAGTCACCTGGCCCCTCCTCTCCTCTCTTTCCTCTACTTCCTGTACGTGACCTTCCTCTTTCCCCCTCTCCCTCTTTTCTTCATCTCTTTAACCAAAAATTTTTGTTGTGCTTTTACTATAGACTCATATTCTTTTAGAAATTAAACTTGAAAAGAAAAATGGAATTATAATTTAAGATATTGTTGGGCTGCAAATTAATGACTTAAGAACATGCTAAGAGATTCAAGTACATCGAAATACATCTTCAAAAAGATTGATGGTTTGTATAACACACACATACATGTCAAATATGTTGACACGCCCCAAGTGTATAACGTGTAGCCTAGACTCAAATTAAATCTCTCTTTGAGTGTTGACCAACATCCAAATAACCATCAATCTTCCCATTTAACAGCAAAGGTTAGGTTTTTGGATTTAGTAGTTTACAGCTATATGTTTATTTTAGGAGGTTAATTTTGTTGTTTTTTATTTGTTCGGGTAAATTTGACATATAGATGAGAGCTAAATTTCACATATAGCTATGTTCTAGCAGGAGATTAAATTTGGTTCTATTGCATATACTCTCTCCGTCAGTTAAAATTGTTTGGCGTTTTGAATACTTTTTTTGATGGCAAATAAGCTTTTAGATCAGAACTAACGTGAATCTAGAAATTGTTGGTTGGATAAATGATTATGACTAAGACAGCAATTTTGTTGATATAATTGTTAAATGAATATTCATAAAGAAAATTAGGTTCCAACTACTCGTATTTTATATCGTTCTATCAGTGTATTTTTCCCATGTAATTGATTGCAACACCCAAATATTAAGATGAAATCGGAGATGGGAATTCATTCTAAGAATCAGAAAAGGGAAAAAAAATGGGGAAGAGGTTGGGAGGGAGAAAGAAAGAAAGGAGAGAGATTATATGGACCAGGTGTCAATACCTCATTGGAGTACCAAAATCCTTGTGATTCTTCACTATGCATCATAGGAATTTTGACCAAATTGGTCATTTTTTAAAACTAGTCCAAAGCAAGACCATTCTCTTCCAATCTGACTATACACGTAGATTTCCCTTATCTTAAATGTATGTTCGATTTCATACTAAACATCATTTTTGGTATATGATAAGACGTATATTTTTTGCAATGTCTTTTATATGTACATGTTATTATGTAACTTTTAACGATCGGGTATTAAACTAGGGCGGGTTGAAATTTAATATCATACACTTCAACCTGGACCCGACTCCGGTCGACCAGACTAATACATGGGTTAGCGAGTTCACAAGCCCAGCTTATTTTAATTTTCATATAAAAATATCAAATAAACATTTTTGTGGTTTATAAAAAGTATGTAGATATGTAAACAACGACTATTGTTAGTAAAGCTGTCAATGAGTTCAGGTTGGCATGTTGACGGGTAAAAAACCTGTGACCCTGACCCAACCCATAAAAAAATTCAGGTCAAAAATTTCAACTCTTACCTACAACATGTCAACCCAAACCAACCCATCAACTTGAAAAAAAAATTTGGTTTAGCGGGTTATTAGGTAGAGTTTTGGGCTGTCGGGTCAAATAGGCTGGTGGGTTGACAGGTTGACGACTTAAGGTTAGGTCAAATAGGTCATATGAGTTATGGGTTGGTGGGTTAATTTCAGATCAAATGGGTTGATGGGTCGACCTGTTAAAAAAATATTATATAAACTTAAAAACATTGTTACATTGGAGGGTCGACCTGTTAACCCAATAGGTCAACCCCAACCTAACCCGAAAAATAAGGTTAGTGGGTTGGCGGTTCGAGATTTCACAACCTAACTCGGTTATTTTCGTGCGATTTCCAATTCTGGTTTCGGGTTGAGTCGAGTATTGACAGCCCAAATTGTTATGGCTGTCAATCGGGTCGATCTGTATCAAGTTGGCTTTGGGTCAAGTACTCAAGTGAGTTTGACGGGTCAAATAGGTTGTTTTCAGGTAACCCGTTCACCGACCGGGTATTAATTTAGTTATGTATGTTGGCTAATTAAAAACTTTGACATATGAAATAGATACTTATCTAAATGTTAATACCACAAGCACACTTCAAAGTTTATAGTAATAAATACATATGAAATATTTCATATGTTTAAGAAATCAAAAATCAAAAATGAAAAGAAAAAAATTGAATGAAACTTCTATAATCCTAAAGGATAAGAATGTTATACTCTATTAATAAAAGTTAGAAGATGAATAATAACCACTTACGAGTTACTATTTGTTTACTACATTTTTTTAATTACTAAAATGATTTTGTCACATTTAATCCTGGTTTTCAAACTTAGGTTATTTATTGATTTTTTTACAATTTTTTTTTGGTTTCTAGCCAATACATTGAAAAGTTTTCGTAGCAATATCCCTATCATTTTATACCACATCTCATTTTTATATATAAAACTTTTATTATTTGAGTATTCTCTTATGTTAAGATGTTCTTTTCTGGTATATAAATTAACTTTTTTTAAAGAAAAAGTTAAATATAATTTTAAGGGTTATAGTTAAATATAGGGATGGTAATATAAGGCTGTCGGGTATTCAAGCTTAGGTGTTGAACACTCACATACTAATTTTTTAAACCAAAAATATCATGGGCGCCCAAGCATTTATTCATAAACAAAAAATAATTGGTATGTAAAGGGTTTCACACCTAAGTTTAGGTGTCGGACAGCCTTATGTTCCCTTTTCGCTTAAATATAATACAAAACCTTTCAATAATAAACAAAATTTTATTTGAAATATTTCGTTTCAACGAAAATTGGAAAAGACCAGGTCCCACAACGTTTACCAGCTACCGGAAGGTGATGGGGAAGGAGTCAAAAGTCAACAATTGAGATCTGTAAACGTGGTCGTCAGCTTTGCCAAATACTTCTTCTCTTTTGGCTCCACACATACACACACACTCCTCTAAATTCAAATCAACAAATCGAAAAAGTCAAACTTTTGGTCTTACATCTCACACATTTCTTTTTTATTTATATCATTCATCATTTCACCTTTCAAACACTTGAACAAACCTACACATATATTAAAAAAAAAACGCACACACACAAACAGGCTCTTCCTCTCTAAAAATATAAACAACAATTCACCAAAATTGTCTGTTAAATTTATATGGGCAAAGCTGGATGGGGTTCAACGTTAGATACTTGTGAACCAATAGAATTGTGTAACATGTATTCGACTGTCACGTCACCACCACCGTCTCCAAAGGTTGTAAATGAGGTAGACTTTTTCTCCACACGAAAGTCCAAAGATGAAGATGATAATGATTATAAGATTTTTGTAAAGAAAGAGAGTTCTGATCATGGGACGGAATTAGATGTAAATGTAAGCTTTTTTTTATTAATATTATTTCTTCTTTTTCATCATCTTTTGTTTTTGGATCATATATTCTGCAACACGTTTAACATGCAATGATTTTTCTTGAATTTTTGATTGGATATATTATTACGTCAATCAAATCTAACATAATTAAGAGCCAAAATTATGCATCTATATATGAATATAATATGAGTATAACAGTATAAGATATTGATATGATAAACTGTTTCTGTGTGGTATGTATGTTGAAAAAGAAGGTTAAAAACTTGATGATTGCTATATCTGTTTTAATAGTCAAGGGAAATGATATTTTGTACGACACATTTTAATCATCTACAACAATACCTGCATCATACAGTGGTATTCTGTGCACAAAAATTTGTATATTTGTTATAAATGACTAAATTCTGTTGTAGAAATATTATGGTTAATTAATTTCGCTTTAATATATATCTTGAAATTATAATAGATCTGATATATATATATTTTTTTTTGTGTGCATTATATAGACAGGTTTGCATTTACTTACTACTAATAGTGATCAATCATCCGTGGATGATGGAGGTTCATCAACAAGTGAGGACAAACAAGCTAAGAATAAGGTATATAGATTAATTTCATGAATATTATTTCTTCAATTTTGATCATGAACTTATAATATGATATAGCTCAATATATATTTATACATATATATGTATATGTATATGTATATGTATATGTAAATTATTTATTCTCTAGAAGGCATTAGAGGAACTAATTAATGTTCATAGATGATTTAATTTGTTTATAAATTTGCTGACCTGTTCCGCCACTTGTATATAATTTTCAGTTGACAATATTACAAGTTGAGCTACAAAAAATGAACATTGAAAATCAAAGGTTAAGGGAGATGCTTTTGCAAGTCAGCAACAATTACGCGGCCTTGCAAATGCATATTGCTAATGAAATTCAAAAGCAACAAAATCAAAAAAATCAAAAAAATCAAAAAAAGGAACTAGGTCCCAATTCTCATGATTCTTCGTCCGAAGAAAGAACCCAATCTGGGTCAACACTACCAAATGGAGTTGAGTTATCGAAGAATGGTGAGAAAAGGGTCAAAAGAACTGGACGGGAGGACACCCCGGATTCAGATGGCTGGGTTGCTAATAAAATGCCAAAGTTGAATGGTACAAAGAATGTTGAACCACCAAATGATTCTACAATGCGTAAAGCTCGTGTTTCAGTACGAGCACGTTCAGAAGCATCCATGGTAATTATTTGCTAAACTTTAAGTTTTGCTATGTTTTTAGAAATTGTTGGTTGTAGTGAAGTGCTGAACATATTTCTTGATGTTTCCCATTGCAGATTACGGATGGTTGTCAATGGCGAAAGTATGGTCAAAAAATGGCTAAAGGGAACCCGTGTCCACGTGCCTACTACCGATGCACGATGGCTGTAGGCTGTCCGGTTAGAAAGCAGGTACAAAGATGTGTTGATGATCAAACAATTTTGATAACAACATATGAAGGAACACATAGCCATACTCTACCACCAGCCGCGTTGGCAATGGCATCCACTACATCAGCCGCGGCTAGCATTCTACTCTCGGGCTCAATGTCAAGTGCTGACAATATGATGAACCCGAATCTGCTAGCCCGGTCAATTCTACCTGGCTCCTCAAGCATAGCTACAATATCTGCCTCTGCACCATTTCCAACGGTCACTTTGGACTTAACCCGTAACCCAAATCAGTTTCATGGAAATAATAATAATTCTAGCCCGTTTCAAGTTCCACATCAAGGGCATATCTTATCACAAAATTTGGGACAAACTATGGCAATGCCGTTGCAATCAATTTCTGCAAACGGGGTAGATGTAACTCGCTACAACCAATCAAGATTCTCGGGTCTCCAATTGTCTCATAATATAGAATCCAATCATCAGCTAGTAGCTCACCAAGCTACACCAATATCACAATTGATCAACAATGTTCATCAACAACAGCAACATACTACAACGTTTGCCGATTCTGTTAGTGCTGCTACAGCCGCCATCACTGCAGATCCAAACTTTACTGCGGCTCTAGCGGCTGCGATCTCCTCCATCATGAATGGTGGCAACACCGCAGCCACTCAGGCGACATCCCAAACCAGCCCTGCGGTCAACAATAACAAAGCTAGCGATTTCCTAGGGAAATGAACATTTGCATAGCTTATAATCATTCTTTTCTTCGTTTAGCCACCATTTTTTAGCTATCAGTTATACGTACTTATAATGTTAATTACCACTTCTTTTTCTTTTATTTAATTTCGTAAATTTTGTAATAAGGTACATCCTTTCCTTTAACACGTAAAAAATATTATTATGCGTTCGTTGTATGATTATTGTTAATTTTTTTTATTGTTGAACAACCAGCTACACGGAGTTACCTAATAGTAGTAGAAGACACCTTATACGCTCGCGAATAAAAGGCAACAATGGACAGCAAAAGCCCACAAAATAGCCACTATTTTAGGGAAATATATATGTACTACCCGAATGTTCACTGTGTTAAAACATGTCTTGAATATGTCGAACTTAAGACCTATTGTCTCGAAACCACCGTTTATTCTTCATGTCAATTAAGTTAAAAAGAAGCTTATTGGTTAGACTATTGACAATTAGCTTCAAAACATAGGTAAGTCGTTTCTTGCATGAAGACATCAAGAAAATTACTTAGATTTTTAGATTTTAAAAAAGAGTTCTCTACACACGTGACATGGAACATATTTGAATTCCATATGAAATAAAAAATACCGGTCGTATGTGTAGATTAGATGATAAGCCATCGCATCTCATATTTGAATAACACAAACCACACAAGCTTCGTTATATTTGGATAATATACGTTTGGACCTAGACAAATTGCTATCTAAATGTATTTTGAATATTAAATTATTATATGATAATGAATGAATAAATGAATAGGCCAAAATACGTTGAAAATGCCCACAAGAAACAAAAACCAATGTGAAGAAGTTGAATGGTCACATGTGCTTTTGTGGAAAGAAAAAAAGGTTTAAAACTCAAGTTTCTTATTGGAGTCAACAAGTTCGGCCAAATTTGTTGGTTGGTTTGTTTGACACGCAAGTACTTGTTGTCTATCTTTCTAAATACAGCTCATTATCTATTGTTGAAAATAGACTTTTCTTATTTTTTTTATTAGAAAAAAACGGTTTACTATCCAATAACTCAAATATTTATTAGACTGTATTTATTATTATATTAAAATACAACTACTCTAATAGTTTATTAACTAATCAAAACTTTCAAACATTTAAAAGTTAGTTTTTGTTTTTAATTTTGACATTTAAAAATTGGCTTTTATTTTTATTTTTGACATTAATTTACAATTTTTTATTTTCAATCGTAAATTTATATTTTTTAACCATTATTTTTAATATAATAAATAAAAATTAATATTTAATATTCCAATAAAATATTAATTAATATATATATTGAATAAAATAATAGCTAATAACACGCAGTCCTAATATATATATATATATAGATATTATATATATATCTTAATCATACTTTCTATATAAAATTAACTAATTAAAATTTTTAAAAATTAATATAAATATATTAAAATTTTAAAACTAATTGTATTGTTATTTTTTTTAAGTTTTCTTTATAGTAATCATGACACATATTAAAACAAACAAAAGATGTAAAAATATTATACTTATAGGAAACATATATTGTCATATTCTAATTAAAAGATTTAGAAAATTTTTCTTTTTAAAAATAAGATATTATTTCTATAAGTATAAAATAAGAATATAATAAATTATATATAACAATAAAACAAATAAAACATTAATGACCTATTATAATTTTTTTAATATTTAAATATTTCTAAGTATGTAAAAACTTACAATTTTGTTGGACATATTATAATTTTATAATATTTAACTTCGATTAACAAATATTTAAAAAATATTATAATATAAAACTTAAAGTTTTGATATATAAGTCAATTTTTTATTAATCAAAATAATAAATTATATTTAAATGATAACAAATTAATATCTAATATGAATAACACGGTAAAACCCCATTATTAGACACTGGCACTGTTGTAAAACTCATCGAGTGGAGCCTAGTAATCGCTACAAGGTAGGATGTTGAGTAGGCCGATTACTCCGAGTACTCCCTGACTTGGCACTTTGACCCTGAGTACTCACCGCATACACCCGAGTACTCCCAACTCGCTTGTCAACCGACCTGAAAACAATTAGCTACTTCCGCAACCTTGGACACTGACCTATTATCTAATATATTCTAATTCTAATTCTAATTCAATTAGCACCTTTATCATGTTGCAATCTTTTACTATACTAAAACACAGTTGCTCTAATAACTTATCGACTAATCATAGCTCTCGATTTTTTTAATGTTGACTATTGTATTCAATTTTGACTTTAATTTACACTTTTTTATTTTCCATCACAAATTTACACTTTTTACCCGATAACTTTAATATAATAAGTAAATAATAATAGCTAATATATATCCAGTAGAATAATATTTAATATTTATCTAATAAAATAATAACTAATATATATCTAATAATATATTCTATCATATATATATATAATTAATAATAAAATAAATTTAATGTAAACATAGTAAGATTTTGATAGTAAAAATAGTTTGAACTAATGACTTATTGACCAATCATATCGCTCGATTTCATTAAATTGACTCTCGCTGATGTCATCGTTTAGTTTTTACATCATTTTATGTAATTAATACAAAACAAATAACTAAAAAAATTATTTTTACAATGTTATTAAAATTGGTTTATATCTACAAAGCCTAGTTTCACACACGAACAATTGTACATTGCAGTATCTCCAGTTAAGTCGAGAAGGGTCTTTAAGCTATTAATATGTGACAAAGATGAGAAGACAAAAAACACTACAAAAAATTTCATTCATGATAGAAGTCTTTCAAATGATTAAAGAGGGTATATGTTTTCAATGTTCTTTTATTACATTAGTTTTCTTTCTATTAACTTAACATTCTTGACATTTGAATTGAATACTTAGTACTACTTATATCTTCAACTTTTAACTTATAAGCTTTTATGAGTTACATATAATAATATCTAATATTAATAATGTTGTAAGTCTCTTATCCAGTGTTGGACACGAGTCTAAAATCAGCTAATATCCAACTATTACCTAACCACTCACATGTAAGATTTAATATCAAATGCAAAATGTCGGTCAAGCATATCACAATTAGATCAAGACTTGAGTATTCACGGGTTAAATACAAGTCCAATATGGTCGGTACCTTTGAAATCCGACTACCATCCATAATATAATTTTAAATTAAAGATCTATTAGTACTAGCTGAGCTACATGGAGGCAAAAATTGGCCAGTGTCCCTCACAATGTAAGTCTATAGAATTCTCTATGTCTATTACTATATTTATGTATTACTAGTTTTCAACAAATTTAATTAGATCAATATCCGGTCGTTGAGCGGGTTACAAACAATAAATACTTATAATATCTTACAAAAGAAATACTCACCCCCAAATATCTCAAATAAAAAATTGAACTAGCTAAAATATTGTCGCTGCATTGCACAAGCATGAGAATCGTATGTACTTAAAAATACATGATACATGTTCAACTTTATACATAAAGACACATTGAATTAACAAAGTTGCACATATTCAACTTTTATAAGTAAAGTGTAACATAAAATGCCACAAACTCAAACATAAGATAGTTAAAAAATATTGAGCTCTAGATTTTTAAAAAAATAAATTGACTGTGGAAGATTTGAAGTTCATGGTATAAATATAAAATCATGTACTTACGAACACACCCTTAGATCCGTCAACTTCGATAATAGATTCAACCTTGAAATTATATATCACCACTTAACTTATTTTCATTTCTCATAATAGCTCCAACATTTGAATATTCATTTTCCAACATTCGGTAAAAATTTATAATAATCTTTAATTATTTTATAAAACATGACCCACTACAAGAAAAATGCTGATTAGTGACCACTTTGTTTAGTGACAACTAAAATTTGGTCACTAATAACCTTATTTAGTTACCATTAAGAAAAAATGGTCACTAAACAAAATTAGTGGCAAAAATTAACATTTTTGGTCTCTAAACAAAATTAGTAACGGACCTTTAATGACGGAAAGTGACTACTCAAAATTTGGTCACTATTTTATCTTAATGACCAAAATTTTGTCACTATTCGTCACTAATTTTGTTTAGTACCCAAATTATGGTCATTATGATAGATTAGTAACCAAAATTTTGAGTGATCACTTTTCGTCATTAAAGGTCCATCACTAATTTAAAGTCAAACATATATTCCGAGATGACATTATTGTCACAAAATTTGTCACCAACATATAATTTTTGTTTGAATTAAATCTAAGGGGAAAAATTTTAAAAATGAAATTATTACAGCAACAAAAAAACTAGCCCCTAACATAAATAACTCTCGTATCAATAATAATTTTTTGCCGTCAATTGGTGTTGTTGAGCCGTCGGGTCGTCGAGATAGGATAAATTTAGTCTCCCAATGTGCTCTGTAAGATCATTTCGAAGACGATGATGAACCTCTTCATCTTCTATCTCATCCACTGCATCGTGGTTATAAACCACTTGAACTCTCATATCCATAATACGAACCGGTGATATTACCCTTCCATCATCCTTTAAAATCATGTTGTGCAATACAATACACGCGTGCACGATATTAGTAATCTTGTCGACTGTCATCGCTCGCATTGGCCGACTCAAAACCCCCATTTTCCTTTCAAAACACCAAACACTCACTCTACATCTTTTCTTGCCGATTCTTGTACTTTTTTGAACTTCTTGTCATTTGGTTCAGTTGGATATGGCATTGCCTTGACATGAGTCGCCCACCTAGGATAGATTCCATCGGTAAGATAGTAACCCTGTTTGTAACGACGGTCGTTTACGGTAAAAGACGAGTTAGGAGCTGTCGGATTTCGCTCCCTCATATACAATGTCGATTGATTCAAGACATTGATATCGTTGAGCGACCCTGGAGGACCAAAAAAAGCATGCCAAATCCAGAAGTCTTGTGAAGCAATGACTTCAAGCGTAACCATGGGGTATGGATGATCACTTCTCTTGTATTGTCCCTTCAACGCTTTAGGACAATTTCTCCAAACAAAATGCGTACAATCAAGACTTCCTAGCATTCCCGGAATCTTGTGTCTCCATTCATGCGCTTCGTACAACCGGGCAACATCATGACTAGTCGGCCTACGTAAGTATTCGTCACGATATAACTCGATGACCGTGCTGCAAAAATGATCAAGGCTTTCGCGAGAAGTTCTCGCTGCCATGTACAAGTAGTCATCAAAGTTATCCGGAGGGTTGCCCATTCCGAGTTGTTCCACTGTGGATGTGCATTTTTGTATGGCAGTTAAACTCTTTCTCCCCGACCGATCTACACGCTCTTGAAAGTAAACGAAACGTTGCTCAATATCACTAACAATCTTTAAAAAACAAAATTGACTCATTCGAAATCTTTCACGAAACTAAACCGGGCCAAACTTTGAGTTTTCAACAAAGTAGTCACGCATAAGCGTTTCGTGAGCTCGTTCCCGAAACCGCTCGATGTAGGCGCGGGTTTCGGTTGAGCTTGCCGTGTCGTCTTCAACCGCGTCAAGAACACTTTGCAAAAAAGATAGGCTACTACCCGTGGATAAATTCAGAAACGACAAAGGAATTGAAAATTCCGAAGCCGAAGAAATCTCTTCGAACGGCGATGATGATGAAGATAATGGATCCATATGATGAAAATATGTTAATATTTGTGTTTGAATTGAGAAATATAAAGTAAAAATGGTGTTTGGTTGTGTTTTTGGTATAATAGGTTCGACCTCATATATACAAATTAAAAAAAAAAAGTTTTCCCAGACTTGTCACTTTTAGTCCCTAGAGCATCTAAGTTTCCCAAACTTGGTATAATAAGTTTACACCGTTTGAAATAGTTACATTTTCAGTCCCTACCTTCTCCAACTTGCAGCGAGAATAGTACTCACCCACCCCAGCTCGCTGGCATTCCCTTCCATAGCATCCGAAGCTCGCTCCTTCTCGCCGCCATCTCACCACCAGCTCCCTTTCGACTCCATCCCCTTATATAAAAACACTTGGTTGAGGATGAGATGGTGACTACCTACATTATACTTTCAATCCAGGGATGGCTTAAACTTTGGAGATGATGACAATCTCCGAAAATATATTTTTTATTTTTAACTATAAATTATTAATTAAAATTATTTTTTAAATATAAAAGTAACATTTTGTTGAGTCCCAATGAAGGATGTAAATTTAATGATGACAAATCTGTAGGTAAACACTTGTAATTTATTTTGGTTCTTGTATTGTAATCTGGGTATGTCAAAGCTGACACAGCTTGCGACCCAGAATAAAGCTTCATACTTTGTAATTGTTTAATTTATGGAAGCTTTGTTGTTCAAGCTGCATCAAATGGGAATAGCATTCAATCCAAGTCGAAGAGGAGGATTGAAGATAGAAGATCAAGCTGATAGTGCAAGTCAGCTTGGGATTGCAGTCAGCTTGGAGAACACTTAGACAGATTTGGTTTTGACAAACGAGCAATTTGTGTCTGACAATCAAGTGAAGATAACAACCTGGATTTGCTGAGTAATGTTATATGACATGATAAGGAAGATTCCTTAAATCTAGGTTGGTGGTCTATTTACATATGCGTGTCCATACTCTCATTGGACGATCAAAATATCGTGCTACTGGTTTGGGACCACAAGTACGATGAAGGCACAATCTTACATTCTTTTGATCGTCCAACCATAATTGAAGATGTGGCTTATTTGGACACCAAGAGAATCTGAAGCTTTCGCCTATAAAAGCTACAATCCTTGAAGGCATATGGGTGACATTCCTTTGATTCATTCTTCACAGAAAGTTTCTCTGCTCTTATACATAGCTTAGCCTGTGAGGAGTCAGCTTGGGCTACTTCTCTTAAGCAAGAAACTTATTGATTGTTGTTTGTCATTTTTAGGGGTTGTTTAGATATTGTAGGTTATCTTGTTTCCGCAACAACCCTGTAATTCTTTGTATAGATCATTTCTTAATAAAGGATTACATTTGAAAAACGCAATCTGTGTCTAAGAATGTTTACTTTCTGCTTTATTGTTTTAATTGATTCTTGTCTTTATAGTATGCTCTAAATATATATAATTGAATCTTTAAAACTATTTTCATAATATATAACTAAGGAAAAATAAAAGTTGTATTCACCCCCCCCCCTCTACAACTATTTGTGTACATTATACTTTGGTATTCTGTTACACTTCTGGGACTGTATAAGTGGTATCAGAGCAGGGCTTAAGATCTAACCTGACTCGATCCTTGCTTATTTTCCTTTAAGTAAAGCATAATGTCATCTATGTTGATAATGGTTCATCAACCTGACCACCTATGTTTGATAAAGATGATTTCAGTGGGTGGAAAGGTTGTATGTCTTTGTTCCTTGAATCCATTGACCACAATATGCCTGATATCTTGACTGATGGTCCTTATGTACCTACACAGACTCTTGTTGTAGATGTAGTGGTAAGGGATGGTCATCCAACCATCCCTACCACAGTTAAAACCATTGTCAAAGATAGGGCAGATTGGGGGGATGAGGATAGGAGACTTGCAAACTTGGATGTGAGGGCACGTAACTTCATTGTCCAAGCTGTGCCAAAGAACATTTATCATTCTATTAAAATGTGTTCCACTGCTAAAAAGATGTGGGGTACTTTGACTGTCATGTTTGAAGGTTGCTCTACCTCCATGGAATCTACCATTACCACCTTAACAAGGAGGTATGAAAGATTCTTCTCCTTGAGGAATGAGTCCTTAACAGACACTCATACCCGTTTTAATGCTTTGGTTAATGATCTAGCTGCTGTTGGTATTACCAAGAAAAATGAAGTTTTGAAAAGCAAGTTTTTAGATTCATTACTAACAAAGTGGAACAATTATATTTCTTCTGTAAAAGTAAGTTCTGTGTATCATGATCTTGATCTCCCTGGACTTTTTGGTTTACTCCATAATCAAGAATGTTCAGTGGCTGCAAAGCTGATTACTATGGGTGATTCTTATAGTCAGCCTCCTACTGCACTTGTTGCATCCTTGACTAAACACCCTAGTTCAATATCCAATGAGATCATTCCCTGTATCAATGAATCGTGTTCTGTGATTTCTAACATTGAATCTGTTTGTTCTAAATTTGAAGTTGAAGAATCCGATGGTGATGAGTTAGCCAAAGAACTTGCTACAAGTGTGGTAAGACTGGACATATGGCTGGTGATTGTAGATCTAAGGAGTCTGTGCAAGCTGGGTCATCCAAAGGTGGAAGAAATGAAAAATACTCTAAGCTCAAGACAAAATACAAAGCTCTTAAAGCACAAGTTGCTGAGCTGAGTAAGAATGCTGAGAAAGATGAGAAGAGTCTGATAGCCAAAGATTGGGCTGAAAGTGATACTTGTTCAGAAGATGAAGAGTACACAAATGAGAAGTGTCTTATGGCTAAAGAGAAGTTTGCTGAAGATCTCACAAGATTGCAAGAGCAATCTGAGTCAGCTCACAAAGCTTCAACCAGTCAGACTACTCCACCTAAGGTAAATATCTTTTCCAATCTGAGTAATGAAGATAAGCTGTCATGGTTAAATAGACTTAGTGATGAGGTACTTTTGCAAAAACATTTTAATCAAGAACATAAGAAAGAAATTTCTATGTTGAAACAAGAACTAGACTTAAAGAATTTCACCATTGAAAAGTTAGAATCTGAAATTAAAAATCAAAAACAACTAAACTCAATTTTGGTCACTGGAGCTAAAATGTCAAAAGAGAAGTTTTTGAAAATCAAACAGATAACTGAGTCATGGTGTATTGGTTCTAAAAGAGCTGCAAAGTGTGTTAACGTTCAAGTTCCTCATCAAGTACAAACTGTTTTTGATGGTGACTATGATAGAGCTATTGCTATCAGTGAAGTCTGTGCCATGGAACCTTGTTATTAGTCTCCTTCTCCTCCTAAGGTTCAAACCAAAGGAAAGAGTTCTCAACCAATCAGATTGGTTCAGAAGTCTGGTATTGGTTTTAAAGATCCTGATGTTATTGGTCAAACCATTGCGGAAGCTGTATCTGAATCAGGTAAGGTAATTGAACTAAAACCTGAGGAAACTCTTGATTTATCAAAGTTAATAATTACTAAATCTGTGTCAACTTCAAAGTCTAAAACAAACAATGTTGTGTCAAAGAAAAATAAAAGAAAAGTTAGAGATCATAGCATTCCAAAAGGGAAGAACAAAGTTTTAAAAAATGAGAAGTCTGATTCAAAAGGAAATGTCTTACCAACAAAATCTGTGTCCAATTCAAACCACCTCGAGTCTGACTCTGACAAAATAATTGTCAAGTACGTTGAGTCCAGAAAAGGTGAGATTTCAAATGATAATAGTTTATTGGCTGAAGTGCCTGGTCCTAAAATTGTTGATCAAAGCAAATTAAGGTTTGAATCAAAGAAATTTGTTATTGGAAAAAGTTTTGTTAAAAAGGAAACTATTATTGTTGCTAAAAGGAATTTCAAATCTGGGAAGGGTCAGATTAGGCAACAGTGGGTTTCAAAATGTGATAAGAATGTTAGTTCAAGCACCAAATCTGAGTCAGACACAATGGTCAGCTCTGGTGAACCCATCTCTGGATGGGTTCCCAGATTGAACTAATCTCTTATTGCAAAATGCAGGGCTATCACGATGCACATACCTGGCACTTGAACAGTGGGTGTTCCAAGCATATGACCGGATGTAAGTCCCTGCTATGTAGCTTTAGGACAAGCGCTGGTCCTAGTGTTACATTTGGAGATGATTCCCAAGGAAGAACTGAAGGATTTGGTATTTTGTCAAATGGTCCCCTTACTTTTAGAAGAGTGTCTTATGTGAATGGCTTGAAGCACAATCTGATAAGTGTGAGTCAATTGTGTGATGCTGGCTATGAAGTAAGATTCCGAGCTGATAAGGGCATTGTTCTGGATTTGGAAGGTAATGTGGTGTTAATTGCTGAGAGAGATGATTCCTTGTATTCTTTTGATATGAGAAGTGCAACTGTGACAAGAGAAGTATGTTTCATGTCAAAGAATCATGAGTTGAATTGGTTGTGGCATAAGAGGCTGTCTCATATGAATTTCAAACTCATCAACAAGCTGTGTAAGAAAGAGTTGGTGTCTGGTCTGCCAGTGATAAAATATGAGAAAGACAAGTTGTGTGGTCCTTGTGAAAAGGGTAAGCAACACAAAGCTTCCTTTAAGTCAAAAACATGTTCAACCATTGACAGTTGTTTAGATTTGCTGCACATGGATCTGTTTGGACCAATAAGTACTCCTTCATTTAATCGAATGAGGTATACTTTGGTCATTGTTGATGAATATTCAAGATATACATGGGTTTTCTTTTTAAAGCATAAAAGTGATGCAGCTGATAGTATTATTCATTTCATCAAGAAAGTTGAAATACTATACAAAAGGCCTGTTAGGCAGTTAAGGAGTGACAATGGCACTGAATTCAAGAATTCCACTCTCAACTTATTCTGCAGTGAGAAAGGTATTTCACAAGTGTACTTAGCAGCAAGAACTCCCCAACAAAATGGAGTTGCAGAAAGAAGAAACAGAACCCTGATTGAAGCTGCCAGATCCATGATGGCACAAAACAATGTCAAGCCTCATTTTTGGGCTGAAGCTATTCACACAGCCTGCTTCACTCAAAACAGATCTCTTATTGTGAAAAGACACCAGAAAACTGCATATGAACTTCTCAGGGGGAGAAAACCAGAAATTGGTTTCCTAAGAATGTTTGGTAGTCCTTGTTACATTCTGAATCAGAAAGACCATCTTGGCAAGGTTGAAGAAAAAGCAGATGAAGGCATCCTACTTGGATATGCTACTCAGATGAAGGCTTACAGAGTATACAATAAGAGAACAAGAACTATTGAAAACTCTGTAAATGTGAATATTGATGAAGGTTGCTCTAAGTCAGTTAATGTTCATTCTGAAGATGATGAAATTAACTTTGAAGAACTGGCTGTTCCTGAGAATGAGCCTCCCTCTAATCCACCTGTTGAAGAAATTAATGCTCAAACTCAGGGGAAGCAAATAGAAGAAGAAGAGTTACCATTCTTTGAATGTGAGCAAGTTGATCCTACTCTAAATCCATTAAATGACTCCCAAGCTGACTCAGATCGTGTTTTGGGACAAGCTGATCGACAATTTCCTCAAGCTGATCAGGCTAGTCCTTCTAATCTGAATCAGCCCATTGTTCAAGAAAGCAACTCTGCTCAACGTGTAATCAAATGGACAAAGAGTCATCCCATAAATCAAATCATTGGTGATCCTCTATCTGGTGTGAAGACTAGAAGAAAGGCAACATGCAATTTTTGCATGTTTGTCAATTTTGTTAGTAAAGTGGAGCCAACTGATGTTGCTGAAGCTTTGTCAGATCCCTCTTGGGTAAATGCAATGCAAGATGAACTAACACAGTTTGAGAGAAACAAGGTTTGGAAATTGGTTCCAAGACCTCATCACTCTAAGACTATAATTGGAACCAAGTGGGTCTACAGAAAACAAAATGGATGAGAGAGGAGTAGTGACCAGAAACAAAGCTAGATTGGTTGCTCTTGGATATAGACAGGAAGATGGAATTGATTATGATGAAACCTTTGCTCCTGTGGCTAGATTGGAAGCCATCAGGATGTTCTTGGCTTATTCTGCTCACAAAGGTTTTAAGGTGTATCAAATGGATGTGAAGAGTGCATTTCTGAATGGGAAACTGGAAGAAGAAGTCTATGTTGAACAACCTCCAGGTTTTTAAAGCTCAAAGTTTCCTAACCATGTGTTTAAGCTTGACAAGGCCCTCTATGGTCTCAAACAGGCTCCAAGAGCATGGTATGATACTTTGTCCAAATTTCTGCTAGAAAACAAGTTCAAAAGAGGTAATGTTGACAAGACTTTATTTGTGAGAAAATATAAAGGTGAAATGCTACTTGTACAAATTTATGTAGATGATATCATATTTGGTTCTAGCAGTGAAAGACTTTGCAAAAAGTTTTCTGATTTAATGTCTAAAAAGTATGAAATGAGCATGATAGGGGAACTTAACTATTTTCTTGGTTTACAAGTAAAACAGACCAAACAAGGTATTTTCATAAATCAAGGTAAATATGTTAAAGATTTGCTAAGTAAATTTGGTTTCAGTGATTGCTCACCTATGAAAACTCCAATGGGAACTGGTGATAAGCTGAGTGAGGACAAAAGTGGGAAACCTACTGATGTCACAGCTTATAGGGGTATGATAGGTTCATTACTTTACTTGACTACCAGGAGACCAGATATTATATTTGCTACATGTCTTTGTGCAAGATATCAGGCTAATCCTAAAGAATCACATCTTAAGGCTGTGAAGAGAATCTATAGATACCTTAGAGGTAGTCCCAATCTGGGTCTTTGGTATCCCAAAGACTCTGGATTTGATCTTATTGGCTATTCAGATTCTGACTTTGCAGGTTGTAAGATTGATAGAAAAAGCACTTCAGGAGCTTGTCAATTGCTTGGCAACAGACTTGTAAGCTGGTCTAGCAAGAAGCAGCATTCAGTTTCCATTTCCACTACAGAAGCTGAGTATGTTGCTGCAAGAAGTTGTTGTTCACAAGTTTTGTGGATGCAATTTCAAATGCAAGACTATGGTGTCACTGCATCAAAGACTCCAATCTTTTGTGACAATACAAGTGCCATAGCAATCTCAAACAATCTTGTGCTCCATTCTAGGACTAAGCACATTGGTATCAAATATCACTTTATCAGAGATCATGTGATGAAAGAAGATGTTGAACTGCATTTTATTCCAACTGATGATCAGCTTGGAGACTTATTCACAAAGCCATTGGATGAAAACAGGTTCAATTATCTTATAAGTAAGCTTGGTATGTTAAATATGTAAGAGGCAGGGAGCTAAGTAATAATAAATCTAACTCCTTAAAGAACTTCAAATTTCTGAGGGTAAGCTGTGTCGACCCTGACTGCTCTCTTTTACTTGGTGAAAATCAAGTAAAACTAAGCAAGCTGAGTCTGACCCAGCTTAGTGGTTATTTTTATTATTAGATATCTCAGTGCGTTTTATTATTTAGATTAGAATATTTGGTTTACTTATTTATTGATTTTCTGTTCAATTGGTATGTGACACGTGTGGTGGTAACGGTATATTTCTGTAAATATTCACCCCCACTAGTTGTTTCGTCCAATCAAATCTTTTCTCTCTCTTCCCTCCAAACGGTTATTTTAAATATTTATTTATTTTTTCCGAATATATAAATACTCATTATAACCTAAAACCCAATTCAATTGTTTTTTCTGTTCATAAAATCAAATTTCTTATTTTCACCTAATCTGTGTCCTGTTCCATCAAATTATTTTGTTGTTTAATCTTTTTCTGTCTTATCTTATTTCTTTATCTTAAATGGCTTCATCTTCTTCATCGCAATCTGCTAGTAACAATAATAATAATGATTGTTCATCTGAATCTGGGTTTCAACACCCAGCTCCGACAAGCGCAGCTAAGCTTCCTTGATACGTTGTAGGGTCAAATGTAGTTGTTAACCCGGCTGATTTTGATACAAGTAAAATCAAGATTGTCAATCTTGTCTCTGCCAATATTCATCCACCCTCTTGGGCTAAGGGCTATGATGAAATTTTTGCCTTCTTATGGCATCATCCATTTGGCAAGGTATTGATTGAGAAGCCAAACGTGGTGTATCAGGACATGCTCTGTGAATTCTGGGCAAGCTGTGTGGTGGGAAAAACTAAGAACGAAGAAGTTGTGATTCGAGGCACCATTCTCAACGGTAAGAAACAGGTAATCATTACTAAGAAAAGGCTTATGTCAGCTTTCGAACATGAATATATGGATGAAGATAATTATGCCAGTGTTGTATCCCACACTGAAGCTAAAAACATTTTACAAATCTGTGACTACTCTGGTCCTTTGGCTTCTATTATAAAATTGAAATATTTAACTGGGATCTGGA
Source organism: Erigeron canadensis (assembly GCF_010389155.1). NCBI lineage: Eukaryota > Viridiplantae > Streptophyta > Magnoliopsida > Asterales > Asteraceae > Erigeron > Erigeron canadensis. The sequence goes on from NC_057764.1 coordinate 13,128,065, forward strand.
ATTATCTTTTAAGTACTATTATTAAAACTTTACAAATGAAAGCTGGCAGCTTTGATCAGCCTAATGTGCTTGAATTACAAATTATTCATTCTATGGTCACTATGACCAGAGTAAATTATGCTGAAATTCTGTTTAAAGACTTAGTGGTCCGAGTCAACAATAAGACCTCTACCATACCCTATGGAAGGATTCTTGCACTCATCATAGAAGCAATTCTTGATGATGATTTTAGTTTGGCAACTGGTCTAACTGTTGAATGTAAGGCCATAAACACTAATATCTTTAATAGTCCCAAGGTGACTGCGCAGGGTTTAACCCGAGCAATGCAGATTTACCTTGATTTCTGCAGGCAAAGAGAGAGGAAACAACAAGCACTTGAGGAAGCTGCCTCTCCTTCGACGCGATCTGAGTCTGACACTCAATCTGCCAATCAGGAGAGTCAAGGTACTCAATCTCTTAAACCCTCAAGCTCTTCCAAATCTACTTCTTCTTCTTCTTCTGAAGGAGAAGAGTTGGCCACATCATCAGCCACTCTAGCCACACCCTCATCCACCATTTCTAAATCCAAATCTAAAAGACACACTGTTGAGGACTTAGTGCCTACCAGTGCTAAAAAGAAATGCTCAAAGAGATCTGGATCAGCTTCTGGGGTTGACAATGCAACAATCATCAGACTCAAGGTCCCCCAAGGTGTTTTGGAAGCTAAGGAACGTTCCGAAGCTGACCCAATCACCAAAGCTGATCAGCCGAATTCACCACACCCATCTGCACTCTCCCAAAAGAGTGTGGACAAGAAAAAAGGGAACAACTGCTTCTGTCCAACCCTCCAAACAGGGGGAAGACATTGAAAGAAAGACCTCCTCCCAAGGTCATACTGTGAGTCCACCCATTTCACCATCATCAGCCTCCCAAAAGGTTGGTGATATCATCAAAAGGACAACAGAGGATCCTGCCCAAATCCTACAAGAGTCAGAGTCTTTGCACATCATTTCTGAGGATGATCAACCAAAGAGTGGTAGTATCGAACGCCAAGGTGACACTGCTGCCATTTCCCAAGCTGGTCAGAATCTTCTATTCTTACACTCCGAGTCTGCACAAGCTGCCAATGTCTCATCTAGATCACAAGATGAGATATAGGCCTCAATTACACTCCCCAAGGATACCTTGGTGACACAACACACCTTGGTTGACGGGCAATCTGATTCACACAACATCATTACACTTGCAGAATCTGTGTCTGCCTCTGTCCTTGGACAGATGGGTTATGTAAGTCCCATGGTTCTCTTTAGGGAGGCCATGCCAGCTCCAGGTGTAGCCTTGGAAACCATCAGGTGTCCTCTTGACTCTGATGAGAATCTAATCACTATCTTCGGAGGTGATTCTTCATTCGATGATGTGCATGCCCATCCATCCTCAAGGGATGTTCTGATGGAAGATGCCAGTGGAGGTGTTGATCAACATTAAGATCAACAAATTCCCACTAGCCATCAATCTGAATTACAAGTTAATTCTCCTCAGATTGATCTGCACATTGTCACTTCTGACAAATCTGCTCATGAGACTCACTCTCATGAGAAAATTAGCCAAAATTCTCCTCAACTCCACCCCATTCTAAATAAGCCAATTGACCCTATTCTTAAGGATTGCAGTCTGCCTCCTAAAGAGACAAGGGTTGAAAAACCAACTGCAAGTTCTTCCCAGGCTGTCAATATCTCATTTTCAGATTTGGTAAATCAGCTCACTGAATTCATGTCAACCTCTAAGGTTGAGAATTCAAAGCTGGTTGAAGGCTTGGCAAAGATCCAAAAGGATCAGGAATTTACGGGAAAAAGAATGGAGAAGCTGTGTTAAGATCACATTCAGATTGAAGAAAAAGTGATAAAGGCACTAGAAAGTATGGAGAAGAGCCAGAGTAAGATGACAGAGTCTCTTAATGGTGTTACAAAGGCTATTAATGAACAAAATGAGTTAAGTAAGATCACTCTGGGTCAGCTTGAGAAAAATGCAACAAAATTCACCAGAGAAGTATCCATTGAGCTCAAAAATGCCAACAAATCCCAAGCTGAGTTCAAGAAAGAGCTAGTGGATATCTCAAAAGGTGTAAAATCCAACATGGTCAATCTTCATAATGACTTCATTGATCTTAACAGATTTTGGGCTGCCAACAACTTCAGAATTGACATGATAAATTCAAGACTTAGTGGAATCTTTGCTACTCCAGTAAGCTCATTTCCTTCAACTGATGATGACAAAAAGGGGGAGAAGAAAAAGAAAAGAAGTGAAGCTGAAATTGAACAAGAAAGAATGGTTGTAGAGAAAGAAACTGAGGCTTACTTAAAGAAGTTGGATGAAAGGTATGCCAAGGCTAGAAGAGAAAGAGAGGCCAATGATAGAAGGATAGTTGTATATGGTTCAACCTCAAATTTGTCTGAAGAAGCTTAGGGGATAAAAATACCAGAATCTAAGTCTGGTGGCATAAGGTTTGAAAAAGTTGTTGAGGAAGAAGTGAAGAAGGGTGAGAAGGCTAAGGGGGTGGTAACTGATGTTGAAATGAAAGATATTGGAGAGATAAGGGAGGAATCTGTTGTGGAAAAAGGAAAGTCTTCCCAATCTGTGCCTATGCAAGCTAACCCTGCATCAAAAGATATTGCAAGTGCTAACTCTACTTCCAGTGAAGACAACACCACCTTGAGTCAATACATGGTAAAGAAAAAAGTGTCTGGTGAAGGCTCAAGTGGTGTGAAGGTCCTGACTCAAGAAGAAAAAGATAAGGAGTTTGCAGTACAAATGGCTCAAGAGATGAATATATCTATCAAGGCAGCTTACAAAATGATTGTGGAAGACAGAATGGAAAGAATGAAGCTGGCAGCTGTTGAATCTGATCCTGAAGTGGCTAAAGTCCTTCAAGAAACACTCAACAAAGAAGCTGAAGAAAAATTGCCAGTTGTGGGATCAAAGAGAAAGGCTGCAGCAGCTGCAAAAGGAAATAAGAAAATGGCAGTTCACTCCAAACTATCTCAGAAGATTAAAGATGTTAGGGAGAGTGTAAAAACTCATGTTGGATGGGAAGCTGTGGATATCAAGAAAGTCCAAGAAAGAATGAATTATAGAAGACATCCATAGACCATCCTTCAGGTTCTGCTTAAAAGAAATAAAAATCAATCCACACCTTGCATAAGGCTTACTAGAGAACTTGGGATTGCAGTCAGCTTGGAGAACACTTAGACAGATTTGGTTTTGATAAACGAGCAATCTGTGTCTGACAATCAAGTGAAGATAACAACCTGGATTTGCTGAGTAATGTTATATGACGTGATAAGGAAGATTCCTTAAATCTAGGTTGGTGGTCTATTTACATATGCGTGTCCATACTCTCATTGGACGATCAAAAATTGGGACCACAAGTATGATGAAGGCACAATCTTATATTCTTTTGATCGTCCAACCATAATTGAAGACGTGGCTTATTTGGACACCAAGAGAATCTGAAGCTTTCGCCTATAAAAGCTACAATCCTTGAAGGCATATGGGTGACATTCCTTTGATTCATTCTTCACAGAAAGTTTCTCTGCTCTTATACACAGCTTAGCCTGTGAGGAGTCAGCTTGGGCTGCTTCTCTTAAGCAAGAAACTTATTGATTGTTGTTTGTCATTTTCAGGGGTTGTTTAGATATTGTAGGTTATCTTGTTTCCGCAACAACCCTGTAATTCTTTGTATAGATCATTTCTTAATAAAGGATTACATTTGAAAAACGCAATCTGTGTCTAAGAATGTTTACTTTCTGCTTTATTGTTTTAATTGATTCTTGTCTTTATAGTATGCTCTAAATATATATTATTGAATCTTTAAAACTATTTTCATAATATATAACTAAGGAAAAACGAAAGTTGTATTCACCCCCCCCCCCCTCTACAACTATTTGTGTACATTATACTTTGGTATTCTGTTACACTTCTGGGACTGTATAAGTGGTATCAGAGCATGGGTTAAGAATTAACCTGACTTGATCCTTGCTGATTTTCCTTTAAGTAAAGCATAATGTCATCTTATGTTGATAATGGTTCATCAACCCAACCACCTATGTTTGATAAAGATGATTTCAGTGGGTGGAAAGGTCGTATGTCTTTGTTCCTTGAATCCATTGACCACAATATGCCTGATATCTTGACTGATGGTCCTTATGTACCTACACAGACTCTTGTTGTAGATGCAGTGGTAAGGGATGGTCATCCAACCATCCCTGCCACAGTTAAAACCATTGTCAAAGATAGGGTAGATTGGGGGGATAAGGATAGGAGACTTGCAAACTTGGATGTGAGGGCACGTAACTTCATTGTCCAAGCTGTGCCAAAGAACATTTATCATTCTATTAAAATTTTATAAATCAACGTTAAATGCTTTAGGAAGCGAAGTTCCAACGACTAATGTTATCATCGCTAAATGTTAAAAGATATTATATAAAGTGTGAATATTACATTAATAGTTAATTTGTCAAATAGTAATATATAAAGTGTAAATGAAGTATTTATAATATAATTAAAAGAGAAGGTTGGGATACACTTGACATCCTTAATCCCCTCTTTGAGGGTAATTATCCATCCTTATTAATCCTTTATTTTTTCAATATTCTATTTAATAAATGACTGACCTAATTGTTAACTAAAAACTTTTTTTTTAATCCTTAATAGGCTCCCAAAAATTATTATCTATATATACAACCTAAAAGACCCTCACATGTTCACAACCCAAAAAAAACCTACGGCAAAAAAGAAAAAAAAAACCCCTACGATCGACTAACAAAAATGTTTTTTATTTATTTATATACTTTGTTCATATTTAATCATTATTATTATTATAAATTTAATATTTATGTTATTGTTATTATTGTCTCTTTTAATTTAGTTTGTTGTCCATTATAGGTGGCTTTTTCTTCAACAAAAAAAATAAGACCACATTAATTCATCTTTTTGAAGATCTTAAGCCAACAAATATTAACCATCATCTACGATTTCGTGTTGTGCATATATGAATTGTTTCGGAGTGCAACAACCCGAATAAAATAAAAACTATTAAGTCTTGGATTCGCTGACAAGACTCGCTCGCTGACGTATGTCGTCAGCAAGTGTTCAGCGAGTCCAGTGACTCTCCTCAGTGAGTTGGATGCTGCCCAAATGTTTGATATGGCGGGAAGTTTTCAAACCATATGAAGACAAGAGTCACATGGTGGTTCTTTCAACTGTAACATACCTCATATGGGAAAGGTACATGTTGGGACCAAAACTTGGGTCTTCTCTCTCATACCCATTTTGGTAAAGAAGACAAGGGCTCTTGTATGGAAGTACAAGGAGCCAATGGGACGTCGACAACCACCATCTATCACCATCAAAGGAAGGCTGTGTTGCCCTAATTCTTCCTCTATATAAAGCAACACAGCCGCATTGTATCAGGTGTGTTAGTCACCTCGAAAGTGTGTGTCACTTGTAATTGTTCAAGTTTATAGTGTGTCTAGACTTAGCAATTACCTTGTTCATTTGTATTCTTGTAAGTCAAGTTTGTAATATCGACCATGTATTCATCGTTTAATCAATGATACATATGATTATACTTGCATTGATTTATTACAATTGAACTTGTCATTGTTCTTGTTGTTTATCTTCTTATTTACTTTCTTGTCTAGTTTAAATATAACACAAATTGTGCATTCGTGGACCATCAATTGGTATCAGAGCCACCGTTCCTAAATCATTGGAACAAGATCTGTTTGCCTCCTTGTGTTTACATTAAAAAATTATGTTCTTTTACTTTTCTTGAAAATCTTCTAAAAACAAGAATATGTCTTCTGTTCCCAGCCTTGTGAACACACGTGACTTTGGTTATGTGTCGACACCTCCAAAATTCGAGCCCAAAGATTTTGGGTCTTGGAAGGAGAGAATGCTTCTTCACATCTCTGGTGTGGAACCCTATTTAATGACAATATTAACTGAGGGTCCATATGTGCTGATGTACATCCAAAGGACTCTAGTAGCTACACCTTAAGCTCTTGAGATAGTCACTGACCTGGTAAAACCAGAGGTCCAATGGACGGATGAAGAAAGAAAGCTGGTAAATCTTGATGCTAGGCTTAAAAACATGATTATTGTCACTCTTCCTACTGAAATCATGAAGCTAGTCATCAAGTATCCCTCGTCAAAAGAAGTATGGGATAGACTGGTCAACACCTATGAAGGATCTGCTGACCTTGTCAAAATCAAGAAAATTGATTTAAAACGTGCTTATGAAAACTTCTTCTCTCTTCCTGATGAAAATCTTGAGAGTGTAACACCCCGACTAAGGCGGAAACACGAGATGCCACAGAACGACATAGTACAAAAGATTTAAATATAAAACATCAACACAAGTTTTCAAATGACATTCAAAATCCAAAAGATTACAAATTTAAGATAACGTCCAAATCCATTACATAACCAAATTCATAATTAAAATGATCAAATGTTTGCAATACTTGTTCAACCAAACAAGCATTATAGGGTCCAAAAGGGCGGTCCAAGCTACGCACCTAAATCTTTAACCTGAAAAGCATGAAGAAGAAGAAGTGTCAACTACGAGAGTTGAGTGAGTTCATAGGTTTTTACGAAATAGTGATTTTAGCCTCATTTCTTAGGCTATTAAGGTACTTCCAAATGGATTTTCATCCTAAATTCAACATTCACAGTAAGTTCATCATATTTTGGTGGTTCAAGTCGTGATGGTGGTGGGGGTGTGATAGGTGCAATTTAGTGCTTTCGGTTAGTGATTATTTGACCCGAAAAGACGATTTTTGAGCTTATTCTTGCCATGCATCAAATGACTTGAGTTTTATACTTTTAATATGTCATATTTCCAGTATGTTCATCACATTTTCATGGTCATAAAGTTATGGTGCATGTGTGTGCTCAAAATGCATTTTAACAAGCTTTCGGTTTTCGATTTCAAGCCTATTTTGCCTTGTTTGGTTCCATAATCATATTTTTGTCATTACCATAATTTTTCCAGAATAGTAACCTTAATATTAACACATTTTTCACTTATTACAAGCCTAGCTTCATCTCATAATCCAAACAACAATCCAACTTTCTTAAATCTAGCATGCATGTAATCATCTCATCATTTTTAACAACAAATCTTTATCCAACAACAATCCATCAACATAAAAATGTATTTTTATGAAATTTTCCAGAAATATATACATAAATATTATATAAAATATGTTCATCTTTTTATATAAAAAGTTACTTTACAACTAATCAACACATATCCACCTTTTTGATGCTAACTTTCATAGATCCAATACTTTATCAATAAAATCTATATTTTTATAAATATTTCCAGAAATATTACCTTCATAATATGTATGAATATAACCATCTTTCAAAAGGAAAAATCATATCAAAGACTATTAAACATATATCCACACTTTTGGGTCTTAAACTAGTTGAATCCTTGGATCTTTCTTCATGGATTCAACATGCATGAGCATGGAAAGAAAGATCCTATCAACTTTGCCCTCATCAAGTGTATATTCAAAAGAAAACATGAAGAAAACATGGACTTTTGATAAAACCTTTTTAATATGAACAAGAACAAGATTAATCTAATAAAGAGATGAGGATATATACCCTTGAAGAACACTTTTTGAAGATGAAAAATGGCAGAAATTTCGTGACTAATATGGCTCCAAAAACCCTTGTTCAAACCTTGCAACAACCCTTAATCTATAGCTTAATCAAACCCTTTGTTAATCTAGCCTAAACCCTTATTATTAGTATAAGTTTAAGTTGGATTTTGCCTTGTTCTTGCACTCCTTTTGGCTGCCGAAAATGATGAAGAAAAGAGGGAGAAGAAGGAGTTTTTGAGAGAGAATTGATTAGTGTGTGTGAAATGGGTGTGTAGTGTGTGTTGGAGTGGTGAGTTCCAAGACTAAAAGCATGCAAAGAAATTTGAAATGAAGTGATGTATGTGTGTGTAGGAGGCCGGCCATGCGGGGGGGGGGGGGGGGGGGGGGTATTGAAAGGGTTTTTCCTTTTCTTTTTTTTTTTTATATAATTAGTGTATAAGTTGTTGTATAAGTATATGTTAATTATGTATTTGTTTTGTAAGTGTTTAGTTACTTAAATGTAAGTATTTGGTTGTTTTAGTTAGGAATATGTATATATGTGTATAAGTCATGTATATTTATGTGTATGAATATATTTTTGTATTTTTAGTTGGTTACATAGGTCATTGGTTGTAAATTGGTATAAATTTTTAAGCTTATATGCTTACTTATTAAGTTTTCGACGCTTTTACGCACATAATACTTCCAATTACATTTTTAGTTGAGAATTTTATTTATCATGATCATATCTTCTTGATTTAGTTTTATTTTTGATTTGTTGGGCATTCCATAGGAATTTTGATTGGTATCTCAATTTGTGAGACTCGCTTTATTAATTATAACTTGATTTGATCATTAAGGTTTTTGTTCAATCGTATTTTATTAAATTGAAATTAGAATTAATCAATAGCTTTAGATCACTAATTTAAGGGCATTATCTACTAACTTCAAATATAACTATGGCTGGCGGGAACATAGACAACCTAACTAGCACGTATATATAATATATGAAAAGTAGGGTTGTTACAGAGAGCACCTATACTCGCTTTAAAGGGTTGCTCAATGATATGACTAATGTTGGCATTACTCATGATAATTTTGAAGTATGTCACAAATTCATCGACTCTCTTCCTCTTAAGTGGCAAAACTTAAGACAAACTCTTCGTACAACGAAGAAAATTCAAGATTTTGATCTTGAAGAACTTTTTTGTACTCTTCAATTTGAAGAGAGAGCATTGGCTCATAACATCCGAGCCTCTGCTGATGCCAAAAGACATGCTGGCACTTCTTCTTCTTCCAGCATGTCCTCCCATCCTATTTCGGACCCTCTAGCTCTTGTTTCTACTGAGACCATCAATCTCAATGATGGCACCAGTATTTCAAATCTTCCAACACCCATTCAAACTCTCATTGATGAGTTGGATGACGAAGAGAAACAAGACATGTTTAATGACTTTATGGGCTTTGCCTTAGTTGCTGGTAGAAAATACTACAGAAGGTGGAATAACCGTAAAACCGTTGCTCCCCTCAAACCTCCTGTTGATAAATCACAGGAAAAATGCTGGAGGTGTGGCAGAAAAGGCCACTACCAAAAGGAGTGCAGGGTCTCTATTCCCACTCCAGCAGTTCCTAAACCTAATCCTTCTAAATCTGCTGATGAATACAGGAATAAATACTATCAGCTGAAGGCAAAGGTGGCTGAAACAGAGGAAGCCAAAATTCCAGAAAAAGGACTAGTTGCTGAAGAACATGATTGGGCTGACTCAGATGAGTTTGATGATGACGATTATGTTGATGCCATGTGCCTTATGGAACTTGCTGACGGTGATGCTCTGACAAAGGATCAAGTCTCCTCTAGTCAGTGGGTAAACATCACTGTTAAAAAGGTACATTCTTTTCATTCCTCTTCTGAAAATGACAAGACCAAAATTATTGAGTCTTTGTCTTGTGATCTTCAGTTCGTAGAAAGTCTACGTGCTGAACTTCAATATAAACTTAACTCTGCTGGAGTAGAGTTAAGTGAAAAATCTGAAAAACTTGTGAAATTGAAAAATGTTCATGTTGAACTTCAATCTCATGAGTTAATGACTCAGAAACTCCAACTTGAGAATGAAACTCTTAAGGCTGAAGTTTCTAATCTAAAGAAAATTGTGACCTCTTAGTCAAAGGCTTCCAAGTTTGATCATCAATGTTTGAGCGAGCAAGTCCCTGCTCAAGTACAAGCAGTGATTGGTGGCAATTTTTATGTTGCTGCCTCACTTGCTAACTCATTTAAGGATGATGTAAAGCCTGAAATCTCTATTCCTCCACCTTCTTCAGCTTCCATCTCTCCTGAGGAGATGAAAAAGTGGTACTTTGTCAAAGGACAAAATAACTACCATGCTGAGATGGAATCTAGTGCTACTACTTCCTCCAGTGTGCCCTCTTCCTCTACTGATGTTAAAAGTACTAGTCCCTCAACCAGTACTTATGACATGTTCTCTTATCTTCCCATTGTTGGCATGATGCCACATAAAGGGAAAATTCAACATTCTTCTCCTAGAACCTTTAAAGGGGATATTTCAAGTAATGGATATGTACCCATTGCTCCTCAACAACTATCAGTAAAAGGTGTTGAGCCCTTTAAAAGAAGCACTATTGCTGCTCCCTATAACTATGGTACTCCTCAACGAGTTAAACATGTTGTTCAGCAAAATTCTAGTGCTCAATCTTCTTCTCAGCTGGAACCTACTCATGCTAATCCCTTAACTGATCAACATGATCGTCTAATGAATAGACGAGTTAGGTTTGCTGATGCAAGACATCAACAAGTACTTCCCACAAAGGCTATACCTGCTAATGTTCAAACTCATATGGCATCTCAACCTATGCCTGTAAAATCCAATCTAAGGCATAACACTCCTAAAAGGGGAAGATTGCCTTCACAAAATAGGTCTACCACTCCTCAGCGAGGACGTTTGCCACATCAGCAAGTGAGGCCTATAACTCCTCAGCGGGGACATTTGCCACATCAGCAAATGAGACCCACAACTCCACAAAGAGGACAAACAACTACTCAACATGGTCAATCCTCTGTGTCAAACATGGAATACCTACCTTATAGGCAAATGAGGTCAGTGACTCCAAATCGTCAGTCCAGACCCATCACTCCAAATAGAGATAATCATTCACAGCAGGGTCCCTCTTCTTCTTACCCTGCTGGAAAGCAAACATGGACCATGATTAGAGGACCTCAAAATCCTCAAAATCATAATAGTGAGTCCATCCTTGCTTCTGTTCCTCAGTTGCCCCCTCCTAAACTTAGACAAAGGAATAAATCCAAGTCTAAGCAAAAGAGCAAGGCTTCATCTTCCTCCTCTCCTCAAATTAATGCGCTTACTCAGCGAGTGAATGATCTTTCTTCTCAGCTGAGGGACTTCATTCAGAATCAAAAAGGCAACCCCTCTGACAAAAAATGCTATCTTTGTAGCAGTAGAGGACATGTTGCCTCTGAATGTGACTCCGTTAGCTCAAGAGATGTTCCAGGGGTTGTAGTTCAACCAAACATCTCTATATCTGCTAAAACATCTTCTTCTTCTTCTACTAGGATCAGTGGGAACCTTTCTACTGAACATGTTCCCAGTGACACCACTTTTGTCACTAATGTAAACATCGTTGAATACATAGCTTCTCAGCGCATTGAACTTCCCCATTCTCAAAGGGTTAGATCAAATGCTTGGGGACAACCTTCAATGCTAGTTGAGTATAGTGCTCCTGAAGTAGTCAGCAACTATGCATATCTTCGTAGCGATGAAATAAATATAATGCCCTTCAATGAAAATGATAACACCTTTGATCTTGTCTATGTGGGAAATCATACTACTCTTGAGGAGGCTCTCTCTAGAGAGCCAACTACTTCCTCTGAAGTACCTCTCGTTAATCCTATTGACATGGCCATGGATGAACAAAGCGAACTTGCCTAAATCCTCTCTTTATATCCATGCAAGGCTCGCTAGGAAAAGGAGTGTGGTATTTGGACAACGGTTGTTCAAAACACATGACTGGCTCTAAGTCTGTGCTGGATAACTATACAGAGGCACCTGGTTCTACTGTAGTATTTGGCGATAACTCCACGGGACAAACTGAAGGGTATGGTCTTCTTTCTAATAGCCTCATAAAATTCTCAAAAGTTGCTTATGTAAATGGATTAAAACATAATCTCATCAACATAAGTCTAGTTGTGTGATGCTGACTACAAGGTGATCCTTGATAAACATCAAGGCACTGTAGTAAATATCAACAAGGAAGTCGTCTTGGTTGCACCAAGAAAACGAGATGTATATCTTGTAGACTTTACTCCTATCAAGACTGATAGTGAGACTTGTTTCCTTGCTAAGTCAGCATCCGAGTTAAAATGGTTATGGCACAAGCGTATGTCGCATGTGAACTTTAAAACCATAAACTCACTGGCCAAAAAGAACCTTGTTCGTGGTCTTCCCCCTCTTTCCTTTGAAAAGGATAGACTCTGTGGTGCTTGTGAAAAAGGCAAATGCCATAGAGCTACCTTTAAAACAAAACAAGCCAATTCTGTTAAGGGTTGTTTTCATCTTCTTCACATGGACCTTTTTGGTCCTGTAAATGTCCAAAGTCTAAAGGGTAGTAAATACACTTTAGTAATTGTGGATGAGTATTCCCGATATACTTGGACAATCTTTCTTAATTCTAAGAGTGATGCTGCTGATGAACTTATCAAATTCATTAAGAAAATGGAAAATCTCAACAGCATAAGGGTTAAAGAACTCAGAAGTGATCATGGCACTGAGTTTAGAAACCACACACTTGAATCTTTTTGTGCCGATCAAGGGATCTCACAAAACTTCTCTTCTACTAGAACTCCTGAGCAAAATGGTGTTGCTGAAATGAGAAATAGAACTCTCATTGAGGCAGCACGTACAATGCTCAGTGAGTCCTCTCTTCCCAGTCGGTTTTGGGCAGAAGCAGTCAACACTGCTTGCCACACTCAAAACCGCTGTCTCATTGTCAAAAGACATGACAAGACAACATATGAAGTGTTGAGAGGAAAGAAACCTCAAATCAAATACTTCCATGTATTTAGTTGTCCTGTCTTTATTCTAAATAACAAAGATCATCTTGGCAAATTTGATCCTAAAGCTGATGATGGTTACTTTGTTGGATATTCTGCCATCAGCAAAGCTTTTAGAGTATTTAATACTCGTCTTCAAAAAGTGGATGAATCCATTCATGTCACTTTTGATGAAAGCTCTTCTGCTCTTAAAGATATCCAGCCATCTTCTACTAAAGAGATCTTCAATGAGTGCACTAATCCTCCTATGGAGGATGCTGACTCATTTGTTGATGCTTTTTGCTCACTGCCTCTTGTTAATCAGCAACTCACTAAGGACAGTTCAGCAGAACCTGAACTGGAGCAAGTTGTTGCTCATATCTATACGATTGAGCCAATTGAGCCTATTTTAAGATCAATCCATGTTGTATTAGCCAAACCTAGATCACTAGCTGGTGATGTGCAAGTTGATGACTCTGCTGATGAAGAGTTTCATGATGCTTCAGCTAATATTGAAGACATGGAGTCTGCTGATGACCCCATCATTGATGATAACTCAAATCAGTTAAATGGCTCGACTGATCAAACTCAAGTTGAACCTTCAATAACCATTGATCTCTCCTCTTATACTTCTGCAGATCCCATACCCGCTGCCACTCTTCTGGGTTCATCAAGTGTCCCAATACTTAAATGGACTTCAAGTCATCCTGCTCACCAAGTAATTGGTGATCCTCAGCAGGGCATTGTGACACGATCAGCGTCTAGAAATACATGTCTATATGTAAATTTCTTGTCAATGATCATTCCTAAGAATATTGGAGAGGCTATGGTTGACCCATCATGGGTTGCTGCCATGCAAGAAGAACTAACACAATTCCAAAGACAGCATGTCTGGTTCTTAGTTCCTCTTCCTCCTGGCAAAGAACCCATTGGAACAAAATGGGTTTATAGAAATAAAATGGACGAAGATGGTGTTGTTATACGTAACAAGGCTAGGTTAGTTGCTCAAGGTTACCTTCAAGAAAAAGGTGTCGATTATGACGAAACCTTTGCTCCAGTGGCCAGACTTGAAGCAATACGCTTATTCTTGGCACATGCTGCTTATCGAAACTTCACTGTATATCAAATGGATGTCAAGAGTGCTTTCTTAAATGGAAAACTCGAAGAAGAAGTTTATGTGGAGCAGCCACCTGGCTTTGAAGATCTAACCAAGCCAAACCATGTTTATCGTCTTTATAAGGCATTATATGGTTTTAAACAAGCTCCCAGAGCTTGGTACGACACTCTTTCTAAATTTCTTCTTTCTCATGAGTTTCAGCGAGGATCTATAGACAGCAACCTCTTTATTTATAGAAAGGGTGCTTATGTCCTATATGTACAAAATATGTCGATGACATCATATTTGGATCCTCCAGCAAGAAACTTTGTAATAAGTTTAGCTCACTTATGTCTTCTCACTTTGAAATGTGTATGATGGGTAAGCTGACCTTCTTCCTTGGTCTACAAATTCGCCAACTTCCTGATGGCATTTTTATAAACTAAGAAAATACATACGAGACATGCTGGCTAAATTTGATATGTCTAATATCACTACTAAGCCTACTCCTATGTCTCCTCCAAACAATCTCCATGCTGACCTTGATGGTAAGCATGTGAACCCCACTTTCTATCGTGGGATGATTGGCTCGCTGATGTATCTCACAGCGAGTCACCCAGACATTATGTTTGCTACTTGCCTTTGTGCAAGATATCAAGCATCTCCCAGGGAGTCTCACCTTCTCGCTGTCAAGCGTATCTTCAAATATCTTAAAGGGACTTCCTCATTGGGTATTTGGTATCCCAAAGATTAAAATTTTGACCTAGTTGCATACTCTGACTCTGACTATGCTGGATGCATGTTAGATAGAAAAAGTACCAGTGGTGGATGTCAACTGTTGGGGGAAGGCTGACTAGTTGGTCTAGTAAGAAACAGCATACAGTTTCCATCTCCACTACTGAAGCAGAGTATGTGTCAGCAGCAAGTTGTTGTGCACAAGTCCTCTGGATGAAAAACGAACTTGTTGACTATGACTTAGATTTTTCTAAAATACCAATTATGTGTGATAACACTAGTGCTATTGCCATCACACATAATCCTATTCAGCATTCCAAAACTAAGCATATTGACATCAGGTATCACTTCATTCGTGATCATGTCATGAAGGGGGATGTTGAAATCTACTTCATCCCCACTGATGATCAACTTGTTGATATCTTCACTAAACCTTTAGATGAAAAGAGATTTAAGGATCTCGTCAGCAGGTTGGGAATGCTAAATGGTGATTCTGCTACTTAACTTATATAACTTTTGTAAGTTAAAATCTCTTGACTAGTATCATGATCCTTCAGCAAGTTCAAGTATGTCTTACTGGCTACATAACAAGGCAATGAAGAGCCATAAGTCTTCATCTAGTCCAGCAGCAAACGGCTACTGGTAAAGACAAATAAAATCTGTTGATCCCTGATGCTTTGGGAAAAAGCATAACAAAAGTAATAGGGTGCTAAAAGTCCCTATCTAGTCCAGCAGCAAACGGCTGTTGGTAAAGACATCTAAAATCCGTTGATCCCTGATGCTTTGGGAAAAAGCATAATGAAAGTAATAGGGTGCTGAAAGTCCCTATCTAGTCCAACAACAAACGGCTACTGGTAAAGACTTCTAAAATCCGTTGATCCCTGATGCTTTGGGAAAAAGCATAACAAAAGTAATAGGGTACTAAAAGTCCTTATCTAGTCCAGCAGTAAATGGCTGCTGGTAAAGACATATAAAATCCGTTGATGGCTGACAATTTGCCAAAAATTGTTTAATGCTCATCAGCGACCACTCTTTCATTCTTTGTATTGCTGATTAAAAACTTGGTAGCCAATTTTTTAAATAAAATAGTGACTCTTCAGTGGATACCTCTATTTATCTGAGTGTATTCCACTACGTATTTTGTTAATATTTTATTATATATATCTCAAACGGTTACTTCAATTTTCTCCCAAATGGGCAACTTGTACACTATACGCGCCGTATGAACTCGAGTACAGTTGAAATCGTGGTTCATATAGTCACATCATACAACCCTCATACGTACATATAAACAGTGTCCCATACTTTAATATAATATTTCATATGCCACGTATGAAAGAGAGTACATGTGACGACTCACTTTTTGCAGTTATGGGACCCATATCCATGCCATATATATGCAAATCTATTCCACTTCTCCTTCTTTTACGTTCATTTCTTTCTCTCAAAACTTCCAAAATCTCTCAAACTCTCTCAAATCTTTCATTTTCTCTCAAAACATTCATATTCTAATCTTTTCTCATCTAAAATGGCTTCATCATCTGAAAATGTTCCAGCACAACTCTCTGAAAATCTCTCCTATCTCTCATCCAAGGTATATGATAATGAAGGCATTACTCCTTCTAATCAAGTATCTTTTCAAGCTTCTAAATTGGTCATCAAGGCCAATAACTATCTGGGATCTGAAGAGATCCCATCTAAAACCAAAGGGTATTTCTCCATGCTTGACTTCATAATGGGATGCCCAGTTAGAAGGGCGATTTATAGTGATCCCAAGGAAATAGTTGTCCACCTCCTAAGGGAGTTCTGGTGGACATGTGATTATAAAGTTGCCAGTAGCACCATCATTGGCACTGTAATGAAAGGAGAACACACTATCTCCATCTAAGTAGACTCACTAAGAGATGCTCTTCGTCTTCCCAAACAATCGAAAGAGCATCCATATGTTGAGTTGGTCCCCATTGGAGTATGGAAGGAATGGTTATTGACCATTGGGTATGGGACCAACATGGAACCAGCACAACCGGTGCACAGCAACCCTCAGAAAAAGTATCTACCAGGGGTGTGGAGGCTGCTGTTCACCCATGTGTTCCAATGTCTTGGCGGCAACAATGGCTCTTTTGATCAAGCCACTGCTGCCCAAATGCAAATAATATATGTGCTGGCAAATGGTCGCAATATTGACTTTGCCAGCGTAATTTTTGAAGACCTGAAAGGGAAGTTCACAATTAAGAACAGATCAAGCTCAGTGCCCTTTGCACGTTTTCTCTCATTGATCCTCTGAAGGGAGCTAAAAAGAAGTATCTCCCTGAAGGTGCTCAATTTATCCTCTCTCCAAGGGTTGCAAGCTCTGTTTATAAGATTCCTGCTTGTGACCCAGAGTAGTTTGACTCAAAGCATGTTGTGCTCACTCTAGCAATGAAGCAGGTACTATACTCTGTATATCCTGATATTTACAAACCTAACCCTGCTGGAGCTGGTATGCTGATAATCCCCCCAGCAACCTCCAAAGCTCCCAAGAAAACCATGAAAACACTATCAACTTCTTCCACTTCACCTCCTGCTGTTGTTCCAAAACAACAACAGCGAGTACCAAAGGGCCAAACTTCTAAGGTTAGGAAGTCCTCACTGCCCAAGGACAATAGAAACCCAACCAGCCCGTCAGCAGTCTCAAAAAAGACTGCTGACGAGAAAAAGGGTAACCGCAAGCAGCCACCTCAATTTTCTGCAGGAGAGGTTGGTGAAGATCAAGGGCCACCCCAGCCCACTAGAGTTGAGTCAACCGAACTATTAATTCCCTCTTCTTCTCAACCCTCTGAGTCGTTGTCAGCAGCCATATCATAGGTGATGCTAGAGACAACAAAATCTACGGCCGATGATGCTTTGGTGACACAACACACTGAAGCTGAGGCACCCGGTTCCCCTACCCCTTTAAATTTTTCTGTTGATGAAAGGATGGGTGTTGAGTTTAAGAATGTTGAGGATGTTGTTTGTGGTGAAGGAAGTTTGGTTGAAGGTACTGAGGTTATCGCACAAGAAAATTTAATTTAAAATATTGATGTTGATGAGGAAAGTGATCTGGAGTTGGGAGATTTCGTAGTTGATGAATTCCAGCTAGATTCCTCCAACCAGGCTGATGAACTTGAAGCGAGTGACATGGAGGTTGATGCTGGAGAAGAGGCTGCTGCTGATGTAAATGCAGCAGCCATCAATGAAAGTGTTGAAGAAGCTGTTGCTGATGATAATGCAGCAGCAAATGTTGAAGAAACTGAGGTGCTGACTCTTTCTACCAGACCTCAGACTCCACCCATGCAACCAGTGAACACCATGCTCTCCCTTGGCATGCCTTCTTCCTTCCAAAGTTTTCCTGGCTGCTCATCTGCTGCCAAGCCTATCGACTCTCAAACTGCCAAAGAGTTGGGTATCTCTTACTCCACTAACTCTTCTGATAGGCTGGCCAGGGTGGAACACCAACTAAATGATCTCACCAAGGCTGCCACACTCGTTGTTCAACTCAAAAGTCATGAAGATGACAGTTTGGTGAAGATCTTGGAGAGCTGGTACAGCAAGCAAAATGAGAACACTGCCAGCATCGAGACACTTAAAGAAAAATCTGTTTCCATGGCTGCTGATCAAGAGAAGCTGCGCACTTATACTAACGTCATCAAAAGAGATCATCAGGCCATTCGAGGTTTCTCGCGATCGCTGTGCAAGATTGGGACTGCTGTACGGTTTTCACCAAAGAAGGCATCCAGCAGATGAAGCTGCTGCTGCTGAAGCAAAAAGGGTTGCTGACCTGGTTTCTCCTCTCATCTCCCAGGTTGAATGCAACACCAAGGCCATAAATGCCTTGGAAACTCAAGTGGCCAGTCTTCCTCCTCATGTCTCATTCACTAAGGAAGATCGTAAGCACCAAGAGAACTTAGTAAAAGAAGTTGGGGAAATAAAGACTATGTTGTCCCAACTTCTTCAGCAGCAGGCAGCCCCAACAGCAACGGTGGAGGTAGTTATTAATGATACTACCTCCAAGGGGGAGAAAGTTGATGCTGCTGTAATGGCACTTGTCAGTGAAGCTGTTAACAAAGTGGTGAACGATATATATGAAGCTTCTGCTGACAAGGTTGCAAGTGAAGAAAACACTGATGCAGCCACTGAAAAACAAGATGAACTGGCAATAATGGCTGTCAGTGAGGATAAAGTAAACACTCCCCCTGCTGGTGTTAAGGGGGAGACAAAAATTGATGCTGAAGTTCCCCCTGCTGGTGCTGAGGGGGAGACTGAAGATGTTAATGCTAAAGGGGAGCAGCAGATTGTTGCCAAATCTCCCCAACCTGAAATTTCTGAAGCTGAGCAGTTGGAACCAGAAACCATGAAGGCTGTATGGGAAGCTGGGTTCGCTCAGGAAATGGCTGAAGACAGATCTCGTGAAATGTTGCCAATTTTTCATAGACGATATCTGCCAAATGCTGAAATCACTCCAATGACTGATAGTCAAAGGAAACAACTCACGGGTCTGGATTCTTCAAGAAACCTCAAGCTGCTGCCACCTCGTTCTCTGCTGAATCACTGACCATCCAATCCCCAACAGGTCATCAACATCAAATGATTGACATTTTGGCCTTGACTGCTGAGGGCAAAACTCAAGAAGAGGCCCTATAGGAGCTGGACAGGCTGAAAGCAAACAAAGAGAATGAAAAGAAAATTTTAGAATATATCAAACAGCTGGGCATCTTGGAGAAAGATGAGATGGATGGAGAACAAAGATTGTTGCTAACCACTGGTGGGCCTGAAGCTCTCTACAGGCAAAAGCAGGCTGATGTAGAGCAGCTACTTAAGGAAAAGAGAGAGAAATTTAAAGTTGAGAAGGCCAAGTGGTTGTAAATCATGGAAGATAGGAAGAGGTCTGAAAGAATAACATCTGTTGAAGCTCATAAAGCTGCCATGGGAACAAAAACCAATCTGAAATTCGTAAGGGAAGGACATAATGCTCCAACCAAAAATGAAGATGTAAAGCTGACCAACTTGGGGGCTTCGGAATGGTATGAAATTTATATGTTAATCAAAGATAAAAAGGCTGCCAGCTATGAACAACTTCAGGGGATGCTGAAAAGCTATTTTGAAAAGGCACTGAAGTTTGAAACCAAGTTCAAAGCAGACCTAACCATGCTAAGGGCAGTCTTTGGCTCTCCAGCAACTGTTTCTTCTTCAGCAGGCAAGCGTACTCAGAAAAGAAAGCAAACCATGCAATCCTTGCCTGCTGACCTTCCACCTATCTCAAGTGATGCTGGATTAAATCTAAGGCTTCCTCCCAGGTGTTCCTTTGAAGAAGGGAGAGTACTTGAAAACCCTGCTGGCATATTCTTCCAAAATTTCCGAAATTGAACAACTCTTCTTTAGGTGTTCCTTTGAAGAAGGAAGAGTACTTGAAAACCCTGCTGGCATATTCTTCCAAAATTTCCGAAATGATCAACTCTTCTTTAGGATGGCAGAAATTGAACAAGCATCCACTGGTTTTCTGATCAGCATCAGAAGAAGATTTGCTAAGATGATTAGTGCTAGATCAGTCATCAGCAAGATTAATGATGAACTAATGAAGCCAGCTAGAAGACAAGATCCAGTGCTGGGGATTGCCAAGCAGGAGGACGCTTGGGAGATTGAAGCTGCTGCTAATCTTTAGATGTCTTACGTTGTAAAAAGCTTTATGCTTCAGCTTGTAACGTTCTTTGATGATATAAAAGACATCTTTCTTCTATACTTTATTTTTTTTAAGACTTTTCTACTCAGCAAGTCTCCTCAGCGAATAGGGGGAGATTGTTAAGTCTTGGATTCGCTGACAAGACTCGCTCGCTGACGTATGTCGTCAGCAAGTGTTCAGCGAATCCAGTGACTCTCCTCAGCGGTTTGGATGCTGCCCAAATGTTTGTTATGGCGGAAAGTTTTCAAACCATATGAAGACAAGAGTCACATGGTGGTTCTTCCAACTGTAACATACCTCATATGGGAAAGGTACATGTTGGGACCAAAACTTGGGTCTTCTCTCTCATACCCATTTTGGTAAAGAAGACAAGGGCTCTTGTATGGAAGTACAAGGAGCCAATGGGACGTCGACAACCACCATCTATCACCATCAAAGGAAGGTTGTGTTGCCCTAATTCTTCCTCTATATAAAGCAACACAGCCGCATTGTATCAGGTGTGTTAGTCACCTCGAAAGTGTGTGTCACTTGTAATTGTTCAAGTTTATAGTGTGTCTAGACTTAGCAATTACCTTGTTCATTTGTATTCTTGTAAGTCAAGTTTGTACTATCGACCATGTATTCATCGTTTAATCAATGATACATATGATTATACTTGCATTGATTTATTACAATTGAACTTGTCATTGTTCTTGTTGTTTATCTTCTTATTTACTTTCTTGTCTAGTTTAAATATAACACAAATTGTGCATTCGTGGACCATCAAAAACGTTTAAGATGGTTTTTGTTGATGAATTGATATGTATTTTTCAAATTATATACTTTGTTGCAAATTTTTTATTTAACTAAAGTTTAAAAAAAAAAAAAAAAAAGGTAAACTGGAATCAATATTTATATAGAGTTAATTTTCATATGTTTCTTCTTTAACTTTCGTATTGATTAAGATGTGATAAGTTTTAAAAATGATGACGACGACATTTTGTCAGCAAGTGATGCTGAAACGGATTCAGAGTTTCATCCACATGATGAGGATTCTGATGAGAGTTTAATCCACATGATGAGGATTTTGATGAAACTGATGTTGATGATGAAATGCTTGATAGTGAAATCCAATGATGAAGGTGAATGGAATTATTCAGATGAATCAGAAAATGATCTTACGTTTGATATCGATTATTTTGATAATGAGTATGATTCCGATATGTATTATCGGCCTTCCCCGAAAGATTAGTTTATTGTGGGTCACTTCTTCAACTTTTTGCCTTATTTGAATCGTTTTATTTTTAATTTTTAGGTATTTTAGTTTATTCGGTATCTATTCAATATACTTGAATTCCAATTTTATAGCTTTGATTAATATATTTTAAGACTACTTGTCCATTGGACGGACGAGCACTAATATATTATATAATTATCTATAATATAACTAAAAGACGGGTTGGGGGTACACTTGGCACCCTAATTCTCCTCCTTTAGCCTAATCCCCCACCCTTATCAATCCTTTAATTTTTTAATATTAATCTGAATTAATTTACACTTTTTAGTTTTTTCATCACCAATTTACCATTTAACCCCAATCTAAAACAATTAATTTACACTTTTTGGTTTCACATCACCAATTTACACTTTAACCCCAATCTAAAAGAATTTATTTATACTTTTTGGTTTTCCATCACCAATTTACACTTTAACTCAATTTAAAAATAATTAACTTACACTTTTTGATTTTTCATTACCAATTTACACTTTAACCCAATTTAAAAATAATTAATTATACTTTTTGGTTTTCCATCATCAATTCACACTTAAAAATAATTAATTTACACTTTTTAGTTTTTCATCACCAATTTACAATTTCACCCAATTTAAAAGTAGTTAATTTATACTTTTCGGTTTTATTGGTAATCTATAATATAACTCACGTACGACAACAAAAAAATAAGCTACGATCAACTACAAAAGGTTTTTTCTTTTTATATACATTGGACATAATTAATCATTATTATTATTTTTTAACATTGAATTCTTATACTATTGTTATTATTATTTTTTAATTTAGTTTGAGGTTCGTTATGACCTTTTCTTCAACAACCAAAAATATAACCACAATAGTTCATCTTGAAGATCTTAAGCCAACACATGTTAACCATCGTTTATGACTCTGTGTTGTGCATGTATGGACTGTTTCGGAGTGGAACATCACGAAGAAAATCAAAACGTTCGAGATGGTCTTTGTTGATGAATTGGTATGTATTTTTCAAATTACATATAGTTTACACTTTTAGAATATAAGAAACTGTAATTTTTTTATTTAACTAAAGTTGTAAAAAAAGGGGTAAACTGGAATCAATATTTATACGGAGTTAATTTTCTTATGTTTCTTCTTTAGTTTTCGTATTGATTAAGTTGTGATATATGACTTAACTAATCTAAATATTATATATTAAATTTTGTATTTATAACCTATAATAACTCTTAGGATTTACGATTATTTCTTTTCATAACCTTTTAGATATAAAGTCTAAATTTGCTATGAGTAGGTTTCTGATTACTTTAATATATTAACTTTGATTATTTTAATATCGTTTTGAAAGTAGCTCATTAATGGTGTATACTTAAGATTTACGATTATATCTTTCTATAAGCTCTTAGATAAAAAGTCGAATTTTGCTATGAGTAAAATTATGATTATTTTAATATATCGACTATGATTATTATAAATCTGTTAATCTGTTTTGAAACTAGCTCATTAATGGTGTAAATTTTTAGCTGTTGCTATTCTATCAGGGAAAATGCTACATATTGAGATGGTGTTGAATGTTTTAGTATGATTATTTAACATGGTGGAACAATTCATCATTTTAGTTTGTGTATGAAAGATATACTTCGGATCTTATGAAAAACATGATATCAATTTTAAATAATACCTTTAGATAAACCCTAATATCCACGTTATGTTTAGGATTTAACACAACAGGAGATGGCTTTGCAAGATTTTTGGCTCGACTCATTTTTTATCAACAGTTTGTTTCCATGTCTTTCTTGCATTAGCCGATAAAATTATTTTATCGACGTTTGGAATGTCCTTGGTTGGGTTTTTTTTTTATCCTGAATAATTTTCCTGGATCTATATGCAAAGATGTTTATTCGATTATTATGGTTAATTTGTTTGGGATTTATTTTTTAAAATTGGATTAAATAAATAGAAACACACTAACAAAACTTACCAGTTTTTTCCATGTTTTTTTTTTTGCTATTTGCAGGGCACTATGATACATGGCTCGGTCAATGGTGAATGGACGAAAAATTTTAGGAGTATTTTGACCAATGGAGTGACTATTCAGCTAGCAAATTTCCAAGTTAATTTCAGTAGATCTATTTAATATATTTGAATTCTAATTTTTTAGATTTGATTAATATAATTTGAGACTACCCGTCTATTGGACGGACTTAAACACTATATATATATATATATATTTGCTGGTAGAATGGAGAGAAAAAAATAAATCCAACATCTAAATTAATAACCAAACTTAATCCTAGCCCTTTAAACTAAAAACAGGTTTTCTATGTCTGCTATAATAATAAAACACATATATCAAATTTGTTCCGGCAATTTTCTCCCGCTCTCACATCACCATCCACGCCGCTGCCACCATCACCATCTTTGTCTTTTTCATAGCCATCTGTTCCGCTTAGCGCCAACACCATCATCTACGGCAACAAAGGTTGGTACAATCTTCGGATCCTTTTTTTAAAATCAAAGATATTAGGTTTTTCATATTTTAATTATTAAAGTTAGGGCTCCTTTCGTTTACATGCGTATTCCAGATTTGGAAGGTATTGCATATCTGAAGAATAAATTAAAATCAAGACACAAAAGGAATACGAAAAAGGAAAGCCAAACGAATGCTATAAATTTTTGGGGATACAAAAATGGTTCTTTTGATGAATTAGGGATGCGATTGAAAAGAAGAGGAAAAGGGATACCAAAGGTAATTTTCTTTTATTTTCCATTTTAATTAGTTTTTTTTTAATTTAAAAATCATTGTTTTTTATATAATCTATTTGTTGTGGTTTGTAGTGAAGTTATTTTTAATTTCTATCTAAATCTTTATGTCGTATAGATGTATGTATGTATTGTACTATTGTATTATTTCTTACCCTTGGAGTATATGATTTTTATATGAGTTGCTAATCGTTACTACTATTATATTGTTTAGTGGATTTAGCAGAAGTTTTATATAGTAATTTAGAAGTACTATATAGTTATCATATAATCAAGGTTGCTTTTTAAATCTTTATAGATACGTGATTAAGTACAGTTGGTGATTAACTACCAACAACCCCTATGTTCATTTTTCGTTTTATGTAGATACAAGCAGCTTGGTCAATATGTAGATTTCTTTCTGTTAGCTTTGCAACATGGCATAAACAAGCTTGTGTAAGTCTAACCATTTGATCTGTTATAAAATATAATATTTTGATCGTTACTATGTTTTTAAGCCTAACCATTTGACCCATTTAAACCCATTACGAACCCTACTTTTGAGTTGCTTCATTAGTCTATTACTGTTGTTTTGTTCATTTATTCTTTTAAATTATTGATATTGTTTGTATTGCAGGATTGCAGCTTGGTTCTAAGCATGATATATTTAAAGGTTCCAATGGTGTAAGGTATGCAATTTGTTTGTCCATTTTGTTCTTCTGTTTACATTTTGGGTTTTGATGCTCATAGCAGGGGTTGTCACTAAATTATTAGTACCTTGCTACTAGCAAATGTGTCTTTGCTAAAAAACATGACTTGTGTACAACAACACCTTATCGACCCAATTGAAGGCGTCTTTGTTTACTTCATGGATATTAATTGTATTAAATACAAGCCTTGTGATAACTGTTATCCTTAATAAAGCACAATGTTTGGAGCAAGTACGCGGCTACAAGATATTGCAACCTTGCTCAAACTAATCTAGAGGATCCAACCATTTTCATGGATATTAATTGTATTAATAAAGGTAAGCGTTGTGATAACAATTATTCCTAATCAAACACAATGTTCGGATGTAATATGCAGCCACAAGATACTGCAACCTCGCTCCAACTAATCTAGAGGATCCAAATAGTAAAAGAGTAATAGGTTACATTAAATTTATTGGAATTCGATAATTTAGAATATGTAAGTTTATGATGGCTTATAACCCGACGATTTTATTGGATTCTGAAGCAGTCTATTCCCAAGCTAAATCTTAGATCAAGATACTGTTAAAAATGTGTGTTTTATACTTTTATTATATACTTGCATTAGGACTGGTGATTCGTGTGTTGCGGTTGTGCGTTACAAGTATGGAGATGAAGCACAGAAGGCATGGATAGGCTAGATGGTAATAACTATATCTCTTCTCCATTTGATTTATGGATATGATTATTTGGTTGTAATGAAGGTGTGATTAGTGGGTAACTCAAGTAAAAATGCTCATGTTTGTAGTGAAATAATAGAAGTTTAGTTTACTATGGATAGAAGACTTAGGGTGCGTTTGGTTCGCAAAATATATTTGAAGGAATTGGAATTTGTCAAAGGAATTAGAATTTGAAGGAATTGGAATCTGAATGTATATAAATATGTTATGTGTTTGGTTCACAGAATTCAATGAAATTAAGTTAAAAAAAATTAAAATAAAAAATATGACAAATAACAATATTATCCTTATATTAACTATTTATAATTTCCTGTTTGAATCTATAAACATCATTGGCTCACATAAATAATACATTAATAATAAATAAAATATAATCTACCAATATAAATATAACAAGGTGCTAAATTCATCCTTAAATAAACAAGAACCCTTAGATGAATTCCATCTTTGATTTAGAGTCATTAGATCAAATTTAATTATTTCATTTTTCTTAAATGACAATATTAATACTTATATTTTTTATGATTATACAAAAAATATCTCTTTAAATTTAATTTACACTTTTTAGTTTTCCATCATAAATTTACACTTTTTACCCATCAAATTTAATCAAGAAATTAAAAATAGTAGCTAATATATATATATACCCGCGTAATACGCTGGAAACATATAAAATTAATGACATGTCGTTCAAAAAAAAATTAATGACATGTTAATTTTTTTTTTAATATCATAAGTTGACAAATATTTAACCAGGTAGGTTTACCAGTTAACAGTGACCACACAGTTCACTTTTATGTATGAAGTTCGCTTTTGTAAAAAACCTTAGTCATTGTTTCATATATAAATTTGTGCGTCATATAACCACGGTTTTGAAAAAAGGATACATCATCTATTAGAGGTCTCGCTAAATAAGGTTTTCATTTATTTGGATGTATTTCACTCATCCGGATATGTCTACATTGTCATTGCACTTGTGTTTAACGTTTTGCTCGAGTAATTTAGCCATACACTAAAATTGATAAGCAATTTAATTATCAATCTATATATCGCATGTTGTGTTAATCTAACTTAAAATTATACATAATATCATTGTAATATTCATACAATTATTTTTCTAATATATAACTGTGATAGCTTACTATAGACTCCATATTTGTTTTTTAGTTTTTATTAACAAGGACGGGTTAACTCCGGTCCAGTTTTCAAAACATTGATTTAATAAAAACGCTATATGATAATAATCCTATACAAAAATCCTTATAACCAAATTTTATTTGTTATATAATAAAAATCCTATACAAAGGTATAACTTAATAGAAAGAAAATTTTATTGTAATAACATTAAAAATAAAATTTAAAGATAAAAAATGATGTAAAATATAAAAAATATTAGTTTACATAATTATATCTTTAAATACGTTAATTATTAATGTGTACAAACTTAAAGAAGGAAATAATAATAACTTAAATTTAATAATATAAAATTAAATGTATAAAAGTTAATTAAAATATATAACATCATCATTAGATCTAATGCCTTTAAATAAAAGTTAAAATTCATCTAAAGATTCATACTTATTCAATTATGAATTAAAGTTTCTTTTAAATATATATATAGAGATAATAAAATAATACTATTGATCTTATATCTTATCCAATAGAATAATAGTTAATAACATATAAAAAAAAAATCGTATTTTAATTGAAATATTTAAGATATGTTACATTTAAAATATATAGATCAATTTTATATTGATAAAATACTAAGCTATATTTTAAACCATAATAAAGTAAAATTGAATATTAATATGTCCTAACACCTTGTATCTACAATATTATATATATATATATATATATTTATATATATGGGAAAAGTGATATAGTGTTGAGAGGACCGAGTTTAACTTATGTGAGTAACAACTTTGAGAACATCAACCTTTAACATTGATATACAAATTTAGAGCATGTGGTGACAGAAATTTGCGCTTTATTAAACAAAATGAAATAAACTATCAAAATTAATGATATATAATTTAGCTTGTAAATATGTGTGACTATTGTGATTACTAATATAAAAGAATTTTAAATAAAAAAAAACATATTAACATACAACTATATTATCAATGTACTCTACATTTACCCAAACAAAAAAAAAAAACATTTTTCCAACCTCGATCTTATTTTTTTTCCTATTCTATTATAAATCAAAACAACTCAAACTTTTTACACTACTAATAGAGAGGTTTATCTCAAGACTAATGTTTCCAAACAATTGATGTACTTTCAAAGAAGAGACTTATGATAACAAAGTCAAAATTTGAATGTATTCTTTATTTATTAAAATTTTGTAGGAACTAAATTACAAATATACCCTTAAAAAAGTTTACATTGTACCAAAATTGGAGTCGGACTCCATTGATGGTTATATATCATAAATTTTGCAAAGTTATTATAGAATAAAGGGATTAGTACTTTAAAATGTAAACAACGTTACACGATTTATCATAGTGTGTATCGAACTTTAATCCTATGCATTGTATGTAATGAACTTTAAATCTTGTGCATTGTATGTATTTAACAAATAAAAAACTTACAAGTGACGGCGTATGTGATTGCCACATATACTCGGATACATACAATGCACATAATTTGAAAGTTTATTATATACAATGCACAAGATTGAAGTTCGATATATATTATGACATATTATGTAAAGTTGTTTACATTTTGAAGTACTAATCCCTAGAATAAAATCTAAATTCAATACTAATGTGTTGCATATGATCGATTCTAACTCGGCAATTCAAAGTATTTAGGATATATTATTTTTCTTTATTCGATTGATAAAGAACACAATTTCATCATTTTTTTTTTCTTTTTTTCTTGCGTGTGGAAGGGGTAAGGGAGGAGGGGGCAGAGGGGTCGAACTCGAAATATGAAATGCAATTGATCGACTGGAAAGCAGGTAAAAAAGTCGACGGTTTACGTTTTGGTGGTCTGGATGCTCTTAATTTAGCATTGATATGTACAAATGAATATGACATGTGGTACAAAACTTTGCCGTGAGGTTTAAAATTATCCATGTGATTCATGGGTTTGAGTTTGTGTTCCTATGTAAAACAAATGGTAATAATATTTGGGCAAATATATGTTTTTCATTCTGTGAGACACACTCGATTGCTAGCCCCCTTAAGATGTTATTAAAGAATAGTTGGGAGTGAAAATAAGATAAAATTCTGGAATGATCAGTGGCTTAATGGTGACAATCTTGCAACTCGGTTTAGAAGGTTGTATGCCTAGGCACCATCTAAAGAATGTGTCATGTGTGATATTTTTTATGATATGACATAAAAATCCGAATGATATCGAGATATTTGTGATGACATGAATAAGTAATAACTTTTGACATTGAATCAGTAAGACTTAATGAAGGACACAATAAATTTTTATGAAATTATCAAAGTAAAAAAAATAAATGTTAATAAAGTGAAATTAAATTTTTATTAATTCATGAATTATTACTTAAGAAAATTATATTTTTAATATATATAAGTATAAAAATATATTTTTTCGCGTATTATGCTGGACAATAATATAGTATAATGATAATACAGACTATAGATAAGTAAATCGATGATGTATGTGTATCTAACTATCCATAAAAAATCAAAATACATCTTCCCCAAAAATCTTCTACCTAACCTTCAAGTCTTCAACTTTCACTCTGCAAATCAAAGTTTTTTTAATTACCAACCGCCCTTTTCTTTAATTGATCTATACTAACAGTATCTCAACTTTCCAATCCTACAAGGCTACAAGGATTGGTAACAAACTATTGCTTAACATAAAAGAAACTCGCTGGAAATTTTACTGGAGCGGCGGCCGGAAAGCAAAAACATCACGGCGGCGGCTGGACATCGTAAGAACCGGTAGTAGGAGGTAGTTGACGGGGTGGTTGGTGGTGGCACAACAGCATCTCGACAGACATACAAGGCTTTAGAGGAAATCGGTTTGTAAATTTTTTGGGGTTTTTTAGTCAAATTGTTACAATTCCATTGGAATGGAAAACTTTCCATAGGTTTAGTGATGGAATTGTAGATTCTGTGTTTCAAGGAATTTGAAGGAAAGTTTTGAAATCCAATTACATTATTTTTCCAACCAAACAACATATGGAATGGAAGTCAAATTCCAATTCCTTTGAATTTTCATGAATTCCATGAACCAAACATGCCCTTAGTTGTAGAGTTATATTAGAAAGATGGTTGTAGATTGAGGGGTACTCTACAAAATTGATTTGAAAATTGTTGAATACGACGTAATGTCTTATTCGGTGAATAGGATAGTGGTTTGGACACTGTATAGCAAAGGGAAATGATCATGGAAACTCTTATATCCAAGGAGATTGCAAATTTTATAGAATGGTTCAGTGGAAGTGTTTTTGAAGGTAGTATATCTTTTTCTTCCTTGGTTATTACCGTAACTTGCTACTAGCAAAATGTCTTTGCTGAAAATACATAAGTTTGTGTACAATAGCAGCTTATCAACCCCTATGAGAGTTGATTCAGAAAGAAAGAAAAAAGAAAGAAAGAAAAAAGGATACT
The DNA here is from genome assembly GCF_010389155.1 of Erigeron canadensis. Taxonomy (NCBI): domain Eukaryota; kingdom Viridiplantae; phylum Streptophyta; class Magnoliopsida; order Asterales; family Asteraceae; genus Erigeron; species Erigeron canadensis. The sequence continues at coordinate 13,158,308 of NC_057764.1, forward strand.
GTAAGTATAGTACACACTCCCAGCAGTCTTCTCTTTCATGCATAATACGTTGGGTCTAATCTTAAATGGTTTGCCTTCATTTACGGGTTTGAGTTGGACCAGCTGGGTGCGGATATGGAGACTAGATGAGTTAGGGTAAAAAGGCCATTTACTACATGTTAGTGTGCATTAGGCAGGATTGTTTATTAGATAGGAATTGTTTAATAAAGGCATGAGTTGTGATATATTGTACCCAGTTGTTTCTGTTAAATGAAGAGACTATAGTTATCAATGAAGAGTAGACGAGCTTTGTTGCTAGACCATTTGATGCTACCAGTAAGCGAAATAAATCATACTTCATACTAACTACATTAAAAGCTGAAAAAATAGGAATTGAGCTCACATGTTTATGTTGTGTTTGTATATGCGATTCTAATCTTATATGTCCAACTCTTATGACATTGGTTTTCAATTGCAGTACATACTCTATTTAAAACAACCTGTAAGTAGAAATCTAATTAGTATTTTAGCGTAACTGCGTAAGTCTCCCAAACAGGCAAGCAGAGACACATACCTTTCTAAGATTTCAAGTTTGGTAAGAGCTTTGCTGCCGAAGTTGCCAAGAATTATGTTATTTCTATGTTCTATATGAATTTTTTTCTTCCGGAATAATTTATCTAGGTTCTTATTTTCTATGTTGAATTTAATTCTGCAGGTTAGTGGTACAACCTTGCTATTGTAATGTTTTTTGGTTTGTAATGGTTTATTTTACGCCTTGTAAAATAAAAGTTTTGGATATTTATACTTTTGTTATTTTGTTGTATCTCTATAAAAAGAAACATATTTCGTGTTCTTATAAGTATATATTTATTATTTTTAACCCAGTTGATCTAGTAATAATATGTTAACAATGGATATCATATTATCAACAAATGGAGTAAAAATGACATATGTACACCTCTGAACATCTTTATATATACTAAAAGATAACTGACCTATGTCAACTATGGAGGTGTTACAAGTGTCTCTTATTCTCTAAGTATTAACGGTAATGTGTATGGATATTTTAAGGGAAAACGTGGTCTTCACCAAGGAGATCCTATGTCACCTTACCTTTTTACGCTTGTTATGGAGATGTTATCATTAATTCTGAGGAGGAATACCTCATAATCGAATGGCTTCAAGTTTCATGCTCAATGTAGTAAAAGGAAGATCATCAATATTTGTTTTGCTGACGATCTTTTTCTTTTTGTGAGAGGGGATGTAAGGTCAGCTAAGATTTTAATGGATTCACTTAACACATTCAAAAATATTTCTGGATTAGCTCCTAGTCTTCCAAAGAGTTCTGCTTTTTTCTGCAATGTACCGGATCATCATAAGCAAGCCATCTTGTCCATTATGTCATTTGAAGTGGGCATCCTACCGGTACGTTATCTTGGTGTTCCCCTTATTTCTACTCGATTAAAATTTCAAGATTGTAGAATTTTAGTCGAATGAATGGAGAGCAGAATAGATAATTGGAAATAAAAATCTTTGTCGTTTGCGGGTAGGCTTCAATTGATCAATTCAGTTCTCTCGTCAATGCATATACATTGGGCCATGGTCTTCATTTTACCTATTCGTATTATCAACGATTTAGAAAAGAAAATGAGGAACTATCTATGGAGCCAGGGATTGGTAGCAACGAGAAAATCAAAAGTAGCTTGGAATTCAGTTTGTTTGCCTAAATATGAGGGGGGTCTCGGCATTAAAAGGATCTCGGATGTGAACAAAGCTCTTATGGCTCGTCACATCTGGTCTATCATCAACAAAAGGAAGTCGTTATGGGTACAATGGATACATGACTATAAGATAAAAGGTTCAAATTTTTGGGTGGTTGCTCCTCGTGGAAGTATGAGTTGGGGGTGGAGGAAACTGTTACAAATGCGAGACACTATTAGACCGTATATTTGGAAAAAGATTGGTAATGGTCTAAATACCTTTGTATGGACAGATAATTGGTGTGTCGAGAGCCCTTTGCTCAGTTTTATCACTCCAAGGATGATTGCAAGTGTTGGGTGCAATCTGAATAGTAAAGCGGCTGACCTTATTCGGGACAATCAATGGTTGTGGTCGGATGCTTGGTATAATGTGTTCCCTGTTCTAATTCATATACCACATATACAAATCAATGATAATGAAGATCGAAATGTATGGAAATGTTCGAATGGTGTAGAGACTGATTTTTCTTCAAAAGTGGTTTTGGATTCGTTGAGAAGGAAACAAGGTGAAGTGGATTGGGTTAATGTTGTCTGGTTCTCACAATGTATACCACGTCATGCCTTTCATTTATGGCTGGTTTTTTGAAACAAATTGAAGACTTAGGATCGTATGAAGGTATGGAAGACTGGGAGTGAGACTAATCTGAAGCTCATGTGCTGTCCCCTCTGCAAAACGGGGATAGATTCTCTCTCACATTTGTTTTATAAATGTCATTTTTCGTTACAGGTTTGGAGGAAGATAAAGGCATTGGCAAATATGAATGATTTGTAGGATCGTTCATAGATCCAAACAGAAAACTGTTGAAAGTGTGATTAGTAGGATCCTTGTTGCGGCAACCTCTTACTTAACGGAATGAAAGATTGTTTACACAGAGTTCGTGTAGTGTGGAAGTCATTGTAGAGCTGATTATTCACATGGTTCGATTGAGGCTAGTCACCATTAGATTCAAAGGCCAAAATAATTTGCTAAAAGAGTGGAGAGTTTCAATGCAAGCTGAAGACGTCTCTGGCTGATTGTTTTTTTTTTTTTTTTTTTTTTTTTTTTTTTGGTAGTCTAGCTAGGCTAGTTGTCTGAATGTGTTTGGCATGTCATTCACATTAACTAATGTAACATTCGGTTACATTGTTGAATTGGCCCTAATTCATCAATTAAGGCCTAAGCCCACATGAACCAAAACCCTATTAGTATAAATAGAAACCTAAATCACGAAATTAGGTAACGTTTTTGAATCAACTATTCACAATTTACGAATTCGGTTGACTTGTTGCTCGTGTGGCCTCATACACGAACCACAAGCTTCGTGCATCACCTTAGGTTGGTTAATCACTCATTAATCAGCAAAAGGCAATAGCAATCTAGTTATCTCAAGAGGATTCCGCACTCTTGACATAACGAATCATGTCTTATTACGATCCACGCAACAATAGGGTACCTTACAAGTGGTATCAGAGCCCTAAGGTTGTTTACCAGAAGGTGTAAGATTGTTTGATTTGTTATTGATTGCAAATTCGATTCAAAATTCATGTTTAAAAGCATTTCCGTGCTCTTCTTCGTGTCACTTTGTGCTTACGTCAGCACGAGGTGATCTTCCTGTTCGTGTTTACGTCACACAGCAAACTTCGTGTCCACTTCGTGCCACGTCAGTACGAATTGCTCTTCGTGCGCCAGATCGTGACAAGTGTCCTTTGTGTCCACTTTTTGTCACGTGTGACTTCGTGCCACGCGAACTACATTGTTATTTCGTTTGATTTGATCATAAAAGATTCGAAATGACTACCATTCCAGCTGCCGCAAATTCACCAAATGCCCTACTCATCAGCCAGATGATCATGCCCGATCATGAGGTTGGTCGTGGAAACACACCTCCAAAACTTTTCCGTTTGGAAAACTATTGGATGTGGAAGAGAAGTTTTGAAGATTACATTCGTCTTAATGACATGGACATGTGGCTAGTGATAACTGAAGGTTTTGATTGGCCATCTTATGAAAAGAATGGAATGATCGGTAGGTATACTTATGCAGATATGTCGATTGAAGAAAGGAAGAGATACGCTGTTGAAGGAAAGGCCTTGTCCACTCTTACCATGGCCTTACCTCAAGATAGTGTACATTTGTTCAAAAAGTACACTACTTCAAAGGACTTATGGGACGCCCTTGAAAGATATTGTGAGGGCGATGCAACCTTGAAGAGAAATCGTATCAAACTTCTGAAGCGCCAATATGAAGCCTTCAATGGACTGAAAGGAGAATCTCTTGATGAGATTATTAATCGATTCAGTCATTTGACTACAGAGTTGTCATATTTTGAGGTTGTTTATCCTCAAACTGAGCTAGTTGATAAGTTTTTGGACTCACTACCTAAAACATGGACCGATTATGTTAATCAACTTCAAGATGATCAAGAATATAGCTCATGGGATTTTGAAAAGGTGGTCTCCAAGCTTAAGAATAGAGATATGAAGAGAAGAATTAAAGATACACACTTGGGTTTCACTCAAGATCCGTCATTGTATCAAGCCAAACTGTTCATTTGGCGAGTTCTAGCTCGGGAAACAATGCATTTCTAAGTGGTGCTGAAGCTACACCAATAATGGATGCAGAAGGTCTTGTTGGATATGTTGCTTATGACAATGCAAATACGAATGTCAAGAGTAACGTACAATCTTTTCACTCTATGGCAATGAGTATGAGTTCTGCAGAAGGTAGAATGAGTGTTTACTCAGCCTTTTGTAATGCCCATGAAGCATTTATCGGAGGAAAGGTTACTGATCCTGCATTGATCGATGAGGATTACAATCACATAGATCCTGATGATTTGGAAGAAATGGATCTACAACGGCAGCTAGCTATGCTTACTATTAAGGTCAGAAGATCCACTCAGAGAACAGGGACATTTGTAGGAAATGGCACTAAAGGCTTTGATAAATCCAAGGTGAAGTGTTATAATTGTGATGGATTTGGTCATTTTGCTAGAGAGTGTCAACGTCCTAAGAGAAATGATAATACCGTTGCTAGTAGACAAAACTACAATAAAGGCTGTATTACTCCTCCAAACAGTCAGAAAACTCAAGCAATGATAACATTACCTGCTTCTCCACAACAAGTAAGTACTCCTTATTTGATGGAGTCAAAGGCAGTTGTTGTTTAAAATCCAGATGGTACTTATCAGTGGGATATACAAACAGAAGACACCTCAAATCATGCTTACATGGTTGAAGTTTATGATGAGGTAGCTGTGACAATTGTGTATGCTGTGTACTCAAGTGAAGAAAATGCATCTGAGATAGTGAGGCAGAATGTGTGAATAGTTGCTGAGACTGTGAGATCTGAGAGTGAACCTAGGACAGCTATGAAATCATCTGAAGAAAAGGAAGAGTCATGTATTCCAGGTGATGACATCTCTAAGAAGAGCATTGAAGATCAAATGAAGGACTTCGTGATACCTGAAGCTATGACAACTGAAGAATTTGTTGCATACATGGCAGATTGCAAGGCTGCAGATCAAAAGGTATCATGTTCTTTATTCTCAATTGTTGATGTATGTAAAATGGTGTCAGATTTGAAACTTGAGGTGTTAACACTTAAAAAAAATTTAACTAGTTTAATTACTGAAAATCCTATTCTTAAGAAGGAAACTAAAGAGTCTGATTTATTTTTACAACAAGATTGTAAAAATGAAAAACAAGTTGAACTAGATTTTGATCCTAATGAAGTAGTATACTATACCTTGAAAGACTGTGATACAGTGTTTTATGATAGAGAAGTATCTATAACTAGGATTCAGCCTAAATCTAGAATTGACAAAAGTTTGGTGTGTAGAAAATAAAGAAGAATGGTTAGTTGAACAAATTCCATATAAGGATAGACATTATGCTCCTTTTAAACCAGCAAGAACTATGGAAGAAGCAATACAAAAGCTTGATACCATAGATGAAATGAAGGAGTACGGTATTCCAATTCCTAAAATAGAATATGGTCACTCTAGAAAACAACAAGTAAAAAAATGTTATACTTGTCGTGAGAGAGGTCATATAGCTATTGAATGTCCAAGTAGGAAGGTCAAGAATCCTAAGAATGACAGTCAATTCAAGTCAAAGGATGCTAATGATATTCCTAATACTAAAGGAAAGAATAAACTAGTTGAACAAGTAACTTCACCGCAATGTATGAGTGCATTTAGAAGATATTATTATGAACGGTATGCAAAAAGACATCCAGATAATAAAAATACACAGAATTATGTTAAGTTACTTGAATCCTTGTCATATGGTGAGTCTGCTGTGATAGATCAAAGGATTAATAACAATAGATCTAAGACATCAAAACGACAGGGACCTTTACAGAATACTACTTCTAGTAGTGGAAGTCCGAGTCGCTCCCATACACCTCAAAGGAGTAATTCACCTAGGAAGATGACTCAACAAAACCGATCACCTCCTTTTAGATGTAAATGGTTCGTATGTTAATTTCGCAGGTCCCAAGGGCGACAACATCTCAGGCCAAGGTGATGTTGTCAATGGGAAGTTAACGCTGGAGAAAGTCAATTATGTGGAACAATTATCACATAATTTATTAAGTGTTTCTCATATTTGTAACAAGGGTAATTATGTCCATTTTACTGAGAAAGAAGCACTTATTTTGAAACCAGGTTATGTTATTCCTGAAGACTGGATCCTGCTAAAAGCTCCTAGGAAGAGAGACATCTATGGCCTTGTGTTAGGTGTTGATGATCCAAAGGAGTCAGTTTGCTTATTAACTAAAGAAAACGAATCTGAATTGTTGCTATGGCATAGAAGAATGAGACATATTAATTTCCGAAAGATGAATGATATTGTCAGACATGGTTTGGTTGAAGGTGTTCCCATGAAACGGTTTGAAATGGAAGACAAATGTGTACCTTGTCTGAAAGGGAAACAACAAAAGTCTGCCCAAAAACCGAAGCAAGAAAATTCTATTGCCAGCCCATTTGAGCTACTTCACATGGATTTGTTTGGTCCAGTGAATGTAAGAAGTATTGGTGGAATGTATTACTGTTTGGTGGTTACTGATGACTACTCAAGATTCTCATGGGTATTCTTTCTTCAAACGAAAGATGAGACTCCACAGATTTTGATCAACTTCTTTGTTGAAACTGAAAATCTTTATGGAGTTCGTATTAAGAGAATCAGGAGTGATAACGGAACTGAATTTAAGAATAAGACATTGGAAGTCTTTTGTTTGTCCAAAGGAATCCAACATCAATTCAGTGCACCGTATGAACCACAACAGAATGGAGTTGCTGAAAGAAAGAATAGGACTCTAATTGAGATAGCCAGAACAATGCTTGCTGATTAAGGGCTCCCTACTATGTTTTGGGGGGAGGCAGTGAATACAGCTTGTCATATTATAATTAGGGTTTCTGTAGTTAAGAGTCATAATAAGACATGTTATGAGCTTCTACATATGAAGAAACCAAATTTACATAATGTTGAACCATTTGGTGTACCATGTACTTTCTTGAAGTATCTACCTCATTCAAAGTTTGATCCAAAGGTTGAAGAGGGATTTTTCATGGGTTATAAACCGGGTACTCCAATTCGACAGGTTTACAACAAATTGACTGGCAAAGTTGACTTGGGTACTATTGTCAAGATTGTCAGTCATAAACCCGTTGTACATTCTGGAAATGGCATGAATTTTGATTATAACAGTGTATTTCGTTCATTACACGGTCCTGCTTCTTATTCAGATCGTGAAACAGTGGATGATGTGATCATTTTAAGAGATCATATGGATTATTCCACTACTCCTACATCTCCTCCTGCTCAAAATGTTGATGCTACTCCAACCAAATTTCAGTCTACTGTTATTGGTGAAATTAGTAAGGACAAGAATAAGCAAACAGATTCAGATGACTGTGAACCCGAGAATACTACATCACTTACTCCGTCAAAGGTTTCACTGCCTGATGATGATCCCATTTCTGAAGAATCGGAAGATGATTTTAGCTCTCCTGAGTTTCAGATTAGAACGAATTTAGGAGAAAGTCTGAATGTTGATTCGGTTCCTCAATATTGTGTTAATAAAGATCATCCAGTTGAAAATATTCTTGGTAATGCTACAGAACTTGTTCGAACGAGAAAACAGTTGAATAAGGAACTGACTAGTCTGTTTTGTGAAGTGAAAGACACTGGATTGATAAATGAGTTTTTATATTCTGGTTTCCTTTCACAAGTAGAACCCAAGAATGTTAAGGCAGCACTTCAAGATCCATGTTGGGTTGAAGCTATGCAAGAAGAATTAGCTCAATATGAAAAAGTTGGAGTATAGAAGTTAGTAGATGTACCTAGAAGTAAAGAACCGATTGGAACTCGTTGGGTATTTAAATGCAAATGAGATGACAAAGGGGTCGTTACTAGGAATAAGGCACGGTTGGTAGTTCAGGGGTTTGCACAACGAGAAGGATATGACTATAATGAAACTTTTGCACCAGTTGCTAGGATTGAAGCTATAAGGTTATTTTTAGCCTATGCAAGTTTCAAAGGTATAAAGGTGTATCAGTTAGACGTTAAGAGTGCCTTCTTATATGGTGAAGTTAAAGAAGAAGTATATGTTCACCAACCACCAGGGTTTGAAGATCCGAATTATCCAAGAAGAGCATATCGACTGGATAAGGCTCTTTATGGATTACATCAAGCACCCAGAGTGTGGTATGAGAAGTTGTCGACACATTTGTTGACAAATGGCTTTACAAGAGGATCGATAGACAACACTTTGTTTATCAAATGGAGGAAGCGAGATTATCTAATTGTACAAGTTTATGTGGATGATATCATATTTGATTCATCTAACACAAAGATGTGCAAAGAGTTCGAAATGAGCATGAAAAAGGAATTTGAATTGAGTGCTATGGGGGAACTTCAATTCTTCCTCGGACTGCAAGTTGATCAAAGGAAAGATGGATTTTTTATACACCAGTCTAAGTATGTCGATGACATCTTGGAGAGGTTTCAAATGTTAGAATCCAAAACATATGGTACTCCTATTCAGCAGAATCATGGTCTGGAGTTCTTGATCCGAAAGATGAACTTGTGGATGCAACTTATTATCGTGCTATTATTGGCTCATTGATGTATCTGACTGTTTCGCGTCCAGATATTATGTTTGCTGTTTGTCTATGTGCTAGATTTCAAGCTAGCCTGAAAGAGTCATATTTGGTTGCAGCAAAACGTATTCTACGTTATCTTAAAGGAAACCAAGGGCTTGGTCTATAGTATCTTATGGGAGGGACGTTTGATTTTGTTGCATATACTGATTCGGACTTTGGCGGTTGTAACAATGATAGAAAGTCTACGACTGGAGGTTATCAGTTTTTAGGAGGAAGATTACTATCGTGGTAGTGTAAGAAGCATACATGTGTTGCTCAGTCTTCATGTGAGGCAGAGTATATGGCTGCTGGTAGCTGTTATTCCCAGGTATTGTGGATTCAGCAACAACTTCGTGACTACGATATGGATTTTCTTGATACTCCTATTAGAATAGACAATAAGTCAGCTATAGAATTGCAAATAACCCTGTCATGCATAAGGTCACCAAGCATATTGATATTAGACATCATTTCTTGCGTGATTATGCCCAAAAGAAGTTAATTCATTTGGAAAAGGTTATAACTGATGATAATTTAGCTGATCTGTATACCAAAGCATTTGATAATACTCGATTTGAGAAGTTAATTCTTCTCAATGGGGATGAAGAATGATGATTCATATTAAATCTCTCAAAGAACTAACTTTATAAGTTTGTGTCTGTAAATAGCTAGAGTCATAAAAATACAAAAAGAGTTCTTAGTGTCATAAAAACCATAAAAATGTGAAAAATGAGAAAATGACAAAAATATGGGAGAGATTTAAGTTGATGCTGTCAGATGATTAGACGTGAGGATACTTAGCTTTTAAGTCTGCTTAATCGTAATATAACTGCTTAGTTCAGTAAATACAATTTGAGACATATTGGTAGACACAAAGTAGCAAGGTTTCCTTAATTTGAACTTAATTTATACAATGTTCTTGTGGGAAACATATTCAAATATATGGCTGAGAATGCTTGCTAATCTGTAATGAATTGATCTAGTCCTTAAATTTTGTGAAAGATCTAGTATTACTATAGGATTTGTTCAATGTATAGGCAAAAACTTCTACAATTTATGAGCATGAAAGTTCAATGTGATATTGTTTATGCAAATGAAATGAATGTTAAATAAGGGGCTAATGTGGTCTTTGAGATTCGAACAAGTATGTCCTCGGGGTGTCTTTGTATACCTAGCCAACCTAAAGCTTCCAACTTGGGATAGGTTGTCAGAAAGTTCGCTACATGGGTCTCATAGAATATCACGGGTTCCTTATAATTAATGAAATGCAAAAGCAAATTATGTTAAATCATAACGTGATTAAATTTTGTTATCTAAAAAGTGTCTCATGATTTGTTTAACGATGTTTTTGAATATATATTGAATAAGTGTTATCTTAGTGCTTGTATCGATTAAGAAAGTATATCTGAATGTGGGTCACATAAGTTCGCAAACTATTCTGTAACATATTAGGCTACTTGGGTTACATGGTGACTGACCTTGTCCAGGGTATGTCGAAAGTGTCACAACTCAAAGGAAACTGAAAGTACCGAGTGTTTAAGAGGACAAATATACCGGTAATCGTGATTGGGTCACTGTTCATAACTAATAATAAGAGAATTATTTCTCACTTGCAGACTTATGTAAATGCTAATCTAATCTGCAAAAACTTAGAAGTTCTTGTAAATAAATAAGTAGTTTAGTTTTTATTTTTTATTTTTATTTTTGTACTAATAAGTGTCAGTTTATGGGTCAAACTAGTTCTTATTGCACGAGAGATTTGATAAGCATCTAATGATTCTGTAGGAAGTAATATGATTCTTAGTGAATTATTTGAGTCTTGTTACTTATGGTAAGTATGTTTCAAAGATGGGTTTTCTAATTAATACATAAGTTGTTTAATTTAGAAAATGAAATTGATTTGAAATTGAAAAGTCAAAATATTTTTTGAATGTGTTTCAAGTAAATTTTTGAAATTTCAACTATTTGAGGTTGATAAGTATGCTTGACAAGGAATGAACTTGACCTAGATCTTGTAGTGATTATTAGGTTAAGAATTTGATTGTTTTGTATGCTTATGGTACATGTGTTATTTTTGATGCATTGATGAAGTTTGTTAAGTGTGCAGGTTATAGTTATCAAATTTCATTTTCACTATGAAAGTGCGGTTGGATCGATTAAATTGTGACCAATTCGACTATGAAAGTGCGGAATGCATCATAATTTTCAAGGAAAACATATTTACATGAAACATCGGTATTCATGTGAATCATGAAGATTATAACATAAGACTTAGTGTGATAGTTTATGTTTGTTTTATCAAAATCACAACCTAAGATGTAATGTGATAGGTTGTTGATATGATGCATTATACATTGAATATGTTTTGATGTAAGTTTGCATTTGTTGAGTTAAACATGAATGAAGAAATGATCGATTTTATGTCAAGATTATAATGTAAGATTTATTTGATACATTATTTTGATGACAAGTTAGTTCAGATGATTTACGATTGCATATTCGAATAGATTCAAGTTTTTGGTAGCGAGTATCTATAGGTTTATGTTCTCTGAAATTTTTTGTAATTTTTCTGAGTTTAATTTTCTGGGAAAAACTTACAAAATTTTGCTAAGGAAAGCAATTCGTGTGATTTAAAAAACTGAAAATTCAATTTCGTTCGTGCTGACGTCAGCATGCCTCGCGCTGACGTTATCACGCGGCCCACGAACAAATTGTTCGGCCCGGACCATGAAGCTCCGAATATAAATATGGGTTTTAACACTTCATTAATTACCATTATCGAAAATTAACCCTAAATTACCACACAAACTTCGTCTACTTCGTGCCACTATTCATCCGTCCCTTTTTCGTCGATTAATCTTCTTTTTGTGTTAATCTTCAAGATTAGTTGGTATATACTCGATCTAGGATAGATTATTGATGTTTTAACTTCGAAAATCATCGGATTTAAGCCGTTATAATGCCCACTTTTCGATTTTTTCTTCGTGTGAACAGTATCATGGACGAACCAAGGATTGAATCTTTGATTTTTGATGATTTGGACTAAAATTGGACTTAAATTTGGATTAATTGATGTTTGTACACCTTAAATCTAACAACAATTCACTTTAACATGTTTAACATCAAGATTAATTGAAGAATTTATGGTTCGGTCACTATTCACACAAAGCAGATGTAGAACACGAAGAACATGTCACTTCGTGTTCATCTAAATCGATTTTTAATCATTTTCTGGGCTTTTAATCCATGATATTCATGAAAACAAGTCCAAGTTGATGTTATTTGTTGATCTCGATCACTATTAACATCGTATGGAGATGTTTTTTGGGTCCACGAAGAACACTTCGTGCTGACATCACACGAAGGTGGTCGTGACACTTAGGAATTTTTTTTTTTTTGAAATTTTTGTTTCTAACTTTTTTGTTTTCTTGTCGTTTTTTGTCTGATTTTGTGCAGGTATGGCTGGACAAGGTGCTTGCGTGTTTGTCAAAGAACACAATGCTGCGATCGATCTCAACATTACTCAGTCAGGATGCACACCTGAGTTTCATGGTGTCCTACAGTTTCTTGCACGTTCTCGTATTCGATTTGCTATGACCGAGAACCCTCCGTTGGTGATAAGTCTCATTCGGGAGTTTTGGAACTCAGACCGAGCAGTGCAGATGGGTGATCATACGTACATTCGCACCACTGTTGGAGGACGTACTTTCTCGTTCTCAGCTAGAGACTTACGGACGATATTGCATTTAGGTGATATCAACATAGAGCAAGGTCTGACTGATTTTTCAGAGGTTTTCTGTGACGGTGCTCTACGTCGTATGGGTTATACTAGTGCCATTACCCACCCATAGTACAAGAATCATCATGGAGGCAAATGGAAGTTGCTTGCCTACTATCTTTTGAGGTCCATCAGTCATAGGAGTACTGCTCATGATCAGATGGATATCCAGAATACTTCTCAGATAGTTGCTTTGGTGCTGAACAAGCTGTACAGCTTTTCTCAGTATATTTTTGATAGTTTTGAAAAGCAATTGAGATCATTTGCGAGCGACAAGTTCTTTTTCTTTCTGTAGAAACGTGCTTTGATTCGTGTTATGATGAGGAAGTAAGGTGATCAACAATGGTGGAAGTGTGTGTGCTAGTGTGTGTTCTTGAGAAAGAAAGGTGTGTGTGTGTGGAAAGCTTGATTCAGGAAAAGTGTTACAAGCTTACAAGTGTTTGAAGGTTTGAGGAATATTTATACTCTAAGTATATTACAAAAGCTCCCCCTCAACCTTATACAATATACACAAAATATAATGTTTAGAAATACAACTAAGCACTATTTTATATTTCTAACATTCTCCCCCTTAGTGTTTGGTTGTCCATCATCACTTCCTCTGTTGTCTTCTTCTCTTGTTTGCTCGTCTTTGCTTGTTCTTTTTCTTCTTGTATCTTTGAGCAGCATTTGAGGTTGATGGCTTGTCGATCTTTGAACTCCAGAAGGCCTCTTCTTGTAACTGTTCCATGTATCGTTCCAATACTTCTTCGGAATGAAGTGCCAGTTATCACCTTCAGGATGTTCATCTGGTAACTTGATATTATATTGGAAGTTCACAGGAGGAATGTTATGAGGACCATGTTCATGGCTAGGATTCCAAAGAACCCATGAACATGTCTTGGTATGAATGATTCCTTCTTTGGGCTTGGGAGTTCTTGTGACAATGAGATCTCTAATCCTTTGACGCATATCAAAAGTATCTTTGATACGTCTTATATGATCTTCTCTCTAGGACTTGATGTTTTCATCCTCTTCATTGTCAGAATCTTCATCTAATGCACTCAGAATGGATTGGCAATATTTCAATGTACCATCTGATTATTTGGGAAACTCAGAGGCACGAATGAAGATCTTTCTCTTAAGTCGATTGATGAAGACAAATCCATCCAAGTCTTCAATTGTATCTCCAATCTGAAAAGAATCTAGCTCATAACCTCCAGCTCTTTGATTTGGTCTTGTGAGATTAATCCTGCTAGTTCTTCTCTCTAAGCCAATTTGAAAGTCATTAAACTCATAGAATCTGATCAAAGCTTGAATATGACTCTTCAATGCTTCGTAGGCTAGAAGTTGATCTGGAGTCTTGATTATGAGATAAGCATATTGATTGTACAGGAATAGGATGTCTGAGATCGTCATGTGTTGAAGAGATTCTTCTTGAACAACATAGATATTGCCATCAGCTCGGTGAACTTTGAAATGAACAAGTCTGAGATTGTTGGTTTTAAGAGGAGTAAACAACTGAAGGACTTTAGTGATTGGGATTTGAAACTACTGATACCACCATTCAGCTCTCACAGAACTTTCTGCATTCATCAGCTCCATGTATGCATCTCTTTGACCTTGATGTCTGAACAAAAAGAATGTTCTTAATCGGTTCAAGGTCATGTTGAGTCTTTCGTCTGATGAGCAATAGATTTGAAAGGCTCTTTCTTCAAGATATCTTGCTCTGCATACAATCTCTTCAAGTCTTGTGCTCAAATCCAAGATCTGTTCATAATTCTCAGCAAAGTAACCATCATTGATCTGCCAGATTTTATCTTTTGAGATCCTTGGGTGTCTAACTCCTTATACAAGTTCATTAGGAGTCTCAAGATTATCTGCATTTCTGAGATGATAGACTATCTCTTCAAAAATATCTTCTCCATATTCTTGCTGAGATTGAGAAACAACTTCTCTATTTGGAGCAGCATCAGGATTATCAGAATCAGAATCATCATCAGTATCATTTCCTGGCTGAAATGGATCAGGATCACTTGACTTATCAGAACTTGACGTTGTAGAGTAATAGTGAGAAATGTGTCTGACAAGTGGGGGTAAGTCATCCGAATTTGAATCATGAGTATGAGATGATGATGGATGAACAACACTTTGAACTTGGGAGGAAGTAGCTAGAGGATCAACACTTTGAGTTTGACTTTCAACTTCTTGTTCTAGCTCCCTCAGATTTGCAAGTCTTAACTGTTCAGCCAATTATTGATTTTGAGCTCCTCCTTGATTTTGGGTTTCTTGAGCAACTTCTTGTGCAATTTGTTCTTGTGTCTCATGACCCTCTCTAATATCTCTAATATTCTCCCCCTCGGGTTGATCATCAGGATCTTGATCATCCCGACGCCTTGAGATATTAGCCAGTTTACATTGTTGGTCAAACTCTTGGACTCGCTTTTGAAGAGCTTCAACTTCAGCCTGTTGTTCTAGCTGAGTACCTTTGGCTGACAAATATGCAAGAAGTGATTGAAAAATGGATCTTTTATGTGATGAAATATGTGTTTCTTCAGATCTTAATCGATTCATAAGTGCAACAATAAGAGTGTCGGTTGATAAACCACTGGTGGCAATTCTGTTCGGGGAGCAATCACTTAAATATTCAGAATCAGAATCAGAATCAGAAGAAGAACTGGAAGAATGATGTGGTGAATTTGGATCTGGAAATGATTGTGGTCTTGGTGTTGGTGGTATTGTTGTTGTTGGAATAGTTGGTGGTGTTGTTTGTGATTGTGTTTGAGTCACCTCTTGAGAACGAATACGTAAAGCACCGCCAGTAAGCAATCTAGGTGATGGAGCTGTTCTTTGTGTGGCAGGGAGTTTACCAGTGATGGTATTTCTGGAAACAAGTAATTCACTCCTTTGTCCTTTTACAACACCTTCAACAAATTGAGTTAGTAATCTTTGAGCTTCGGGTGGTAATGGAATATCAGAAACTGGCACATCATTAGTCTCAAGTGATTCTACTGAGTGACCTGAAGACATCATGACTGTCTCAGGATTTCCTGTTGGTTCAGGAGTATGAACAACAGTTGATGATTTGGCTTCGCAACCAGAATCTTTTGGGAAATGGAGGAAAATAACACCGGAGTCACTTAGACGAACCGTTAAGCCCAAAGCACGAAGAGATGATGCAACAGATTGAGCTCGTAAGAATTCAGACTGTCGCACCACTGATCTAGCTACTAGGGCACCTTCGTTCAAAGCTGGCATGATGTTAGCAATGGAAGGATTTCCAAACAATCCTCGAGAGGGCACAATAGCCAATCTCTCTATGTTTGTTCTGGCAGCATCATGTAGATGTGCAAAAGGTATCACAATTGGTGACGTAAGGGTACTAGACACACGTGCAGAAACGAAATTCAAGAGAGGGACAGATGTCTCTTTTGCTTCAACATTCACAGACTCTGAAGGAGAATGGAATGGAGTACGTGGTTTTTGCCCGTGAGAAAATGTGACATCAGTCTGTTGAGAGACTTTCGAATAGTGGAGGTTTGTGCACGCAAGAGTTGGGAGCTCTCGTCTTCTACCCTACGGTGAACCCGGCGTTGATAGAGGTTTGTAACTAATTGGAGGCCAACGTTTTCTTTTTGCCTTTCACCTAACTTGGACCTCTCAACCTCTCTGGTATTTTCAACTCCTCCCTCATTCCTTCCTTGTCCCTCCGGGATGTCCATAACATCATCAGCAAACTGATTTGCATCATCATCAGATGCATCATCAACAGGAGTAAACACATCTTCTTGTTGAGCTTCTTGAAATCGATCATACTCAAAGCGAGATTTCTTAAAAGTTTTCCGAATGTTTACAGGAATCAATTTATTTCGGCCTTGGGTGTATGTAGGTTGAGGAGATCGGATAAAGGATGATGAAGGTATGGTTGAAACAGATTGAGGTATGGTTGGTTGTTTAGGAGTTGTAATTTCGGGAAGTGGTGAAGATTGATGAATTGGTGATGATGGTCTTTGAGGTGATGGTGTTCGGGGTGATGGTGATCGTCTTAAATTAGTTGTTTTGGGGGGTGGTGATCGGATTGGTCTTGGAGACCCAGACACAGATATTGTCTCCTCAGAAGATGTTGGAGAAGAAGGTTCAGCTAGAGCTTTTCTTTTGATTTTCTTTCCTTTTGATGAACTTCGCTTCTTCTTCTTTTGATGCACTTGCTTATTCAATCTTGATACAAACATTTCACCCTTCAGTTTCCTTCTTTTTGGCTTACTGGAACTGGATACACCCTCACGCTCTTTTCTTTTTCTACTTGACCCCTCACTTGGTGTCCTATGTACATCATGGGTAGGAACCGGGAGGCTTTCCGGTCCCAGAGCTGTTCTAATCCAGTCCAGATAAGCACTCTTATCTTCATCAGAATCAGAAACCATATCTAGTAGGAATGATGGAATCAGAAATGTATAACTAGCAACTCCTGAATCTCTGACATACTTGTAAAAATGTAAGTAAACTTGGGTATTGTTTCGAAGCCTTGGAATGCTTTTATCATGTCTGACTGCACTGTAGACAATTGCTGTGAGAAATCTGATGAATGGAATATACTTCTTGGGAGCAGATACTTTGCCATTGACCAATACTATCAACTGGTCCCACAGAAGTTGAGCAATGTCATAGTGCTTGTTGAAAACAACACCATAGAAAATGTACAACATTGGCTGTGTCAGATTATCCATTCCTTTTGTGTATGGAGATAAGCAGTTGCTGAGGATGGAATATACATAATACCAAATCTTTGGTAGATTTTTCAGCTTGAAATCTTTCGTCTTGGTTAAAGGACCTTCATAACCAAGAGAAATCAAAGCAGCAAACATCTCTTCATTGGACTCAAACGTATCATAATCAGCATGTCCATTGAAGTTTGCTTCAGGAAGTCTTAGAATTCTTCTGAAGTCATCTAGATTGAACTCAAACTCATATGATCTATCACCAGAGTTCAATTGATACTAAAAGTAGCCTTGGCAACGAAGTTCAGGTGATTTCATTTTGGCTTTGGCTTTTGTTATAGTTAGATCTTGAGGTTGAACAAAAATAATTGATCTCTACATGTCAAAAAGATAGACTTCAGCTAAGTCTAGTTCAACGGTAAGAACATATGTGAGAGGGTGATTTTGAAAAATTCTTGAAACGATTGGAAAGCCGGGAGCAACAAAAGGATCAAACAAAGCTCTGTTGTTTCTCATATTTCTTGAGTTACCGGCAACAAGAATTTCTTCAATCGATTCATTTAGAGCAATTTCTTCGTCATGCACAATATCTTCTTGATGATCCATTTTTTTGTTATTTTTCTGATTTTAAGACATAAAAGAGTTTAACGCACACATAAAACAAAGTTTGAATAGCAAATAACAAGGTTCACACAAGTAATTTATATAAGATACAAAGAGGTTCACAAAGGCGATCAACTCAGTGTATGATATATAAATCACTTGATATGAGAAAATTAACACAGAATAGCCAAATACATATTTCCATATATAAACTCACTGAAAAACTATGAACATGATGTGATGTTCACTTTGCACAGCTGACATTGATTCTCATTCACATCTCTTTTTCGAATGTTCATACTCTTCACAGGTATGGAATACTGTTAGATGTGACGCAAATATGCCATCGACTTCAAATGCATGGGATGATTTTACAGATGAGTTGATTATGCATGCAAAATCACGCATGATTACCCATGTTATTGGAAGACTAGTTGTTGCAGCCACTTCCTATTTTATCTGGCAGGAGAGAAATAACAGAATGTTTGCCAACCATGCTCGTCCACCTGATGTATTAGCCAATCTCATTAAAGACACTGTTCGTTCAAGATTATGGAGATTGAAATTTAAGAAAACAGCTCGGGTGGTTTCTACACTTGAAGCCTGGAAGATTCGAGGAGATTTTTTGGTACAAAATAATGGCTGATCGTGCTTATTTGTATTAACTTGCTCGTTGCCTATTTCTAAATGTATTTTTTAGCTTAGGCTCGAATTGACTTCTTTAAGTTGATTCCCTTTGTATTTCTTTGTTTAACATATATTGGGCATGTCCTATATATGAACTAGTGCGATATTTTAGTCGTACTACTTGTTTTGTATTGTTTTTGGGTGATATAAAAGTTAACGGGATGAATCCCATCTACCCAAAAAAAAACTTACAAAGAAGTTCACAAAGGCAATCAATTATCTGCACTTTTATATATTTTCATATGTATATAACTTTGAAAATAAGGTATAATCATATAAGTACAAGATATTCGAGAATAGTAAGGAAGTACACAAAGGCGTTCGATTCCTTGTATTTCAAATATATTGCAATTATATGACAATACAAAGAACTATGTCACACCACACAAAAATTTAAGAAAGAAAAAAAATTTGAAAGGAAAAAAAAAATTTTGAAAATTTTTTCCAAGTATGGAAACCTAAGATCGTCCTAAGGTTGAACTCAGGTTTGAAAAAAAATAAGACAAGACGACTTAGGTGAAAATCGTCTTATCATTTGTTATTGAAAAAGTTTAAGTATTGGAAAAGAAAATGGGACGATCTTACTAGGACGATCTTGATAAGATCGAAGATCGTCCTGAGGATGAACTCAGGTTTGACAAAAAATAAGACAAGACGACTTAGGTGAAAATCGTCTTATCATTTGTTATTGAAAAAGTTTAAGTATTGGAAAAGAAAATGGGACGATCTTGGTTAAGATCGTCTTAAAGTTTGATCTGTTGAAAAGATTTTGAAGTGAAGGAAAGGATTTTGAGACGATCGTTTTGGAAGCTTAGTGATGAAAACATCACTTCACTTTTGAAAAGTTTCTAACACTTAGAAATATAAATTGAAATCATGTCAATTTTAGAATAAAATTGCTTATAAGTATTAGTTTTGAGCAAAACCGATCTCTTACGAGTTCAGTTACCCATTCAATTGATTTTCAAAAATTTCATCAACCACACAGCGTACAGACCCTAGGACGATCCTGACAAGATCGTCCTGGTCTCAGCTCAGGGGTTATAAGGAAAAACATATGTGTGGAACTAGGACAATCTTGGCAAGATCGTTCTAATTGTCGTTTTGGGAACCAAGACGATCTTGGTCAAGATCGTCTCAAAATCAAAATAACTTAAAATTAAGAATAATTTGCCAAAGTCGTTTTATTTCCAACCAGTTAACATCAAAGCACAATATGATTCAAATGAACATTTAAGCATGGCAAAACACTTAATTGAATCACAGTAAGCAAAGTTTCACTACACAAATCACGTAAATCAAAAAATAACCTAGATCAAGATGAAGATCGTCTTAGGTTGTCTTCCTCACAAGAACAAGTAGCAGGTTTTTGAATTTTCAAAATCACAACTTTAAGCATTTAAACATGTAAAAATCATACACACATAACCTAAACATGCTTCTAAATCATTCAAACATCACATAATCATTAACAGTCATAAGAATTTTGAAAAATAATGAAAAATAAAATCCACATATAAACTCGAAATCCTACCTGAAGATGTGATTAGATGATAATGTTGTTATGGAATGAAATGATCAGCTTGAACACGGCTACAAAACCCTTATCTTGTTTTGATCATCAACACAAATGTGATTTGCAGTGATTTGAGAGTGTGACTGTGTGTGAGTATGTGTTTTTATGGAGAACAGGAATGGATAAAAAAAATTTTTTTCCCTCCTCCTTATGGAAGAAGAAAGCAGGTCGGGTCGGGTTGTTGGGTCCTGACCCGGAAAAATAAACTTGGGCCGATTGAAATTGGGCTCAATGTTTTAAAAGGAAATGGGCTTATTTTTGTTATTATTATTATATATATTTTTTTTTACAACATTTTATCAATTTTTTTTTAATGATTTTTCAAGTTTTAAAATAACAACAAAATTTTAAAAAAAACTTTTCATTAAAAGAAAAAATATTTTGTTTATGTTTTTTAAATAATTTTTTTTAAAATTTTTTATATTTATTTTTTTTAAAATTTTATATTTGTTTTTCTAAAATTAACAATGAGTTTCTCTTCAAATAGTGCAAATACACAAACTACCCCTCGATTCATGAATTATCCTTTTTCTCCCCCTCAAAGATTGCATGATATTTAAGCACATTGCACATAATCATAGCATCAATGTTTGACAGATAATGAATGAAAGAGAAAGAGATGAAGGATTTGTATAAAACATGCAGAGGCAAGTAAGTGGTAATGAGCACTTATTTGAGATTGTTTCTTGAAAAGAAACTCATTCCAGGATCATGTGTTGAATAGCATCCGAGGTAGGAATACTAAACACAGACCTTTATTACTTGCAAAACACAATCAAGTTTTTCTAGGTACCCACCTTTGAATGAGTCCTTTTGGGTTAGTGGAATCAATCAAGGTATACAAATGAGGTTTACGAACAATAGGTTTATTCTTAATATTCATCACAATCCCATTGGGATCAACAATCAAAGGTTTGGAAATCACAGTAGAAGATTTAGAATTTGATACAGACCATGGTATAGCTAAATTACTCAAATTTGAATCAAATTTCCTATTAGGAATTTTCTTCTTGTAATCATTAGCTATCCAACTTCTTCTAACTGGTGATTTATCATACACTTGTGTTTTAGTATAGCTAGTAGATTTTATCAATGATGATTTAGAAATCCACTTATGGTTACTAGCTAAGCTCTTCTCTCCTGTAACAAATAAATTCTTAGAATTAGTTCGAGGAGTGAAAAACACATTCTTAATTTTGCTTTGTTTGGTGGAAGATTTGATATTCTGTTTCTTTGGTGTTGCAACAGTGAACCAACCATACTGATCTCTATAACTAGTTATACCATTAGATGTATCCTTTATTAGCGAATCTTGGCTAGACTTAGACATCTTAGGTAATGAACTAGATTGAGAGATAGCTTTAGAAGCAGAGGTTCTAGAAACAAATGAAATGTCAACCTTGAGCTTTGAGGTAGTAGGAATTGTCTTTTTACCTTTGACAGCTGGTGCAGGCTGACTTTTGGGTGAATAAAATGAAGTTGGAGCAATCTTAGATTTAGATTCCTTCTTTGGTTCAACTTTAGGCTTTTTGGGCAAAAGTTTTTCAAGTTCTTTTTCAACTTCAGGTGCAAAAACATGATCAGTTTCCAAATACTTATCAAATTCTTCAACAGAAAGATCTGGATAAGTAGGATGACACTTATTAGTTGGGAAAGAAAACTGTAAACTTTTTGGTTGAACTTCTGGTTTGAAAACAGTTTTGTTAGTAAACTTTTCAACTAATGCTTTTGCTTTAGCCTTAAGATCTTTAGGAGTCTCAATCTTGTGCTCTAAGTTCACTTTATTTTGGTCAACAGGTGTGGTCACAGGGGTATCCAAAGAAAGTATCTTCTTGACAGAAGCACAATGTTTAGCTTTCAGGGCTTGAACTTTCTCTTCAATCTGGAAGAATGATGATAGCATTGAAGTAGACATATCATGAATCTCTTGAGGAGAGATGCTATCAACCTGCATATCTTTGTTTGAATTCTCACTCCCATTGGATGGAATGGAGCAATCAACAGAAGTAAGATCATGCATCATTTGGGTAGGGGTGGTCTCCCTTACCTTTGGAGAATGATCTTGAGTTTTCAGATGTTCAATGACTTTTTGTTGTGACTCAATCTTTAGTTTTAAACCTTCAGTTTGTTTTTCCAATATGGTAGTTGGAATGTAAAATCTTTGGGAAACTTGTTTTAAACAATCTTTTTGAGAATCATTTTCAGTAATTGAAATGTTGTCTATTTTATCTAACTCATAGATGGATCTTTTATGAGTTTTCTTGTATGTCTCATTAATAGCAGCATAATCAATATTAATCTGATTTGGAATTGGTCTTTCAACATCATCTGACTCAAAGTCATCCTCAGATGGTCTGATAAAATCTTGAATCATGCCCAGTCTAAGAAATTTTTCATCATAAAGTGGACCAAGGTCTTCTTTTTTGATTTTTTCTAAGTGTGTTGGATTCTCATAACCCAAACCAAGAAGAAGTTCTGATCTGTCAATCTTTGACTTATTGTAATAAGCAGTGAAATTCAAAAAAGGATTTTGTTCAATCTTATAGATTTTTTCTTGATAAAACAGAATGTTTGCTTTCAAATCCTCAACTTGTTTTTGAAGAGTCTCAAT
Organism: Erigeron canadensis; assembly: GCF_010389155.1. Classification (NCBI taxonomy): domain Eukaryota; kingdom Viridiplantae; phylum Streptophyta; class Magnoliopsida; order Asterales; family Asteraceae; genus Erigeron; species Erigeron canadensis. Next base: position 13,181,126 of record NC_057764.1, read on the forward strand.
TTCAACTCCTTTGAGAAAACAAGTATTGTTTAGATCAAAAATCTGTCTTTCATGGTTTTCACAGTTGGGTCTGAAATCTTTCATTTTATTTGTGAGAAACTCAACATCAGCTTGTCTTGCATTTGCTCTTATCCATTCATTGGTTTTCTCAAGCTTTAAGGTCTCAATGGTTTGCTTGAGTGAATGGATAGTCTCTTCAAGGTCTTGACATTTGTTAGTCAAATGAGCATTGGGTAAAACAACTTGAGAACTGTTACTTGACAAATGCATTTCTTTTGAGAGCTTCATGAGCTATTGAGAGTTTTGAAAAATCTTCATTAATTTTATCAAACTCTTGTTTAGCTATTTTCAAATTGTTTTTCAAAGTAAGATTTTGTTTTGTCAAAGTAGCAGTAGTTGTTTGGACAGACAGGTAATCATCTTTGGAAATGAATTCTACCTCACTTGTTGTTGCTTGTGAAGTAGTTTGTGAAGAAACGGTTGTTGAAGTAACAGATGTCATCAAGCATGTGAGATCTTCAGAATCAGAATGTGAAGGAACTTGACTTGAAGTGTCAATGGCATTTTCTTGAACATGGAGAGTCTTAGGCACAACAAACTTTGTGAATTCATCCCATATCTCCTTGGCATTATGATCATGGTTAACAACTGAGAAAATCTCATCAGGAAGAGATTGATAGATATAGGCTTTAGCTTGCTTGTCAGCATAAATTCTTGCTTTTTGATCATCAGTCAGTTGTTCACTTGAAAGAATAAGTCCATTGGCATCTTCGAATTGAGCTGGACCTTCAAGAACTGATTCTCGAATGAAGACACCATTTGATTTGATTTCAAGAAAATCCATGAATTCTTTTTGCCATTTGGCATAAGAATCTTTATAATGAATTGGAGATGATTGACATCATTGGATCAATGTTAATTGTTGTCATTGAAATAAATGAACAATGATTTGAAATTGTTTTTGTTGTTTTTGATTTTTGGAAGGTAAAACGATCTTGAATGAGATCGTCTAAGAAAACAAAGTTGTTTTTGAATTTTGGACTAGAACGGTCTTGATGAAGATCGTCCTAAGAATTGGTATGAAAAATTTCTAAGTATGAGTGAAGGAAAGGTAGGACGGTCTCATTCAAGATCGTTTTACATTCCTGGAAATTGACTTGAAAACTTTCTAAGTATGGAAGAATGAAAGCTAGGACGGTCTTGGAAAGAAGATCGTCTTAGAAATCTTGGGTGAAAAATTTTCTAAGCATAGAAAATTTAGGAAATTTTGACAGAATGATTGTATGTTTTCAAAATTGTTGAGCAAAACCAATCTCAAGGAGATTAGTTACCCAAGGAAGTGTGTGATTCCGAATCACAACAACTTCAAAAGATCAAACCACAACACACAGTTCACAAAGAACTCAAAATGCTAGGACGATCTTGGCAAGATCGTCTTAACACCAAATATCAGAAAAGCACTAGGACGATCTTGAGGAGATCGTCTTAGAGTTATGAAGATCGTTTCAAGGCAAGAACACCAAAAAATGACAAAATAGTCGAGTAAGACACTAATTTGCTTGTATCTCACTCAATTTTGAGAGTTAGAACTCGATCCAAACACAGAAATGCTTAGAATTCAATTGCGCACAACCCTAGCAACAATTTCATAGCTCAAATCAACTCAAACTCGAAAATCAATATCTCATGAACTTTCCAAAAATTTCGGAATTTGATCAAAACAATGAATTGGATTTTGAAACTTAACAGGATGTTTTTAGAGGTGATTTAGAATGTATCTGTGAACAAAAACAGGAAAATTGAGTGAAAATCGAAGGTGAATTGGTGAAGAACAGTAATGATGAAAAACGGTTATGTTTATGAACACGAATTGCAAAACTTGAACAAAATTTGTATCAATCTGTATGAAATTTGTTCTGGATCGTCAACAGATTGTTGTTTTGCTCTGATACCACATGTAGAAACGTGCTTTGATTCGTGTTATGATGCGGAAGTAAGGTGATCAACAATGGTGGAAGTGTGTTAGTGTGTGTTCTTGAGAGAGAAAGGTGTGTGTGTGTGGAAAGCTTGATTGATTGATTAGGAAAAGTGTTACAAGCTTACAAGTGCTTGAAGGCTTGAGGGGTATTTATACTCTAAGTATATTACAAAGGCTCCCTCTCAACCTTATACAATATACACAAAATATAATGTTTAGAAATACAACTAAGCACTATTTTATATTTATAACACTTTCCAAGATTTGTAATGATAATTATTCGGCATTTTGTAGCTGATCTACCTCAAGACGGTCCTACGTTTAAATTAGGATGTCTTACGCATAAAGTGTTTGTAGAGAGTATGAAACAATTGTCGGGTGCAAATGTTCCTAATAATGTTGATAATCCACCATTATTCGGACATTTGATTAATCCTAACTATGTTGCTCATCGACAAGGTTGGGAAGATGAAGAACCCGTTGCTGCTGCTGCTAATGATCAGGCTCAAGAAGATCCTCAAGAAGAGCGAGCTGATTAGTTTGAGGGACTTAATGATGTTCCTCTATATGCTGGAGATCTGGAGAATGATCCAGACATGGATGCTCTTATGCAGGATGTTGATGATCCCGCAAATCTTGTGCCACCAACTTCTGGAGTTTCTACCTCTACCTTTGCTCCAGTTGGTGATGTTGCTAGTTCTTCTGAGCTACCAGTTACTGTTAATGCTGGTGATGACTTAGAAGATGATGAAAAAGAGGCAGAAAGATTGCCGAAGCGAAGAAGAAGACAAGGGAAAGGAGTTGATGTTGTGGAGAGACTTCCAACTTCTCAGCGATCTCAGGCTAATATTGATAGAGATTTTGCTGCATATCAAGCTGCCATGGAGAGATCTCAAGCTACTCCATCAGTTGCTGCTTTAAGAGCTTCAGTTACTGATATTCCTATTTTTGTGCCTTATACTTCTGCTGGTGTTGTTATTGGGGAGAGAAGGTCGAGACCAAAGTTTATTATTAGAGGAATTGGTTCTGGCGCACAAGTTGTCACGGAGGCTACAACTGTCACGATTCCTACTACTCCGGAGTCTACAGTTCGTCAAGAGCCAGAGCCGATAGTTGTTGCTCCTAGGCCTTCTTTTACTCCTATTCAGCCTATTGTTCATGTTTCTACTATCATGGGACGTCTGTTGACTCCTTTGCAACTACCTCAAATGCCTCCTACAGGAACTTTTAGTGCTTGTATGCCTTCATTTGAAGCTACGATGCCACCTCATGCCTCTACATCTGATGTTGCTTCTACGTCACGTCCAGTTGCTCCAGTTCAAGTGTAGTTGCGTCGTCTGTTTTCTGAGAAGAAGATGTTAGAGATGAGGGTCACAGCTTTGGAGAGTCAGCTAAAGTTCCAAGCTGCCAAGCATCAAGAAGAGATGGATTGATTACAACACTTGTTCATTCTCTTGGTTCTAGACTTGACCAATTCTTGGCTCAAGGAGGAGATAAAAGTGGTTGTAAGGATGATGAGCTAGCTAAGAAGACAAGAGATGATGATCATGAAGATCAAGATCCAGCTCAAGGTCCAAATCAAGCACAACCATCAGTTGGTGAGCCAGAGAATAGAGATCAAGGTCAAGGTCAAGATGCTGATGTTGCTTGTTTAGGGTCAGATTTTCTATAACTATGATCCTGAACAATTATATCACTAACATAATTTTCTATTGTACACGATAATATCTTGATGTTTTGCAAGATCCTGGATTCTACAATTTAGATGCAGGATATTCAGGAAATGGCCAACGGTCAAAAATGTATCAACACTTATGCAACGGATTTCACAAGAGAGTCAATATGCAATCCCTTGAATATCGGAACATAATGGAAGAATAAACGTGTCAAAGAAGACTCAACATCTATTTTCCACTTCAACACGTTGATTAAACAAGACGCGGAAGATCCCGAATATTTCGGATAGTTAGTTAGCTTTTTACATTATAAATATCGAGTGATTGATCGAAGTCTAGGCACTTAGCATTCAGTACTCACACTTGTATTCACACACACTTACTTACTGCTTTATTTTCATAACTTCGATCAAATCACTTACTCATCCGTTGTATTGTAATCAACGAAAATAATAAAAGAACATAGGAAGGGTCGATTGCATCCTCTCGGGGTTTTTTTACCTAAGATCACTTAACTGGATCAAGGGTTTTTCCTCGTCAACAAAATTCTGGTGTCTTTACTTTTATTTGCAATTTCATTAAGCTTTTACGTTATTTTATTCTATTTTACATTATCTTCGACTGTTTTCTTATTTACTCAAAGTATTTCGATCTTAAAGATCTTCTCAAACTCGTTTTTAGTACAAACTCTTAGTTTATTTTTTTTGATAAGAAAACTTTCCTTTTTATTTGAAGATCCTTGAACACCAAACCCCACTTACAAATCTTCAGTTGATTATTAATCCAAAATCCTTTCTAAAATGATCTTAGGTAATTTTTGACCGAAACAATTTGGCGCCCACCTTGGGGCAAAAAGGTGTTTTTGCAATATAATGCATTCTCTTAATCTTAATTGCAAGGATTTTTATCAAATCAATTTGCTAAGAATGTCGACCTCCCAAAATGCTTCTTCTGCTGTTTCTGGATCTACAACTTTGAAAAATTTAATCAAACCTCCAAAAAGTAATAATAACAGGAACACTGGAAAAGCTATTGATGGTTCATCTGCTGGACATGATCCACTTGGCCCGATGCCTAAGGAACCAGAACCCTATGTAGATCCATTTGCAGGATCACAGGTAAGAACTAATCGTGGCGAAACTAACGCTAACCCAGATGTTGCTTCTATGATTAAAGGTTTGCAGGAACAATTAGCAACGACACAATCAGAAAATCTTGCTAGATTCGATATTTTAGAATCTAGAATGATAGGAAGCTGGAGCCAACGATCTAAAAGTCAAGAAGTCGGAATTCACGACCTAAAGGCTCCAGAGAATTCACCAGCAATTAATAAGAGTGTTAACTTTGGAGGGACCAATACTCAAGGAGCGTCGGCGTCTCAATCATTGGGTCATTTATTTTCCGCTCCTCCTGCAAAAGCTGGATCTGCTTCATTCTTTTACGACAGAAATAATTCAAATAATAATATCAACAATAATAATAATGAACAAACTCCTCCGTCTTCTACGATAAATCCAGGTTTGAATAATTCCTCTCATAGTTATGAGAATAATGCTAACGGTATGCAGGACAATGTGGCGAATGCGTATTTAGCGAGGGAGTTGCAGAAAATTAAGGAACTGATTTCGACAGTTTCGGGATACTGTCAGCCGATCCGCAGATGTACAGAATTTCCAGGTTTATACCGGCTATTGCTAACGTGGAAATTCCGAAGAAATTCTCAGCGCCTCATATGAAAACATATGATGGAACCACTGACCCAGAAGAGCAAATGATCAGGTTGGAAGAAGACGAAATGCTGAGGAAAAGGATGGAGACGCCATCAACATATGATCGTCTAAACAGAAAAATAGAAACTCCTGTATTCCGACCAAGAAACAAGCCATATACAAGAGCTGTGCAATAGAATACGCTTGAAAGATCCGGAAGTTATCAATATCCTGACTTATCTAATTATTGTTTCCCTGTTGATGTTGCAGGAATTTTAGCAGCAATGAAGAATCTTGGGGACAAAGTTAGATGGCCTCCCAAGAATCCTAAGAGTGAAGCAAACAAAGACAAGTCAAGATGGTGTGCCTATCATGAAGATTTTGGGCATACTACTGAAGAATGTTTTGCTTTCAGGAGAGAAGTCATGATACTCCTCAGCAAAGGATATCTGACAGAATTATTCGGCAAAAAGAAGGCTCAAGATATCGATGTTAAGGATTTGGGCAAGCAGGTTCAATGACAGCCATCGAGGCCCAAATCACTTCCAACTAATGCTAGATTTATCAATTATATTTCAGGTGGATCGGAAGTATGCGGTACATCCTATTCAGCCGCCAAAAGGAATGTAAAAGAAGCCAAATCAGAAAAAGCGGAAAGGCCGTTACAAAAATCCGATGTGCTACGAATGGATAAAGTGACTTTTGAAGAGGATGATATGGACAACATTCAGGATCCTCATCATGATGGTTTGGTAGTGACCTTATGTAGCTAACCATTTTGTGCGCAGGATCTTGATTGATAATGGCAGTTCAGTCAATATCATTATATTGGAAACCTTGAAAAGGATGGGAATCTGTGAAGAAGAAATTGGCGGGAAATCCACAGTTCTCGTCGTTTCAGTGGAGAAACGAAGAATACTTATGGCGAAATAAAATTGCCAGTCTATGTCGAAGGGGTAAATTCAATGCAAAAATTTTGTGTTATTGACTCTTTACCTGGTTGTAATATTACTCTAGGTAGGCCATGGATACATGAAATGAGAGTTGTACCTTCAACTTATCATCAATGTGTGAAGATCCCGACTCCTTGGGGGGTGGTGAAGATAAAGGGAGATCAGCAGGATGCTAAGGAATGTTATATGGCCTCCATGAAATCTAGAAGCAAATCTACTGAAGCATAGCAATCAAGGAAGAACATTCTTAATATCAGGGAATCTGAAGATCAAGACGTAAAGGAGATCCAGATATCAAATGAAGATCCTGATATTAAGGTGTTCATCGGAAAGAAGATATCAGGAGATCTTGAAAAAGATCTCATTGATTTTCTAGGCAAAAGAAAATCTACATTTGCTTGGAAACAGGAAGATATGACAGGTATCTCTAAAGACATTATTACTCATAAATTAGGTATTGACAAAAATTTCAGGCCTATTCAACAAAAAAGAAGAAAATTTGCTCCGGAAAGAAACGCAATTATTCTAGAGGACGTTGAAAGGTTACTGAAGGCAAAGATGATAAGAGAAGTGAAGTTTCCAGAATGGCTTGCAAATGTCGTGGTGGTACTGAAGAAGAATGGGAAATGGAGAGTCTGTGTGGACTTCATGGATCTTAACAAAGCCTGCCCCAAGGATCCTTTCCCATTACCCCACATAGATGTGATGGTAGATGCTATGGCTAGACATGAAATGTTGACATTCATGGACGCATCTTCAGGATTTCAAAAAATTCAGATGGAGCCTGAGGATCAAGAAGCAACAACATTTATGACTCCAACAGGTATATATTGTTATATTGATATGCCTTTTGGATTAAAAAATGCAGGTGCAACATATCAGAGGTTGGTAAACATGATGTTTAAAGACCAATTGTGGGATACGATGGAGGTTTACATCGACGATATGGTGGTAAAATCGAAGAAGGCGGAAGATCATTTAAAGGATCTTGAAGTTGCTTTTGATATATTGGATCGCTTCAAAATATAACTCAACCCGGCAAAATGCAACTTTGGAGTAGGTGCAGGAAAATTCCTAGGTTATTTAGTAACCAAAAGAGGAATTGAAGCAAGTCCAGAGCAGATAAAGGCAATTATGGAGCTGAAATCACCCAGGAATGTAGAAGATATTCAGAGATTAACTGGCAGATTAGCAGCGCTAAACAGATTCATATCAAGGTCATCGGATAGATGCAAGGAATTCTATGATATGCTGAAGAAAAATAGAAAGTTCGAATGGAGAGAAAAACAAGAAGAAGCATTCCAAGCATTAAAGGTCTATCTATCAACTCCACCTTTATTGATAAAGCCGGAAAAAGGTGAAATACTTTTTCTATACCTATCAGTATCATCAGAAACAGTAAGCGCTGTGCTTGTAAAAGAGCACGAAGGTAAACAACATCCTGTTTATTATGTTAGTAAGAGTTTACTAAATGCTGAAACTAGGTACTCACATCTAGAAAAGTTAATATTAGCTTTGATAATGGCCTCAACTAAACTTAGGCATTATTTTGAAACACATCCTATACATATAAAAACTAATTATCCTATAAAAAGTGTGCTTAGGAAACCAGAATTATCAGGAAGATTGGCTAAATGGTCTGTAAAGTTAAGTGCATTTAATATAACTTATGAACCTAGAACTGCTATTAAATCTCAAGCTTTAGCTGACTTTGTAGCTGATTTTACTAATGATTTACAACCAGAAGCTGATTTAGAAGTTAAAATGTTAACTGAAAATTGTGAAAAATGGATATTGCATACTGATGGTGCAGCAAATGTAAGAGGAATAGGTTTATGAATCATACTAAAATCGCCACAGGGGTATATCTTACCTCAATCTATTAGTTGTGAATTTACTGCCACTAATAATGAAACGGAATATGAAGCTTTAATAGCAGGATTAGAATTAGCTAAACATATGGGTATTAAACGCTTGCAAGTTTATGTAGACTCTTTATTGTTAGCAAATCATTTTAATGGATCTTATACGGTTAGAGGTGAGAAGTTAATAGCTTACTTAGAAATAGTAAAAACTTTAGCTAAACACTTTGATTCCTTTAGTATAGAACAAGTACCAAGACAGGAAAATATAAAAGCAGATGCTTTAGCTTATTTAGGATCCTCACTCAATATTCCACCAGATACTAAGATACCTATAATAAAAATAATGAATCCGGCTATAGAAACAATACAAATTAAAGCAGTTGACGAACAAGTATCAGAAGGGTATAGTTCTGGGGACAATTCAGAATCCTGGATTGAACCAATTATGAAATATTTGCTAGAAGGAATTATTCCAGAACAGGAAAATCACAGAGCTTTCAAGGTAAAGGTATCATACTTCTCTATTATATAAAATAGATTGTATAGAAAATCACTTGCAGGTCCATATTTAAGATGTCTGGAAAAAGAGGAAGCACAAGAAGTCATGAGAGAAATACATGATGGAGAATGCGGAAATCATTCTGGAGCTAGAGCATTGCGAGCTAAGATAGTAAGGATAGGATATTACTGGTCCACTATGGATAGAGACACAAAGGAATACGTCAAAAAGTGTGATGGATGTCAAAGGCATGGTAATCTATATCATCAACCAGCTGAACCAATGTATCCCATTGTTTTTTCATGGCCTTTCATGAAATGGGGAATGGATATAGTTGGACCAATGCCAAAGGCACCATGTGGAAGAAGATTTATGTTGGCAATGACGGATTACTTTTCAAAATGGATAGAAGCTGAAGCCTTTGTTCAAGTGGAAGAAATAAAAGTGATTTCTTTTATTAAAAGAAATATACTCACAAGATTTGGAGTACCAGCTGAAATAATTTGTGACAATGGTTCACAATTCATTGGAAGAAGGGCAACTAGATTTTGTGAAAGCTATGGTATAAAAATGATCACTTCCATTCCCGTTCACCCTCAAGCTAATGGACAAGCAGAATCAAGCAATAAGATTATTGTCAATAATCTTAAGAAAAGGCTAAAAGGCAAGAAGGGTTTATGGGCAGAAGAACTACCAATTGTATTATGGGCTGACAGGACTACTGTGAAGCATGCAACGGGACATACGCCATTTTCTTTGGTGTTTGGAACTGAAGTAGTACTCCCAGCAGAGATGATGGTGCCAACAGCAAGATGCAGTTTGCAGACAATTCAGGATAATGATCAAGCATTATTTAAAGATCTTGACTTGGTTGATGAATTAAGAGAAGCTGCAAAAATCTGTATAGCCGCATAACAACATCAAGTAACAAAGGCATATAACAAGAACATAAGGATCAGAAGATTCAAAGTTGGAGATTTAGTATTGAGAAAAGCATTCAAAAATACTACAAAGAAGTCTGACGGAAAGCTTGCACCAAAATGGGAAGGTCCTTACTTCATACATTCAGAAGCAGTTAAAGGATCTTATTGGCTTCAAGAGCCAGAAGGTAGAATGCTCCAAAGAGCATGGAATGCAATTCATCTTAAAGCTTATTATTAGTAGGAAATTATTGTTTTAATGTGGTACTAACTTGAGCGTCGGAGTGGCATTAGTCAAATTGATTAATGTCTATTCTTGGTGTGCAAATTATTTTGATTTATTTGTGCAGAATAACGTTCAGGATCCTGGCTAATGAAGATCATGAGTTGCTACCCAAGGTACAAGTCAAGACAACTCCTTATGAAGCTAGAACTCCATAGTTAGGTTTACAGTGGGTTGAACATTTCAATCCTGGGTTGAAGGGTACACCTTCCCAAACGCTGAGGTTTAAAAGTACACCTCGTTTCGCCCGGGTCGCACGGTTAAAACTCTTAATTGTGGGAAGAACCTCACAATTAGGATGTGAACATAGGGTTGTTGACTTTTCAATCAGCATAAACAGGTTCGTGATCTCTACGATCATTCAAACGAGAATAGGGATAATATCTCTATTAGAGGAAAAAACGATTATTAGGACTAACAAACAATTTAATCAATAAATTTCCTTGTCAATGTTTTTTGTTTTGCAACAGGGAAATGAAGTTCTATAAATTATGGTTTATTGCGAAGGTATGTGATTTTAAAGGTTTTCATATATTTGTAATTTGCAGGAAAAAACTCAAATCTTGGAAATGAGGTATGATATTTAAAGATAGAAATTATTATAATTCATTAGTGGTAAATTACAAAAGCTATATGTACATATTACAACTAGACTATGACCGTTACATTTTTCCATACTTAATCCTAAAAAACCCTAGAAATAGGAGCCCCCATCAAGAATTTCGCCAGCAAGACTGGTGTTGACGTCAGGGAACTCTTTCTTCAAGGAAACCACCACAGGTATCAAAGAGGTGATTTTCTTCTTGGTCTTTAGCAGTTCGTCACGAGCAGTATTGATTTCGGCATAAGTTTGAAGCATCTCATCTTTGAGAGCTTGAAGATCATCGCCCCATTTGTCAATAATCTCTATGGTGAGATCTTGTTGAAGTATGCAGAGCCATTTGGATGATAGATAGCATGAGATGATGTCTTGAAGCAGTTTGCTATGAAGCCTTGACTGTTCATTGCAGCGGGTGGAAGTTTCATCGAGATGATACAAAATAAAGGAAAAGGATAAGTAAAATAAAAGAGAAATGGAAAATGGAAAGAAGGATAAATTTTTACCTTGTCCATCCAGATCGGCGAAGAAGATGAAGATGCCAGTTTTTGAAACTAAAGAATTTTTGGAGAAAAGTAAAACTTTGAAGATTGTATGAGATAAGATTGATGAGGAACGGTTGAAAATAAAAGGGAATATATATAGGCGGAGTAATAGGAGTCATGGTGACAAAGGGATAGGTGAAACATCTTGTCGCCGAGTAAATTAAAGGATTTTCCATGATTACGTTACTGTAGCCCTATAACGCGCCTTTTAGATAATTAATGGGAATAAATCGTTTGGATTCTAGTAACAATAATAAATAAGATATATCTAAGTTAAGAAATTTATATTTACTTAGGAACAAAGTTAAATATAAATTTGGGGACAATTGTTTAGGGTCAGATTTTCTATAACTATGATCCTGAACAATTATATCACTAACATAATTTTCTATTGTACAAGATAATATCTTCATGTTTTGCAGGATCCTGGATTCTACAATTTAAATGCAGGATATTCAGGAAATGGCTAGCGGTCAAAAATGTATCAACACTTATGCAACGGACTTCACAAGAGAGTCAATATGCAATCCCTTGAATATCGGAACAGAATGGAAGAATAAATGTGTCACAGAAGACTCAACGTCTATTTTCCACTTCACCGTTGGTTAAACAAGACGCGAAAGATCCCGAATATTTCGGATAGTTAGGTAGCTTTTTACATTATAAATATCGAGTGATTGATCAAAGTCTAGGCACTTAGCATTCAGTACTCACACTTGTATTCACACACACTTACTCACTTCTTTATTTTCATAACTTCGATCAAATCACTTACTCATCCATTGTATTGTAATCAACGAAAATAATAAAAGAACATAGGAAGGGTCGATTGCATCCTCCTGGGGTTTTTTTTACCTAAGATTACTTAACTAGATCAAGGGTTTTTCCTCGTCAACAAAATATTGGTGTCTTTACTTTTATTTGCAATTTCATTAAGCTTTTACGTTATTTTATTCTATTTTACATTATCCAACTGTTTTCTTATTTGCTCAAAGTATTTCGATCTCAAAGATCTTGTCAAACTTGTTTTTAGTACAAAATCTTAGTTTATTTATTTTTGATAAGAAAACTTTCCTTTTTATTTGAAGATCCTTAAACACCAAACCCCACTTACAAATTTTCGGTTGATTATTAATCCAAAATCCTTTCTGAAATTATCTTTGGTAATTTTTGACCGAAACACTGCTATGACTGCAAATATTCAGGGGGAGTCGCCAATACAGACAGAGTCAGAGATTGCTGGTATAGTCGGTGCTAGTACTTCTGGGACTCAAGATAAAGGTAAAGTTGTGATGGCTGCTCCAGATGCAGATCCTGATGATCCAGAGGATGATGATGAGGAAGATTCCAATTCAGGTAACTCCGATTCTAATTCTGATAGAATAGAAGCGAGAATCGAGAAAAGTTAGTGAATGATCCTCATAATCATATAGAAAAAGAAAATCTTAGCAAAGAAAAATCTACTCAGGATAGTGAGTCAACTAAGACCGATTCTACTACCAATGCCTCTACAGAGTCAGATTTGCACCCATTAAATGTGCATAGACTAGAAAAGAGATTAGGTTATGATCCACAGGCTCATTGAGAGCTAGAGCAGAGATTATGGATTATGATGATTATTATGATCCAGGATCACTTAGGGATCAAATGAAAGAACGGTTAGGTTAACTCATACATCGTCAAAGTCAGAGTTAGATTCGGATTCAGATTCGGATTATGAACCTTAGTGCTAATCATTTTTGTAATAATTATAAGATAAATATGAATGTAATTGTTACATTATATTTATGATATAATATTATTGTTGTAAAATAGATAAAGATTATAAGATAAATATGAATGTAATTGTTACATTATATTTATGACATAGTATTATTTATTTTAATTTCCTTTATGTATTTATACTATTTTATTATGTCTTGACTTATGTATTTATGTTCTTTATCTTTATATATGTGAATTGTTTGAATTGCAGATAAGCTTCAAAAAATAGGTACATTGGACGATCTTGATGCTGAAGATGACTTAGACAATGTCGATGGTGAAGATATGGAAGAATGAGAGTTCATTACTTCAGAAGCTGATAGATAAAGGTTGCTTGATATACCTTATGACTTTGATCGCGTCTTTAATGAAGATGAAGTCATTCAAGTTGAACCAATAGCTGAAGTAGAAGATCTCAATCTTAATCAAATCAGACATAGTCCATATAAACCTAGGAACACAGCAAATTTGAGGTTTGCTGTATCTGCAAACATAATTCATGAAGAACATAACAATATTTTTGAGTTATACTGGAATATTGATGCTACACGAGAGATTGATCTTAGAAGATTCAATATACATCCGGTGCAGCAAGACCCTGAGTTTATAATTGATAGAAGGGTTCCAGTGGTTGTAACTCGTGCTGATTTTCATGTGGGTGGAAATTTGAAACCATCAATGTTTTAAAATTTTATCTCAGACAAGGATGCACCCAAGTACTTCTCAGTGATACAAAGTTGGTTCTACGATCACAGAATCAAGTTATTTGTTATCAAGAGAACAGAAGGATGCCAGTACATGTCGATAAGTCAAAGACACTTCCACTCTCTCAGTGATTCTGATATGATAGATTTGGGAAGACGATGGTTTGTTAATCTTCAGAGCAATGGACTTGCAGATTTCTACTGGAATAGATTCAGAGATGAAAGAATTTGGAATTTCAGTGTTAGAGGTCTGAAGCCTGAAGAGAGGTTGATTAAACCAACACCGTTGAGGAAGATTAAGAATCAAGATGGCACTTTTCGTTTTGAACAACGAAGGATTAAATGTGTTAAGAAGGTTCCCGCTATCAGATGGGATCAAGTTATGCTGACAACGATGACATTTTGGCAGATAGATATCAAGTCAGGCGAAGCACAGATGTTTGTTGATGATTCACAGAAATAGATGTTGCTATGCATGTATGATCCAATGCAGGTTGTCAACTTGTCAAGAGGTGATCAGAGAAGACTTTTGAATACACCTTGTTCAGCAGTGGAATTTTGGAGAGTTGAAGAAAGGCGCTATCTCAATATTCTCGCTCATTGTTTACGAGAGAGAATTCATGCGAATAGCACAAGACTTTTGTTTAATGGATGACTTTGAAGTTCAAGTAAAAGAAGCTTTAAAGAAATCTAGTTGCAACTGTCAAGGGGGAGTCTGTAGATGCAGATTCATTGTGACAATCGCAACATAGATTTGATTATCGTTTATGTTTTAGGAACTATGATTGTAATCATTTAAATAAGAACTTGTGTTGATATTTAATGATTACGTTTGAACTTCAAAATTATATTTGTTTATGTTTTGTTTTGTGTTTGTGTGTTATATATTGTTTTGCAGGTACAAGAACATAGAACCAATGTTTATAAGTGTCGTAGAATACTTAAATGATGGTTGGATGTTATGTACAGGTCAAACGAAGTTAAACAAGGCACCAAAGGGCCGAACCTCATGTTGACGTCATCAGCATGTAGGACTGGCCTCGTGCTGACATCAGCATGAGGCAGATTGGTTGGTTGTTGAATCGGGCCTAATTCATCAATTAAGGCCTAAGCCCACACGAACCAAAACCCTATTAGTATAAATACAAACCTAAATCACGAAATTAGGTAACGTTTGTTAATCAAGTATTCACAATTTACGAATTCGGTTGACTTGTTGCTCGTGTGACCTCATACATGAACCACAAGCTTCGTGCATCACCTTAGGTTGGTTAATTACTCATTAATCAGCAAAAGGCAATAGCAATCTAGTTATCTGAAGAGGATTCCGCACTCTTGACATAACGAATCACGTCTTATTACGATCCACGCAATAATAGGGTACCTTACACACACTATATAAGTAATCATAATATTACGTATATTTTTGCAGGGTCACACCCATCATATATACCCAGATGAATTTAACACAATACTCGACAAAACGTATGTCCTCAAAGTTGAAGTTACCAAATTTAACATGGACAAAATTATAAAATCTACACAGTCTTCAATCTTTCCAATGACCCCGATGTCATAAATCTGTCTTGGATTAGCCAGGAACCAAACAGGTACTATCTATATTCTGAAATTACTTAGGAAACCTACTACTAATTGTATGACCTTAAGTTTATCAACTAATTATTTTTTTTGGAATTTATTTAAACAGAATGTTATAAACTTGGATGACGATAGTGATGAGGATGAAAAACCCCAAACAAATGCCTCGGGATATGGCACAAAAAACATAGAAACCAACGTAGAGCATGAAGATGGACAGTTGAAGAACATAAAGATTGAGAAAGATGACTCTGCAGCTAAAACCAAAAAAGAGAGGAAATGACAAGCCGGATAATGCTGATGGGAAATTGAAGATCCAAAAAATTGAGTAACCTTGATGACCACATAGTTGCTCTTTCAGTTTTTTTTTTAGGTTGGGTTGCAATCTTTCAATAATGTTGCTTCCGTTATTTTTTACTTGGTATTAGTCGTGTCATGGTTCACAAACTATGATGTGTCTTTCATTAGGTTTTACTTATTATTAGCCGTGTCTTGATTCACAGACTTTAATGTGTCTTCCATTAGTTTTTACTTATTATAATTAGTGCTGTCATGTTTTAGAAAATTGTCCCCTATGAAAAATGCTACTTTGATTAATAAATTCCCAGGTGCATATTAATTTATTTTTAGGTTTAACTTGGTTGGAACCACCTGATGTATTGTACTGTTGTCTTGCCCATGTTGCCATCCTACCCAAGTTCGTATTTTTGACCCAACCAACACCTGCAAGAATAGAAAAGCTTCTACATGCATTGAAAATTTTGTAACTTCATTTGACCAATATGTTTACATTATGTTCAATTATCCCAACTTTTTTTTTTTTCATTTCAAAATTATATTGGTATGTATTTCTTAAACACTCATGGTGGTTTTCCATATCTACTTTTGTATTAAGTTAAGGGAAGAGACTGAATTTCTGTGTAAAATATGAACTTTATTAAAAGTTATGTCAGTTTTTCGTGACCACCAATTTAGCCTTAGCCGTGTCATGATTATATACAGAAATATCAAGAAACTGATAATGAAGAAAAAATAACCGACAACTTACATGGCTGGGTCTTCAGCAAACGCCCCACCCGCAACATCAAAATACTTATGATACAATGAGAGAAGGGTGCCAACAGATTATGACACTGCAACATTTGACCCAACTATGTAGCTACAGACTGTATATGAAGACATAACAAAACAACCTCACATATGTCGGCCATTTACCCACCCTCACTGACCTGGTTATCTATTCACCCATAATTTTGACACTTTAAGCAACGTCATCTGCTCACAAATTTTTACACGAGGTGGAATGATGCTATGCTATTGGATATGCTCTTTTTAATCCTCTGCCACCACATATAAAAACAACCGACAGTAAACTGCTTTTTAAAATGGTTTCTGACCCTATCTACCCTGCCCATGTTGTCTCTTTATGTAACACCCATCATTTAAAAACATGGATTTCCAAAAACTTTTGCCTAACGGCATCAAAAGAAAGCAGAAGTAAACTTTAAAAGTCAAACCAGCAAAATAAGTTAGGTTTATTCATTAAATGGTGTTACTAACCATATCATCAAAATAAGTTCAAATGGAAACCCATCGGTTGCCCAATATTAAACACCCGACCACATTATCAATGCAAGTCATTATTATCTAAACATAAAGCAAATGTCTAAAGCGAGCAGCCACTATGGGTAAACTATAGCCAGCTTCAAGATCATCTACCCATGCCTCACATCTTCTCACATCAACCTGCTCACTAATGTTGGACCTGAGGGAACAACTATAAGTCTCACTCAAAAGATGGTACTAACTGAAGACACCTCTATGTCAATGGTGAGATTTCTTTGCAATATAAACACTGAACTGGAGACGACCAGTTACAGTGAATATATACCAAGTCCTTAGTTAGATTACTTAGCAAGTGACAATAAGGAAATGACAATGCAATAAGTAAATACAACAAAGTAAAAATGATGAGATCAAGTTGTAGTTTTCAAATGTATTTTATTTATTGATGCTAAATAAAATACAAGGTTGTTGCGGAATCAAGATAATACATAAATGTAAATATCCTAACAACCTATGGAATACAAATGATCTATACTTGGAAATTCTCTTACACAATCGAAATACTTAAAGTTGTAAAGTGTTCCCTTTTACGATTGAGAGAATATTGCACCAAGAATATGGCAAAAGTCTGAATATGCAAAGTTGTATTCTTGTTGTGCAAAGACCTCTATTTATAGATAAAGTTGGCATTGGGATTCCAACTTTGTTGTATAGATATGGTTGACAGCATTCAAGGAAACTAGGTGAGTTCCTTTGAAATGCTTGATAAGGTAAGTCAAGATGTTACTTTATCCAACCTGCTTTATGCACTTTTGTACTTTAATAATAATAAATGATATGTGTAAATGTGATTTTAGTACCGATCGGCTTCTGTACTATATATATTTTTTCTATATCTATATATATCCTACTATATATGCATCTATCTATCTCTTTCACTATCCATATTCTATATCTATCTATCTATCTCAAGAAATTCCACTCCTAAAACAGTTCTATCTATCATCACCATCTCCGTCAAAATCGGCTGGAAAAAATTGTGGCCAGAAAATACGATCGCAAGTGGTGGTATGTATATCACATTGCGGCATCCTTCCCGGGATAAAAGATTCAATGGGTTTCATTTCCCCCACACAAGTATGTTTCGACATCACTTGTCGGAAAATTCGCCAGAAAAGATGGTGAATATGGTGGGTTTTGTGTATGTATGTATATATAATAAAATAAATATATGATTTGATTTGTGTACCTCGATTCTCACACATCAAGCATCCAACGTCTCTTTTGATCGACTATATTTGGCTGATTTGTTTTGCCGATGCTCTTGCCGATTTTTGCCACAAAGTACGGGGTAGGGGAGTCGACTTGCCGATTGGAGCCAATTGTTTTTACCGACTACACTCATTGCCCCTTATACGTATATATATGGGAACAATGATAGAGAAGCCTAAAATAAAAGGCCTAAAAGTTGGCCTAAGCATGAGTGACTGAGATCTGTCAAAAACATTTAAATGCAATTTTGTTTTATCATAATTCCTATTATACCCCTCATAGAAATATTATCTCTTATAAAAACTTTACTTCCAAGATCAATTAAGATTGTAGATCCGCTTTCATTGTTTACTCCTTTTCAATCCGCTTAATTATTACTTGATCAATCTTCCACCGCCATTGAATCGACTTATTTCGTTGGAGACATTTTTCGGTCAAGTTTATTTGTTGCGTTTGTAATTGATAAGACTAACAATTGAGATTGCAACCATCATATATAACATGCAAAGAATTGGGTACAATTGCCTATTATTAATTCTTCAGGCCTTCTGCTTCATATCCTTTATAAAAAATTTTATTGCATATATGATGAAGAATTGTTAGAATTATAAAATGGTGTTAAATTATAAATTAGTTATTGTGGAAGGGGTTTTAGTATAAATAGGATGATTTGTATATAAACCCCTAACCATATCATTTGTAAAAGCCTTAAGTCATAATTCCATTCATCCTTCTCTCTAAGATTACTCTCTCTCTCTAACTTCATCTTCCACCTCTCATCACCTTCACACACTCAAACACACACATAACCCTAATTCCACCATTAAACTGTGGCAACCGTCATCTGAGTGTATTTTTCCGATGTACTTTTCCGGTCATTTATAGTTCATTACGTTCATGTACGCGACTTATAGTAAGAAAATGTATTTTAATGGCGTGAATGTCATTCATCTTTAAGGCAATATTAACGGAATGAGTGGGTTTATGCTTTATTCGGGCTTTATGAGTATTTAGACTTTAGAAAAATTGCATGTGAACTCGAAAATAAGAGGAATACTAGTTGTCTTGTGGAAATGCCAAATTAAGCAAAATACTTAAAATTAAATCAATTAAAGATTTAATAAATAAATATAGACGTGTTTATATCCGTTAGAAAGCTATTGAATATTTATATTCAAATATATCGACAAAATGAATTAACGAGTATCAAGTTTTCTTGAATGATCGAGTCAAATGGAGTTTTGTAAGGGTCAATGGTTGGTCAAAATCGGTCAAGGCTAAGAGTGCAACAAAACCCTAAATTTCCCCTCACTTCTCTCATTTCACACACACATACTCACACAAAACACTCCTCCTCCTCTCTCTCTTTACCCTAGCCGCCCCTCTCCTTTCACTCACTCTAAATCCGGCCAACCACCACACGACCACCACCGGACCACTGCCGGCCGCCACTAACCACCACCAAAACACTATCAATCCTCATTATTTCTTCATCTTTCTTTTAGATCTTGGTATGATTCATACGGATTTATGTTAGATCTTCATCAAAAGTCGAGTTTCTTGTAAATATATATGTATTTCGGATTTTGTATATAATCATATATATATATATATATATCCGAATTCTTTTATAATTATATATATATATCGGGTTTGAATGTCTATGTATATTTAGATCTGAAATTTTTATACCTTTTATGATATATTTTCGGTTGTGAATATCTATGTATATATATATCCAAAAACTCATAGATCTGAATTTTTAAATCCGAAATCTTTAATATATATATTTTCGGTTAAGAATGTATTAACATGTTTTAGATCCGAAAATTTTTGATACAAACTGATGTTTTCGGTTATGTAGCGAGTTTTGCTAATAAACTTACCCGAAGTCTATAGACCCGAAATCATTCAAATCGAAACCTTGTTAGATCCAAAAAGTAATCACTTATATATGTATATTTGAGTGATGTTTTTGTATAAATATATGAAGATCCGAAAACCATGACCCGAAAACTCTTGAAGTTCGAAAAGTATGAACCGAAATCCTCCAAATCCATAGACTATGGATCCGAAATCTTCATACTGATGGTTGGTTCTCGTTCTTGTACATATAAATCCGATAATATATGTCTTGTTTTGGTTGATTTTGATTAGATCTAGCTTAAATCCGGGTTATAAAAGTGATTTGGATTGTGTATCATGTTTCGATTTAGACTTGTTCTTGATATTTGGTTCGGTCAACTGCCGGTCAACCGCGGTCAAACTTGGTCAAAGGGCAGAATTATTGTATGCCTATTTAGGTTCTTTGGTCAAAAATTAGGGTTTGGTATTATTTGGACTTCTGGTTAAAATTTGGATTAAGTTTTGAATTAGTCAAAAGTTAGAGGTTTGGACAAAGTTAAAAATAAAAATTAAAATAATAATAAATTAAGGTTTGTTATTTTGGTCAAAATTAATTTAAGATTTGATAAAGTCAAAATTGGGGTTTCTTTGGGCATAGTTAATTATGATTAGTCATTTCGAGCCGTGCTTATAATTGAATCAAAAATTGTCGTAATATCGAAGTGATATGGACTTATGTATTTATATATATACAACAATCAATTTAACATGAACCTAAACATATAAATCATCGATTTAGTAAAGACATTTTTTTTTTTTATATAAATATAAAGATTAATGGACTTTGTAAAGGTATAACAATAATCAATGACTATCGGACTCAACATATTCCATAAAGACTTCCCAAACGAGGACTTGACGTGATATAAACAATAAAACGTGACATTATTAAACGAACTATTTATTTGGACAACTTATAAGCACAAAAGAACTATTATACATATTAAGATATTGGACAAGACATAATGGCATTCCCAATGTGACAACCGTCACCTGAGCGTTCGTTTGACTATACTTTTCCGTTTGTAAAAGGTCATTAACTATCAATTTAAGTCTTTAGACGTGTGGCTATATGGATTAGAGTATGAATAAGACAAAACATGTTTATTGAGTACTAGTGCCTTTAACTTTTTAAGACTTGGAGCAAATGATTGAGGAAGACTAGTTGCCTCATAGAAATGCCAAATAAAGTTAAAATGAACTTTCAAAACATTAAGCGAATCAACGGATAGCATTTACCTTTGCCGTATATGGCGTCGTTTTAATTTATTAAACGAATCGACAACAGAAAAACGTATTGATTTTGTTTTGGTCATAACTTTCAAACCGTAACTCCGTTTTTGACGATTCAAGCGGCCACGGCTTTACAGATATGGGTCAAGCTCGACCTGGTTGAGGTCGACTTGGTCGAGTTAGACCTGGTTGAGTTCGAGTATGGTTGAATTCAACCATATACATGCCTATATAAACTTGATCTTTCATTTCATCAAAAGGGTTTACACACATAAGATTTCTCTCTAAGGTTTTCTTTGAAAAACACCCTTTCTTCACAAAAAATTCAGATTTCATAGACAAGAAGAGAAAAGAGTTTGTCTTTCAAATCCTCTCTTAAATCATTCTCTCGATTTCGGTTCCAAACGCTTTCAATCAATCAAGGCTTCGATCTTTTATCAAGAAACAAGTGAATATTATCATTCTCTTCATCAAAAACTTGTGTAAGTCCTGTTCTTAATCTCTCCGATTCGTTTTTATTCGTATATATATGTTTACTCTTTCGGTTCTTATCAAAAGCTAAGTGAATCATGTCTTTGATTGTTGATTGTGCAATTTTGGTTACATTTGTGTGTAAGAAATGAATTGAACCTTGATTAAGGCTTTGATTTGATACATTATGCACTCATGTAATTTGGATTTTGTGCAACTACAAGAATTGAAGATATCATTTACTTGGCTAAAAGACTCTAAAATTAGTCGATTCCGTATCCAAGATTAAGGTTGTGCAATTGTCGATCACATGATGTATGAAATTGGTCGAACTTCACCCTTTTTGTACTGATTTGTAACACTTTTGTGCAATCAAGACTCATGGGTATGAATTAGCTAGCCTTAGATCTCGTTATTTCAACAAAATCGCGTCAAAATCGTTCGTTTTGCTCAAATCGCGTATGAATCTGATCCCGACCATTTCTAGCTCGACCTCTACCTGGTCTAGCTCGACCTCTGGTGGTCTAGGTTGACCCTCTGTTGACTTTTGTCGCTTAAACGACTCGTAAGGTTCCTAGTTTGATCCGAAATGACTTGTTTTAACTCTCGAACCTTTAAGACTTGGAATAAACTCATTTTGACCTCTGTCCAGATTGAACTAGACCTGCCATGGTCGAGTTCAACCACTTCCCTACTCATATAGTCGATTTCATTAGCCTATCGTGTCCATACGCGCTTATTCGGTTCTTAAATTTGACTAGTTTTCTCAAAAGGTGTAGTTTTGGTCCAATTGGCTAACACATGAATAAAAGATTTTAAAATAACATATTTGGGCTTTAGTTGGTCGAGTTCAACCATTAGGTTGAGCTCAACCTCAACTCGTTTCGGTTTTGTAAGCTTTTCGGTTAAAATCTCCGGTTTTGTCTAGTTTTCAGTAAATTCGAGTAAAACTTATTTTGAACTATAAAATGATTTCAAATGAGGTTGTATTGATATAATAATGTGTTTGAACTTAATAAAGGACTATGTTGTCAAATCCAGACTCTTGTTCGGTTTATTCGAATTTTGTCAAACGTCGTTTTAGAAGTTAAATAAAGACATATGCACTTAATAGGCTAAGACTTAAGACCAACGACTTTCATTGTGACTTGTCATGTATTATTGGTAGGTGTTGATTGTCGTGGACTTTGATTGTGCTTGTCGTGCTCGTCCGTTATACTTTCATAACACTTTTCAGGTGAGTTTCGTAGCCCCTCTTTTTACAAGTTTTGGGGTGGAAAGTATACTTATTTTTCAAACAGTTTTGTCGATTCCTGTTTATGTTCAATACGGAGCCTGTGCGTATAGAGTTACTTGTGCCATTTGACGTGCTTGATTTTGTTTATATGTGTGTGATTTATGTGTTTATTGTTGTGATTTATGGTTTGGACATGCTTATTGTATGAGTTTGAGACTTGGACATGAGATTTGAGACTTGGACTAAGGCAAGTACCGTAAGGCCGGACTTTGAGACATTGAGACTTTGAGACATTGAGTCTTCGAGACATTGAGTCTTCGAGACATTGAGTCTTTGAGACATCGAGACTTTGAGACATGAGACATGAGGCATGAGACTTGAGACTTTGGACATATTATGGCGTAATTCTGCTGATTATGTATTGAACTAATACTTGTTTAGACTTTAATGAATCGACAAAAGACTTATTTCTTTGACTAAGACTTTTTGACTAAAACTTACGAACTCACCAACCTTTGTGTTGACACGTTTTAGTATACTTTTCAGGTACTCAGGCTAATCAGGGATAAAGACTGCTATGCTAGGCTTGGACTTCGGAGATTAGTGCTCCTTTATTTATTTTCAGACTTTAAGGCTACATGCCTTGGAATATTTCTTTTTGGACTTGGTTGTAATAAGCTATTTTAGCACTGTTATGACTTTGAACACATGTATTTGGGAATATATTTATTATATTCTATTTCATTTAGCAGTATTTCATGTAATTTCATGTCGTGTTGTACATGACACCTCATGTTTCCGCCAACGGTGGGGTGTTACACCCAAGACACTAGTATTGGACATGGACTTGTGCAATTAAGTAAGTACTTACTGAATGACTTGTGGACAATGTAAGGCTTTTGGACAGATAGTGTGCATGTTTCAGGTGTATCTGACTGTTTGTGTTCTTGACATTGACCTAGAATACTTATACTTGTGCTGCTTTCAGGTGAGTTTCGTAGCCCTCTTTTTACAAGTTTTGGGGTGGAAAGTATATTTATTTTTAAAACAGTTTTGTCGATTTATATTCCGTGTTCAATATTGAGTCTGTGCGTATAGAGTTGCTTGTGCCATATGACGTGCTTGTTCTTGATTATATGTGTGTGATTATGTCCCTGATGGTCGTGCTTATTGACGTGCTATTTGTGTGCATTGGAGACTTGGACTGAGGCAGGTACCGTAAGACCAGACTTTGAGACTTAAGGCAGGTTGTTTAACCGTAAGGCCACATATCATTACTAAAGACAGGTTGTTGAACCGTAAGGCCACACTTTGAGTACCTTGGACTTTACGTGCTTTGAGACTTGAGTACCTTGACTTGTGGCGTAACTCTGCTCTTTATATATTGAACAACTACTTCATTTGTATTTAAAGAATCGACATAAAACCTATTTCACTACTGTGCTTTTTGACTAAAACCTACGAGCTCACCAACCTTTGTGTTGACACGTTTTAGTATACTTTTCAGGTACTCAGTCTATTAAGGGATAAAGACTTTTATGCTAGGACTGGACTTCGGAGATTTATGCTCCATTGCTTATTGTTAGACTTTAAGGCACATGCCTTGGACTATCCTGTTGATGAACTTATTGTATTGAGCTGTTCTAGCATCGTTATAACTTTGAACTCATGTTTTGGGAATATATTTATTATATTTGATGTGACTAATTTATACCCATTACCCACATCATTATTGGCCATTTATTTATATGTTTTAAGTCTACTTTATGTGCATTTGGCGCGTTTATGGTGTTTGTTAGTAGTTTCAGGCGCTTAGCAGGTTACGTAGTCATTTGGCTCACATTTGGAAGACTATTGGCTAATACAATAATTCATGAAGTCGAGAGTTGATTTATGCAAAAGAAATGATGAAAGTGGCGAGTTAAAAGTTGAAAACGAGGTGGTCGAAGTTTTTGTGTCCACTGCGACGCAGTGGAAATGCACATTTGCCCACTGCGCCGCAGTGGTTATTCATGCACGAGTGACTTTTGTCCAGTGAGATTTGGCTGCGCAGCAGTGGTCGTAATCGAGGATCACTGCGCCGCAGTGATCAAGCAAGTCAACAGAGACAAGTCGTAGGGCACGACTGCGCCGCAGTGGTGGGTGTGTACGAGCCCACTGCGCCGCAGTCACCCTTTTGCACGCGAAGATTTGGCAGAGATATTTGGTTGCGCCGCAGTGGATGGCATGCACGATCCCACTGCGCCGCAGTCATCCATGTTGCATACGAAGGGAATTCCAGTGATATTTGGCTGCGACGCAGTGGAGTCCTTCACATGACCACTGCGCCGCAGTGGGAGGCTGGTCAACAAAAGTCAACGGCCGACTTTTTTTTTTGGGTAAGAGAGCAAAATTATGCCCCGGTTAGCTGTATTATACCCAAAAACAAAAAAGTTCAGGCAATGTGACTTAAATATCACATTGACTATTACACGTACATGCTAAAAGCAACAACCAATCAAAACTAATAGGAAGTGACATACCACTTCTGAAACTAGCCTATCTAGTAAACACCCAAAATAATACATACAGAATATGGAGACTAGATAGACCAACACCAACTCTACGTCTTGATTAAAGAAACTGGAAGCTTCCAAAACAGCAGAGCATCTTCAATGCGCTTATTTCTTTTAAACCGCAATGTCATTAATTTGAGTCGAACCGTAGAAACTACCACTTGTACAAGCTGACTTGCTGATCGAGTTTTATGAGCAAACAATCGTGAATTACGTTCTTGCCAAATTGCGTAAACCGTACCAGCTAAAACTAACTTTGAAACTATACTTTGAAATGAGTTCTTATGAGCAATCGGAAGCAAATCATGCACGATATCATCCCACTTCCCCACAGTCATATTCGTACCAGCAATCCTATTCCAAATTCTCATAGAAAAAACACAATCAAAGAACAAGTGATCATGCGAATCTGGTTGAGAGCTACACAAAGGACATACCAGCGAAACAACACTATAATTAACATCCCATTGACGAAGTAGATCCTGAGTCTTCAGTTTTCTTCTAAACACTAGCCATAGGAGGAACGAGTATTTAGGGATACACTGTTTGTACCAAACAAACGGATACCATTCAACAATTGGAGCCCGATCGCGCAAATCATTCCATGCTAAAGAAACAGCAAAATTATCTAAAGAACCAGCATTAGATCGCCATTTTACTACATCCTGAACATTATCCTGCAACAAGGGGATATTAGTAATTAAAATTTGTTGATCCCAATCAGAAGGAAGACGCCATGCTCCACCATCAACAATATCAGAAACAGAAGCATTAAGATCATAACCAGCCGAATTAATCATCCTATGAGTCGTCCTATCAATAATCGGACAAAAATCTGCCCAAGCATCAAACCAAGCCGAAGTCTTCCTACCATTACCTATAATATACCAAAAATGCTTACGCAAAATAGGCCGAATCTGAAGTAACTTCCTCCAACTCCAAGATAAATTCCCCCTAATTGGGATATCCCAAAAAATTCCTACCTCTCAAGCGATGGGTATGAATCCATTTAACCCAAAGAGATTCTTTTGACGTTAACAAATTCCAAATATGAGTAGCCATAAGAACAACATTAAAAGTCTCTAAACGCCGGATACCCAACCCTCCTTCTTGCTTAGGAAGACAAACAATATCCCAAGCCACCTTAGCTTTACCTTTTTCCAACACACCTTGACTCCATAAGAAACCCCTCAACATTCGTTCAATTTCAGCCGTTACTCTAGAAGGCAATATAAAGACCGACAACCAGTATACATGCATAGAAGATAAAACAGACTGAACAAGTTGAAGGCGACCAGCAAAAGATAAAAACTTACTCTTCCAATTATTAAGTCGGTTATGAATTCTTTCAAGTAACTCCTTGCAATCCCTATACGCCAACCTTGAAGACACCAAAGGAACACCCAAATATTTAACCGGCAGCTTTCCCTCCTCAAAAGGTAAAATTGAGAGAATATCTAGCTTAACATGATTTAAAACATTACAAAAGTAAGCAGTACTCTTGGGTAAGCTAGCAACCAAACCAGAAACACCCTTAAATTCCTCCAATGACTCCCAAACAACTCTTGCTGAATTCGAATCACCTCTCAAAAATATAAACAAATCATCAGCAAAACAGATATTTGTAATACTCAATTCACTACAATAATGATGAAATTGGAAAACCTCAGAATTACGAACCCGCCTTTGCACAATCAACGACAAAACCTCCATAACCAAGGTAAACAAATAAGGTGATAACGGGTCACCCTGACGGAGACCTCTTTTACCTTTGAAAAAACCATGAAGAGAACCATTAATGGATATAGAAAAAGAAGTTGTCGAAACACATTCCATAATCCAACTAACCATTATATCAGGAAATCCGAAATTCACCAAAATCACCTGCAAAAACTTCCAATCAACCGTGTCATATGCTTTCTGAATATCAACTTTGAAAGCACAACGAGGAGGGCCTCTATCAAGATGGTAATTATGCATCAGTTCTTGTGTTAAAAGAATGTTATCCGTAATCCTTCTACCAGGCACAAACGCAGACTGATTGATCGAAACCAAATCGGACAAATGGTCTTTAATTCGGTTTGCAATGATCTTCGTGATGCATTTAAATACCACATTACAAAGAGAAATAGGACGAAAATCATTAACCCGAACAGGAGAGCTAACCTTCGGCAAAAGAGAGATAATAGTGTGATTAACTTCTTTTAAAAGTTTGCAAGAAGAGAAGAAGTTTTTAACCGCACGAGTAACATCAACACCCACAATAGACCATGCTGCCTTGAAGAAAGCTGCCGAGAAACCATCAGGCCCTGGAGCCTTATCATCGCCCATAGAGAATATTGCTGTCTTCACTTCATCATCAGAAACCTCCCGAACCAGATTAATCCTTTGTTCAGAAGTCAATTGCTTTGTAAAAAGACCATCAAGAACAATAGGCTGAGTCGGACCTGCCATTCCCAAAAAATTAATATAATGATCAACAAATACAGGGATAACCTCATTACCATCACGCCGAACTCCTGTAGCATCCATAATCGAATCAATTCTGCTCCGGGAAGCCCGACTTTTAATTACTTTATGGAAATATGCTGAATTAGAATCACCAACTTTTAACCAGTTTATTTTTGCTTTCTGTTTCAGGAAACGTTCCTCATCTAATACAGCATCCTTATAAGCATTCAAATAAACCACCGCCTCCTCTCTCAAATCCAAATTAGACGGATCAGAATCTAGTGCTTTCTGAACCTCGTCCAACTCCGTACGTAGCTTAAGAACTCGTGCATGAATATTACCCTTATCAAATAAAAGTTTTCGAAATGGCTTCTTTAAACTCTTAAGCTTTGAGACTAGCCCATACATAGCTACCCCACCCTTATCCACTTTCCAAGCATTATCCACAATCGAAAAGAATTAATCATGATGAACTAACAAGTTAGTAAACTTAAAAGGCTTACGTTTCGTTTTAGACAGCATAGGAATCCTCAAAACTGCAGGCGAATGATCAGAAGAACGATATGGCTGAAAGATCGCATGAGCTCCAATAAAATGATCTGAAAATTCAATATTAGCCATGATTCTATCAATCTTTTTTAAGAGACCAGCCATGCCTTTCGGTTTAGTCAACGGCCGACTTAAAGCCTTATTTTTCAAGAGGTATAAATATAAACCCTAGGCACGAATTTCGAGGCATTCAAACTCTTTCTAGGAGCTGCTCTATCAGGATTCTTCCTTCTCCAATCAAGTATTTCACTTAGGCGGATTCATTGAAGATATTACGGGCACCCATCTAGATCGTATCTACATTATTGTCTTGCAAATTATTTTCTTCAAACAATTGGTACTTCATGTTTTTTTTTCCGTTTCTTTGATTATTGTGAATTGATCATGAGTGGCTAACTGCTTAATCGTCCACCTTGATGAAACTAGACGGATAATGTGATTGCTATATTTTTAATTTAAAAAGGGTTTATTTAATTATCGTTGTTCTGTGATCTTGATGGTTTTAATTCTTTTCATTTAATTAAAATCGATATTGGTTGCATATGATTCTTCGTTGGTGGTACCAGTCGAATGTGTATGTGATTTTAAAACGGTTACTTGTCTATAAGTAATTATCACTAGTTCATGGTATGATAGTGAATATCATTTTAAGTAAAGATTAAATTTGTCAACGTGATTGATATCGGTTGGTGGTACCACATTACTGTCACATAGGTTCAATTGATAATTTGATAAGTAGATAAAAACTATTGTTAGAAGAATTGTCTTGGTCTTGGTGGTACCGGCTTGGGTAATTAGACTAGTCAGGTGGATCGATAAATTATTCATGGATGGTGGTACCACGTGAATAGTTTAATCTTGTCACGACTACTTTTCAAACTCTTAAGAATTTGTTCCTCATCAAATGCAATCACATTTAAAGTCAAGGGAAGTCAAGGTGGATGACTTTTAATTATTTTGTCTGAATCTTTCTTTAATTTTATGCAATCAATTGGCAAATCAATTTGTTTAATTGTCAAAGGGAATTTCGAGCAACACCTGTTTTCCAAACCATTTAACAAGCAATTAATCATTTCACAGTCCCTGAGAACGAACTCAGACTTACCTCTTTGCTGTATTACAAACGATCGGGTCCACTGCCCGTGAGTGCGTAATAGTTAGTTCTTTGGTAGTTTTAGTTTACAAATATTAAAGCTCGATTTGGCACATCAATATTCTATTTCATTTTAGCAGTATCTATGTAATTCCATGTTGTGCTGTACTTTTCATGACACCTCATGTTTCCGCCAACGGTGGGGTGTTACATAAACCTACAATTAAGCTCAAGTTTATTCTTTACATTTGGTATCAGAGCAAAATCGGTTCACCCGAGCGATCCATATTCGTATTATCAAGCTGATTTTGTGATATTTTCGTGAATTTGAGCTTAGTTTTCAATCTGAAAATTTCTGTTACTGTTGATTCTAAAACGAAATCGTGATTCTCTGTTCAATTTTGAAGTGGATTTGTTGTTCTAAAGTAATATCAGTGATCAATTTCGAGATTTTCTGATCAAAATTAGATGATTTTTTTTTTTTTAGTCTGTCACGTTTTCTCTTCAATTTCTTCGTGTTGCATTGAATCGAGTTGGAACTTGTTAGGTTGTTATCGCCGTCGAATTCTGAACATATTCATCTTTTCAATTTTTTGATTCATCGACTTTTATTTTTCCCGAAGAAGTATTCCGGCAATTGTTACTGTTCACCGTCGTGGTGTTCATCATTTTTCTGCAGACTTCTTGCATTTGCCGAAGTGGTTCACGACCAGAAATTGATTTCAACCATTTGCTGAGCTCGTTGCTCAGCCAATCATACAACTCGACCAAGTCTTCAAGTTCTCGTGTTTACCGAGTTGAACTTAGCCAAATTTCCCAATACTCGCATTTGCAGAGCTCAGTTCTCTGCAAACAATACAAATTTTTGACCCATTTCAACCATTTGCCGAGCTCAGATCTCGGCAAATAGAACAAATTGACCAAAAATTTCAAAATTTTTTCAATATCTTTTACCAGATCAATTGTCACTTATTTTCCATCTTTGGTGCATTTTTCTGCTAATTTTTCTGTCCAAACTACCATTTACCGAGCAATAAGCTCGGCATATAGAACAAACCTTCATCGATCATCTTCAATCTTAACTATTAGACTGAACTTGAATCACTTTCTTGTTTCACCATCTTGATTTACTATCTGTGTGAATAAATTTTTTCGGGTGTGTTTGTTTAAAGAGAGATAGAAAGATTGTGATGTGTTTGTAAGATATACAGAAAGATAGTGATAATATTGTGTATTCAAGAGAGAGATATACACAAATTCATATTTTCAAGAAAGTCTTGTGACGGAATAAACGCTTACAGAGAGAAACGTGTATCGATTAAAACATCAATCAACGTCTTTCTCCGATAGTGGGTAACAGCTGTCGGTAGCTTTGTGGTCAAAAACGTGGTGTGAAAAGAGTACTTCAACGCGTGCTAAAAGTGGTCAAACGTGTGTGTCACTATTTTACGCGTGTTCTTCTAATTCAAAGTGAGTTGTCAAATTAAAAAGGTGGAGATTTTGTTGTTGAATTTTAATTGGTTGTTGATTTTGAGTTATTAATATTTTTATTTAAAAAAAAAGGAAAAGTCACGTGTACTTCACTCAAATGTCTGAAACATATTTGTAGAGATTACCTTGATCTTGTTGATGCAGATTCGTTGTGACAATTGCAACATAGATTTGATTATCGTTTATGTTTTAGGAATTATGTTTGTAATCATTTAAATAAGAACTTGTGTTGATATTTGATAATTACATTTGAACTTCAATATTATATCTGTTTGTGTTTTGTATTGTGTTTGTGTGTTATATAGTGTTTTGCAGGTACAAGAACATAGAATCAAGGTTTATAAGTGTCGTAGAACACTTGAACGATGATTGGATGTTATGTACGAGCCAAACGAAGCTAAACAAAGAGCCAAAGGGTCGTCCCTCGAGCTGACGTCATCAGCATGTAGGAACAACCTCGTGCTGACGTCAGCACGAGGCAAGTCGATTGGTTTATTGTTTCGGGCCTAATCTTCGATTAAGGCCTAAGCCCACACGATCCAATACTTAACTAGTATAAATACAAGACCTAATCTATGGAATTAGGTTAATCGTTTGGAAAATCTTAGAAGATATTCACGAAATTACGAATTAAGGTTAAATATTCCTTCGTGTGATCTCCTACACGAACCACAAGCCTTATGCATCTCCTTGGGTTGGTTAATTGCTCATTAATCAGCACAAGGCAATAGCAATCTAGTTATCTCAAGAGGATTCCACACTCTTGACATAACGAATCACGTCTTATTACGATTCACGCAACAATAGGGCACCTTACAAGTGGTATCAGAGCCCTAGGTTGATTACCAGAAGGTTTAAGATCGTTTGATTTGCTATTGTTTGCAAATTCGATTCGAAATTCGTGTTTAAAGGTATTTTCGTGCTCTTCTTCGTGTCACTTCGTGCTTACGTCAGCACGAGGTGAACTTCGTGTATTGCTTACATCAGCCGTCAGTTTGTGTCATGTGACTTCATGTTTCAGTACCTCGTGTCACGTGAAATTCGTGTGACTTCGTGTCCTTCGTGTCACGTATACTTCGTGTGACTTCGTAACATACGAATTTCTTATTATTTCGTTTGATTTGATTTTCAAAAGATTCAAAATGACGACTATACCAGCTGCCGCAAATTCTCCTAATGCTCTACTTATCAGCCAGATGATCATGCATGATCATGAGGTTGGTCGTGGAAACACACCTCCAAAATTGTTCCGTATGGAAAATTATTAGATGTGGAAGAGACGTTTTGAAGACTACATTCGTCTCACTGACATGGAAATGTGGCTTATGATAACTCAAGGTTTTGATTGGCCTTCATATGAGAAGAATGGAGTGATCGGTAGGTATACTTATGCTGATATGCCGATTGAAGAACGTAAAAGATACGCAATTGAGGGAAAGGCCTTGTCCACTCTTACTATGGCCTTGCCTCAAGATAGTGTACACCTGTTCAAAAAGTACACTACTTCAAAGGATTTATGGGACGCTCTTGAAAGATATTGTGAGGGCGATGTAACCTTAAAGAAGAATCGTATCAAACTCCTGAAGCGCCAGTATGAAGCCTTTAATGGACTGAAAGGAGAATCTCTTGACGAGATTATTATTCGATTCAGTCATTTGACCACTGAGTTGTCGTATTTTGAGGTTGTTTATCCTCAAACTGAGCTAGTTGATAAGTTTTTGGACTCATTGCCTAAGACATGGACTGATTATGTTCATCAACTTCAAGATGATAAGGAATACAGTACATGGGATTTTGAAAAGGTAGTTTCCAAGATGAAGAACAGAGACATGAAGAGAGGAATTAAAGATACTCACTCGGATTTCACACAAGATCCATCTTTATATCATGCTAAGTCTGTTCATTTAAGAAGTTCTAGCTCGGGAAACAATGCATTTCTAAGTGGTGCAGAAGCTACACCAATAGTAGATGCTGAAGGTATTGCTGGATATGTTGCTTATGACAATGCACATGCGAATGTTAAGAGCAATGTACAATCTTTTCATTCTATGCTAATGAGTATCAGTTCTGCAGAAGGTAGAATGAGTGTTTACTCAGCTTTTTGTAATGCTCATGAAGCATTTATCGGAGGAAAGATTACTGATCCTGCAGTAATTGATGAGGATTACAATCAGATAGATCCTGATGATTTGGAAGAAATGGATCTACAATGGCAGCTAGCTATGCTCACTATTAAGGTCAGAAGATTCACCTAGAGAACTGGGAGACCTATAGGTAATGGCACTAAAGGCTTTGACAAATCCAAGGTGAAATGTTATAACTGCGATGGATTTGGTCACTTTGCAAGAGAGTGTCAACGACCTAAGAGGATTGATAATACTGTTGTTGGTCGTCAAAATTACAATCAAGGCGGTATTACTTCGAGTAATCATAAAACGCAAGCAATGATTACATATCCTGCTACTCTACAATAGCCAGTTTCGTCACCATTTTCGGAGTCAAAGGCTGTTGTTGTTCAGAATCCAGATTGTACTTATCAATGGGATACACAATCCGATGATACCTCGAATCATGCCTACATGGTAGAATTATATGATGAGGTAGTTGCAACAATTGATTATGCTGTATACTCAAGTGAAGAAAGTGCATCTGAGATAGTTCAGAAGAATGTATGTAATGTTGCTGAGACTGTAAGATCTGAGAGTGAACAAATGACAACAGTGAAAGCATCTGAAGAAAAGGAAGAGTTATCGAGTCCTGTTGATGACATTTCTATGAAGAGCATTGAAGAGCAAATGAAGAACTTCGTGATACCTGAAGGTATGACAACTGAAGACTTTGTTGCATACATGGAAGATTACAAGGCTGCAGATCAGAAGGTATCTTGTTCTTTGTCTTCTATAATTGACGTTTGTAAAATGGTGTCAGATTTAAAACTTGAGATATTGAAATTGAAAGAAAATTTAACTAGTTTAACTGCTGAAAATGTTATTCTTAAGAAGGAAAGTAACGTGACTAAAGATTCTGATTTACTTCTACAAAAAGATCACCAACAAACTAAATTAGGTTTTAATCCAGATGAAGTAGTATACTATACATTGAAGGACTGTGATACAGTTTTCTATGATAAAGAAGTATCTATAAATAGGATTGAACCTAAATCAAAAATTAATAAAGTTTGGTGTGTGGAAAACAAAGAAGAATGGTTAGCTGAACAAATTCCATATAAGGATAGACATTATGCTCCTTTTAAACCAGTAAAAACTATGGAGGAAGCAATACATACGCTTGATACCATAAATGAAATGAAGGAGTATGGTATACCAATCCCTGAAATAGAAAATGGTCAATCTAGAAAACAACAAGTAAAGAAGTGTTATACTTGTCGTGAGAAAGGCCATATAGCTATTGAATGTCCAAATAGGAAGGTCAAGAATCCTAAGAATGACAGTCAAGTCAAGTCAAAGGATGTTAGTGATATTCCTAATACTAAAGTGAAGGGTAAACTAGTTGAACAAGTAGCTTCACCAAAATTTATGAGTGCATATAAAAGGGATTATTATGAGGAGTATGCAAAAAGACATCCTGATAATAAAAATGCACAGAATTATGTTAAGTTACTTAGAAATGTGTCATATAGAGAGTCTACTGTTACAGATCAAAGGATTAATGTTAATAGATCTAAGACTCCAAAACGACATGGACCTTCACAGAATACTACTTCTAGTAGTGTAAGTCCGAGTCATTCTCGTACACCTCAAAGGAGTAATTCACCTAGGAAGATGACTCAACAAAATCGATCTCCTCCTTCTAGAATTAATAGTTCGTCTAAATTCTATGATCGATTAGGGAGTCAACCTAGATTCGGTACTCACTCACCAAGGAATTCACCTCCTAAGACTCGTTTCATTTCACCTAAGAAACAGTCTGTGAAACCATCCTCATCCAAGGCTCCTTTACAGAGCGATGGATATTGGATTGAATTGATCATTAGAGATGAATTCGGAAAACCTAAGCCTCAAAAGGTTTGGGTTCCCTTCAGAAACTAACCATCTTATTATCTGATGTGCAGGGAGAACCAAGGAAGCCTATCAGTCTTTGGTATGTTGACAGTGGATGCTCTCGGCACATGACAGGGGACAAGAATGTTTTGTCCAATTATGAAGATGTAAATGGTTTGTATGTTAGTTTCGCAGGTCCCAAGGGCGGCAACATCTCGGGCCAAGGTGATGTTGTCAATGGGAAGATTACGTTGGAGAAAGTCAATTATGTGGAACAGTTAACACATAATTTATTAAGTGTTTCTCAGATTTGTGACAAGGGAAACAATTTCCATTTTACTGAGAAAGAAGCACTTATATTGAAACCAGGATATGTTATTCCTGATGACTGGATCCTGCTAAAAGCTCCTAGGAAGAGAGACATCTATGGCCTTGTGTTAGGTGTTGATGATCCAAAGGAGTCTGTTTGCTTGTTATCAAAAGTAAATGAATCTGAATCTTTACTATGGAATAGAAGAATGGGACATATCAATTTCCGAAAGATGAATGACATTGTCAAACATGGTTTGGTTGACGGCGTTCCCATGAAACGGTTTGGAATGGAAGACAAATGTGTTCCTTGTCTGAAAGGTAAAAAAACAAAAGTCTGCACATAAACCGAAACAAGAAAATTCTATTGCCAATTCTTTCGAGTTACTTCACATGGATTTATTTGGTCCAGTAAATGTTAGAAGTATCGGTGGGATCTTAAATCAAAAGATGAAACTCCGCAAATTTTGATAAATTTCTTTGTTGAAACTGAAAACATTTATGGAGTTCGTGTTAAGAGAATCAGGAGTGACAACGGAACTGAATTCAAGAATAATGTGATGGATGTCTTTTGTTTGTCAAAGGGAATCCAACATCAATATAGTTCTCCGTATGAACCACAACAGAATGGAGTTGCTGAAACAAATAATAGGACTCTAATCGAGACAGCCAGAACTATGCTTGCAGATTCAGGGCTTCCTACTATGTTTTGGGCGGAGGCGGTGAATACAGCTTGTCATATTTTAAATAGGGGTACTGTAGTTAAGCGTCATAATAAGACATGTTATGAGCTTCTACATAAGAAGAAACCGAATTTACAGAATGTTGAACCATTTGGTGTACCGTGTACTTTCTTGAAGTATCTACCTCAGTCAAAGTTTGATTCAAAGGTTGAAGAGGGATTTCTCATGGGTTATAAACCGGGAACATCAATTCGACGGGTTTACAATAAACAGACCGGCAAAGTTGATTTGGGAACAAATGTCAAGATTGTCAGTCATAAGCCCACTATTCATTCTGGAAGTGGCAAGAACTTCGATTACGATAGTGTGTTTAGTTCACTACATGGTCCTGATTCTCATTCAGATCCTGAGACAGTTGATGATGTGATTATTTTAAGAGATCACATGGATAATACTCCTATATCTCCGCCTACTCGAAATGTCGATACTACTCCAACCAAAGTTCAGTCTACTACTGATGTTGATGAAAGTAGTAAGGACAAGTATAAGGCACCAGATTCAGATGATAATGAACCCGAAAACACTACACCACTTACTCCATCGAAGGTTACACTGCCTGATGATGATCCTATTTCTGGAGAATCGGAAGATGATTTTAGCTCTCCTGAGTTTCAGATTAAAACAAATTTAGGAGAAAGTCTGAATGTTGATTCGGTTCCTCAATATCGAATTAATAAGGATCATGCAGTTGAAAATATTCTTGGTAATGCTACAGAACCTGTTCGAACTAGAAATCAGTTGAATAAGGAACTGACTAGTTTGTTTTGTGAAGTGAAAGACAATGGATTGATAACTGAGTGTTTATATTCTGGTTTCATTTCACAAGTAGAACCTAAGAATGTTAAGGCAACACTTCAAGATCCATGTTGGGTTGAAGCTATGCAAAAAGAATTAGCTCAATTTGAAAAACTTGGAGTTTGGGAGTTAGTAGATGTGCCTAGAGGTAAAGAACCGATTGGAACTCGTTGGGTATATAAATGCAAACGAGATGACAAAGGGATCGTTACTAGAAATAAAGCACGGTTGGTTGTTCAGGGGTTTGCACAACGAGAAGGATATGACTATAACGAAACTTTTGCACAGTTGCTAGGATTGAAGCTATAAGGTTATTTTTAGCCTATGCAAGTTTCAAAGGTATAAAGGTGTATCAGTTAGACGTTAAGAGTGCCTTCTTTTTACGGTGAAGTCAAAGAAGAAGTGTATGTTCACCAACCACCGGGGTTTGAAGATCCGAATTATCCAAGAAGAGCATATCGTTTGGATAAGGCTCTTTATGGATTGCATCAAGCACCCAGAGTGTGGTATGAGAAATTGTCGACACATTTGTTGACAAATGGTTTTACAAGAGGATCGATAGACAGCACATTGTTTATCAAGTGGAAGAAGCGAGATTATCTAATTGTACAAGTTTATGTGGATGATATCATTTTTGGTTCATCTAATATAAAGATGTGCAAAGAGTTTGAAATGAGCATGAAAAATGTATTTGAAATGAGTGCTATGGGGGAATTACAATTTTTCCTCGGACTACAAGTAGATCAAAGGAAAGATGGATTCTTTATTCACCAGTCTAAGTATGTCGATGACATCCTGAAAAGGTTTCAAATGCTAGAGTCCAAGACATATGGTACTCTTAGTCAACAAAATCATGGTTTAGGGGTTCTTGATCCGAAAGATGAACTTGTGGATGCAACTTATTATCGTGCTATTATTGGC
The DNA here is from genome assembly GCF_010389155.1 of Erigeron canadensis. Lineage (NCBI taxonomy): Eukaryota > Viridiplantae > Streptophyta > Magnoliopsida > Asterales > Asteraceae > Erigeron > Erigeron canadensis. The sequence continues at coordinate 13,218,811 of NC_057764.1, forward strand.
TCATTGATGTATCTGACTGCTTCGCGTCCAGATATTATGTTCGTTGTTTGTCTTTGCGCTAGATTTCAAGCTAGTCCGAAAGAGTCACACTCGACTGTAGCAAAACGTATTCTACGTTATCTTAAGGGAAACCAAGGGCTTGGTCTATGGTATCCAATGGGAGGAACGTTTGATTTTGTTGCATATACTGATTCGGACTTTGGCGGTTGTAACAATGACAGAAAGTCTACGACTGGAGGTTGTCAGTTGTTAGGAGGAAGATTAGTATCGTGACAGTGCAAGAAGCAGACATGTGTTGCTCAGTCTTCATGTGAGGCAGAGTATATGGCTGCTGGTAGCTGTTGTTCCTAGGTATTGTGGATTCAGCAACAACTTCATGACTACGGTATGGATTTTCTTGATACTTCTATTAGAATAGACAATAAGTCAGCTATAGACGTTACAAATAACCCTGTCATGCATAAGGTCACCAAGCATATTGATATTAGACATCATTTCTTGTGTGATTGTGCCCAAAAGAAGTTAATTCATTTGGAAAAGGTTATAACCGATGATAATTTAGCTGATTTGTATACCAAAGCATTTGATAAGGCTCGATTTAAGAAGTTAATTCTTCTCAATGGGATGAAGAATGTTGATTCATATTAAATCTCTCAAAGAACTAATTTTGTAAGTTTGTGTCTGTAAATAGCTAGAGTCATAAAAATACAAAAAGAGTTCTTAGTGTCATAAAAACCATAAAAATGTGAAAAATGAGAAAATGACAAAAATATGAAGAGATTTAAGTTAATGCTGTAAGATGATTAGAAGTGAAGATACTTAGCTTTTAAGTCTGCTTAATCGTAATATAACTGCTTTGTTCAGTGATTACAATTTGGGATATATTGGTAGACACAAAGTAGCAAGGTTTCCTTAATCTGAACTTAAATTATACAATGTTCTTGTGGGAAACATATTCAGATTTATGGCTGAGAATGCTTGCTTTTCAGTAATGAATTGATCTAGTCCTTAAATTTTGTGAAAGATCTAGCATTACTATAAGATTTGTTCAATGTATAGGCAAAAACCTCTACCAATCATGAGAATGAAAGCTAAATGTGATATTGTTTATGCAAATGAAATGAATGTTAATTAAGGGGCTAATGTGGTCTTTGAGATTCGGACAAGTATGTCATAGGAGTGTCTTTGTATACCTAGCCTACCTGAAGCTTCCAACTTGGGATAGGTTGTCAGAAAGTTCGCTACTTGGGTCTCATAGAAAATCACAGGTTTCTTATAAATAAGGAAATGCAAACGCAAATAAGTTAAATCACAAAGTAATTCAGTTATCTAAAAAGTGTCTCATGATTTGTTTAAGGGTGTTTTTAAATATATATTGAATATTTGTTATCTTATGGCTTGTATCGATTACGGAAATATATCTGAATGTGGTTCACATAAGTTCGCAAACTATTCAGTGGCATATTAGGCTACTCGGGTTACATGGTGACTGTCCTTGGCTAGGGTATGTCGAAAGTGTCACAACTCGAAAGAAACTGGAAGTACCAAGTGTTTAAGAGGACAAATATACCGGTAATCGTGGTTGAGTCACTGTTCATAACTAATAATAAGAGAATTATTTCTCACTTGCAGACTTATGTAAATGCTAATCTGCAAAAACTTAGAATTTCTTGTAAATAAATAAAGTAGTTTAGTTTTTTATTTTATTTTATTTTTATTTTGTTTTGTTTTTATTTTTATTTTTGTTGTAATAAGTGTCAGTTTGTGTGTCAAACTAGTTCTTATTGCACGAGAGATTTGATAAGCATTAAAAGTTATAATTCTTAGTGAATTATATAAGTCTTGTTGCTTACGGTATAAATGTATAAAAGATGGATTTTCTAATTAATACATAAGTTGTTTATTTTAGAAAATGAAATAAATTTGAAATTGAAAAGTCAAAATATTTTTGAATGTGTTTCAAGTAAATTTTTGAAATTTCAATTGTTTTTGGTTGATAAGTATGCTTGACAAAAATTGGACTTGCCTTAGATCTTGTAATGATTGCTAGGTTAAGATTTTGGTTGTTTTGCATATTTATAATATTTTTATTGATTTTGATGCATTGATGAAGTTTGTTAAGTGTGCAGGTTACAGATTTCAAATTTCAGAGACGGTCATTTGTTGATCAATGTGTATCATTAATCATATGAATATTACACCAAATCAGTATACATCAAAGGATGAATGATGTATGAAGATCATAGCCTAAGACTTAGAGTGATAGGTTATTTTTGTATTATCAAGATCACAACCTAAGATGTAATATGATAGGTTGTCGATATGATAATTTGATGTATTGTAATGCATTATACATTAAATATGTTTTAATGTAAGTTTGCATTTGTTGAGTTAAACATCAATGAAGAAATGATCGATTTTATGTCAAGATAATAATGTAGGATTTATTTGATACATTATTATGATGACAAGTTAGTACGGATGATCTACGATTGCATATTCGAGTAGATACAGGTTTTTGGTAACGAGTATTTACAGGTTTATGTTTCTGGAATTTTCGTGATTTTTCCTTGTTTAGAATTCTGGAAAATTCACGAAATTTGGCTAAGGAATGAAGCTTGTGTGAATAAAAATCAGAAAATTCGAAGTCCTTCGTGCTGACATCAGCATGCCTCGCGCTGACATCATCACGAAGCCCACGAACTGAGTGTTCGGCCCGGCCCATGAGGATTCAAATATAAATATGGGTTATTACTATTCATTAATTACCGCTAACCAAAAATTAACCCTAATTAATCACACGAATTACTCTCCTTCGTGCCACTATTCATCCGCTCCCTAGTTCGATCGATTTCATCTCTAAATTCGTGTATTTCACTCAGATTTGTTGGTAAATTCACGATATATGATCGATTATTGATGTTTTGACTCTGAAAATTAACGATTTCAAGTCGTTATATTGCCAGATTTTTGATTTTACCTCGCGTGAACAGTAACTAGGACGAACCAAGGATCGAATCTTTAATTTATAATGATATGGACTTAAATTGGACTTAAAATTAGATTAATTGATGTTTTAACATGTTGAATCTAACAAAAATATAAGTAAACAAATGCTATACCAAGATTAATTGAAGAACTTATGGTTCGGTCACTATTCACGAATCAACCTCGTGTTCATCGAATTCGTTTCGATTTTTGGTTTTCTGGGCATACACGAACCATAAACAAGTCCACGATGATGTTTTTGATTAATTTTAACATCATATGGAGATGTTTTGTACTTCGTGTTCTGGGTTCATGCTTGGCTCGTGCTGACGTTACGACGAAGGAAACCCTTCTTGTGATGACGTCATCACGAAGCAGAATGCCAAAACCCTAATTTTTGATTTCGTTTATTCTAACTTACGTTTTTCTTGTTGTTTTTTGTCTGTTTTTGTGCAGGTATGGCCAAGGTGATAATGCTCGCGTGTTCGTGAAAGAGCACAATGCTGCACTCGACCTCAGCATTACGCAGACGGGGTGCACACAAGAGTTTCACGGTGTTCTACATTTTCTTGCACGATGTCGCATTCATTTTGCGTTGATCGAGAACCCTCCGTTGGTGATAAGTCTCATTCGGAAGTTTTGGAACTCAGCCCGAGCAGTGCAGATGGGTGATCATACGTATATTTGCACTACTGTTGGAGGACGTTCTTTATCGTTCTCAGCTGGAGACTTGAGGACTATATTGCACTTAGGTGTTGATGACATGGAGCAAGGTCCGACTGAGTTTTCTGAGGAATTCTGCGACGGTGCTCTACGTCGTATGGGGTATACTGGTGCTATTTCTCACCCATACTTCAGGAATCATCTTCGTGGCAAATGGAAGCTGCTAGCTTACTTTTTGTTGAGGTCTATTAGTCACCGGAGTACAGGCTATGACCAAATGAATATACAGAACGCTTCTCAGATGGTTGCCTTGGTGCTGAACAAGCCGTATAGCTTTTCTCAGTACATTTTTGATAATTTGGAGAAGGAGTTAAGGTCATTTGGTACAGACAAGAAATTCTTTCTGTTTCCAAGATTTGTGATGATAATCATTCGTCACTTTGCAGCTGAATTGCCATTTGACGGTCCTACGTTCAATTTAGGTCGTCTTACTTATAAGGCATTTGTTGAAAGTATGAAGCACTTGTCGGGTAGAAATGTTCTGGTACATGTTGATAATCCACCTCTGTTCGGACATTTGATTGATCCTAACTATGTTGCCCCTAGACAAGGTTGGGAAGATGAAAAACCCGTTGCTACTGCTGCTGGTGATGATCAGGCTCAAGAAAATTCTCAAAAAGAGCGAGCTGATCAGTTTGAGGGACTTAATGATGTTCCTTTATATGCTGGAGATCTGGAGCATGATCCAGATATGGATGCTCCTATGGAGGATATTGATGATCCTGCAAATCTTGTTCCACCAACTTCTGGAGTTTCTATTTCTACCTCTGCTCTAGTTGGTGTTGATGTTGCTGGTCCTTCTGAATTGCCGGTTAATGTGGTTGGGGATTCAGAAGATGAAGAAGAGGAAGAAAGATTGCCGAAGCGAAGAAGAAGACAAGGAAGATCTCAAGCTGAAGTTGATAGAGATTTTGCAGTATATCAAGCTGCTATGGAGAGGTCTCATGCACCTAATGTTGGTGATACTCCATTGGTTGCTGCTTTAAGAGCTTCTGTCTCTGAGATTCCTGTTTCGGTGTCTGCTACTGGTGTTGTTATTGGGGAGAGAAGGTCGAGACCAAAGTTTATAATAAGAGGAATTGGTTCTCGCGCACAAGTTGTCACTGAGGCTACAACTGTTACGATTCCTACTGCTCAGGAGTCTACAGTTCGTCAAGAGCCAGAGCCGACACTTGTTGCTCCTAGGCCTTCGTCTGCTCCTATTCAGGCGACAGTTCCTGTTTTTACAATCATGGGACGTCTGTTGGCTCCTCTGCAAAGACCTCAGATGCCTCCCACAGGAACTTTTAGTGCTCGTATGCCTTCATTTGAAGCTACGATGCCACCCCATGCTTCTACATCTAATGTTGCTTCTACTTCACGTCACCTGTACCTGTTCAAGTGTAGTTGAGTCGTTTGTTTTCAGAGAAGAAGATGTTAGAGTTGAGGGTTACAGCTTTGGAGAATCAGCTACAACTCCAAGCTGCTAAGCATCAAGAAGAGATGGACATAATGACAGCTCTTGTTCAGTCTCTTGGATCTAGACTTGACTAATTTTTGGCTCAAGGGGGAGATAAAAGTGGTTGTAAGGATGATGAGCTAGCTAAGAAGACAAGAGATGATGATCATGATGATCAAGATTGAGCTCAAGATCCAAATAAACAACAAACAGATGGTGAGCCAGAGAATCAGGGTCAAGTCAAGATGCTGGTGATGATGCTATGGATACAGAGACTGCAAACATTCAGGGGGAGTCGTCAAGACAAAGAGAATCAGAGATTGCTGGTACAGCTGGTGCTAGTACTTCTAGGACTCAAGATAAAGGCAAAGCTATGATGACCGCTCCAGATGCAGATCCTGATGATCCTAATAATGATGATGAGGAAGATTCCAATTCAGGTAACTCCGATTCTAATTCTAATAGAATAGAAAGGGAGATTCAAGAAAAGCTAGTGAATGATCCTCATAATCATATAGAAAAAGAAAATCTTAGCAAAGGAAAATCTACTCAGGATAATGAGTCAACTAAGACTGATTCTACTACCAATGCCTCTACAGAGTCAGATTTGCACCCATTAATTGTGCATAGACTAGAAAAGAGATTGGGTTATGATCCACAGGCTCATATGAGAGCTAGTGCAGAGATTATGGATTATGATAATTATTATGATCCAGGATCACTTAGGGATCAAATGAAAGAACAGTCAGGGTTAACTCATACATCTTCAGAGTCAGAGTCAGATTCGGATTCAGATGCTGACTATGAACCTTAGTGCTACTGATTTTTGTTTTTGTAATGATTATAAGATAAATATGAATGTATTTGTTACATTATATTTATGATATAATATTATTGTTGCAAGTTAAAGTAGATAAAGATTAATGTAATTGTTGCATTATATTTATGATATAGTATTATTTTATTTTAATTTCTTTTATGTATTTATACTATTTTATGATGTCTTGACTTATGGTTTATGTTCTTTATCTTTGTATATGTAAATCGTTTGAATTGTAGATAAGCTTCAAAGGATAGGTGCATTGGACGATCTTGATGCTAAAGAAGATTTAGAAAGTATCAATGATGAAGATATGGAAGAAGGAGAGTTCATTACTTCAGAAGCTAATAGAAAAAGGTTGCTTGATATACCTTATGACTTTGATCGTGTCTTTAATGAAGATGAAGTCATTCAAGTTGAACCAATAGCTGAAGTGGAACATCTCAATCTCAATCCAATCAGAGACAGTCCAGATGAACCTAAGAATGCTGCAAGTTTGAGGTTTGCTGTATATGCAAATATAGTTGATGAAGGACATGATAATATTTTTGATCTATACTGGAATATAGATGCTACACGAGAGGTTGATCTTGGAAGATTTAATATACCTCCGGTGCAGCAAGATTATGAGTTTATTGTTAATAGACTGATTCCAGGTTATAGAGAACATACGGGTTTGGTAATACATGATACGTATAAACCATCGATGTTTTGGGAGTTTATCTCATACAAGGATACACCCAAGTACTTCTCAGTGATACAAAGTTGGTTTTATGATCAGAGAATCGATTTATTTGTTATCAAGAGAAAAGAAGGATGCCAGTACATGTCAATGAGTCAAAGACACTTCCACTCTCTCAGTGATTCTGACATGATAGATTTGGGAAGACGATGGTTCGTTAATCTTCAAAGCAATGGACTTGCAGATTTCTAATGGAATAGATTCAGAGATGAAAGAATTAGAAATTTCAGTGATAGAGGTCTGAAGCCAGAAGAAAGGTTGATTAAGCCAACACCTTTGAAGAAGATTAAGAATCAAGATGGCACATTTCGTTTTAAACAACGAAGGATTAAATGTGTTAAGAAGGTTCCCGCTATCAGATGGGATCAAGATATGCTGAGGACAATGACATTTTGGCAAATAGATATCAAGTCAGGCGAAGCACAGATGTTTGTTGATAATTCACAAGAACAAATGTTGCTACGCATGTATGATCCAATGCAGGTTGTCAACTTGTCAAGAGGTGATCAGAGAAGACTTTTGGATACACCTTGTTCAGCAGTGGAATATTGGAGAGTTGAAGAAAGGCGCTATCGCAACATTCTCGCACATTGTTTGCAAGAGAGAATTCATGTGAATTGCACAAGACTTTTGTTCAATGGATAGCTTTGAAGTTCAAGTTCGAATACTTTAAAGAGATCTAGTTGCAATCGTCAAGGGGGAGTTTGTAGATGCAGATTCGTTGTGACAATCGCAACATAGATTTGATTATCGTTTATGTTTTAGGAACTATGTTTGTAATCATTTAAATAAGAACTTGTGTTGATATTTGATGATTACGTTTGAACTTCAATATTACATTTGTTTGTGTTTTGTATTGTGTTTGTGTGTTATATAGTGTTTTGCAGGTACAAGAACATAGAATCAAGGTATATAAGTGTCGTAGAACACTTGAACGATGATTGGATGTTATGTACGAGCCAAACGAAGCTAAAGAAAGAGCCAAAGGGTCGTCCCTCGTGCTGACGTCATCAGCATGTAGGAACAACTTAGTGTTGACGTCAGCACGAGGCAAGTCGATTGGTTTATTGTTTCGGGCCTAATCTTTGATTAAGGCCTAAGCCCACACGATCCAATACTTAACTAGTATAAATACAAGACCTAATCTACGGAATTAGGTTAATCGTTTGGAAAATCTTAGAAGATATTCTTGAAATTACGAATTAAGGTTAATTGTTCCTTCGTATGATCTCCTACACGAACCACAAGCCTTGTGCAATTCCTTGGGTTGGTTAATTGCTCATTAATCAGCAAAAGGCAATAGCAATCTAGTTATCTCAAGAGGATTCCGCACTCTTGACATAACGAATCACGTCTTATTACGATCCACGCAACAATAGGGCACCTTACAGATCTAAGTGTTTTCTTTTAGTTAATTAAATTTGTTTCTTAATTTTGTTGTTGTTTGAGTTGGGGTAATATCTAGAGTGTCATTTGGGCTATCTAAATTAACTGATTGGGCTAAGGTGTAATTGGACCGAGATTTAACATAAGTATTGTTTGGGCCGAAATTCAAGAAGCATTTTGGGTTAATTGTTTTATTAGGGCTAACATTTTCAATTGGTCTGATTTTTATTAGTTGTTGGGCTAACAAGTTTCTTGGGCTAAATTTTCAGTTCTTGTCTTAGGTTGTTCTTTTATTTGGTTGTCATTAAGTTTGATTCAAAATGGCTATTCAAATAATGGATGAGTTTGTTTCAAAGGTGTTAGATTTTTTAATGGGCGAAGAGCCAAGTTGGGAAGAAATACGTCGTCATGATAATCACATTTGTTGGTGTATCATGAAGAATCCATGTGCAGTGGTTTGTTTTGAGAAAAATAAAATCGATGTGAATACATTTAAACTTTTGTAAGAGAACATAAAATTTTTCAATCTGAAATTGACCAACTCAAATCTGAGAATAAAGAGCTCAAATCTGCAAATGATCTTATTTTGTCAAACATGGAATGTCTTCAAAAAGAAAATGATCATTTGCACTCGAAGATTTTCAAATTAACAAATGAGTTGGACAATTCTTCCAAAGAGCTCAATAAAGTTGTTTTAGACACTCAAATCAAAGAACTTGTTTTGCAACAAAAGATTTCTGAGTTACACCATGAGTTGCGAAACAAGTCCACCATTTTTGAGAGAAAAGTTGAAAAGGAAAGAACAAATCATTGTGCTCAAATCAAGTGTCTTGAAGACAAGTGTTTGCAATTTCAGTCAAACGAAACATCTTTGACCAAGAAAATTTTTGATCTTGAGATTGAATTGCAAACACAAACCAAATCTTTTCAAAGTCAAAATCATTGTTTTGTTTCTTCTAATCCATCTAAAGAAGTTGTTGAAGTTTGCACTCAACCTAATTGTCCTATATGTGAAGTTGTGAATTCCCCTGTGCAAACTAATTGTGATGATATTGAGACCATTGAGACCTCAACTCAGATTGAGTTTGATTGTGTTTGTGACAAAATTGAGGTTTCTAAAAGCTTTCCAAAAACCGAGTCATCCAAACCTAAAGTTGATGTTCCAAAGAGGATTTACACGGGTAGATCTTCAAAACCTTTTGAAAGAAAAGTCTCCCAGTTTACTAATTACTCCTTACAAAAGGATAAGAAGTACGCTAAGAAACCAAATTTTGATGGAACAACTACTTTAGTGCATTTTCTATCCTTCGAGGATAATTCATCACACATTTCTCAAGCAAAATCTCAGTTGACTAAATCTAAATGGAAACTGTAGCAATTGTCAAATTTCCAAGTCAACGTCTACTCTAAATTATATTCTAATCAAGTTCTATATGGTATGATAAGATTTTATTTTACTAAATTACTAAAAGAAAATACCGGTTGTTAAGTCAATATCTTGAAAACTATATTTTAGATCAATATGTAGATTGATTGACTATCATATCATTTTGAGTATATAGTGTCAGTTCCAAAGGAACAAAATTATGACCCTTTGTACTCTTAAACCTTAAGTCAATTGGCAGGAAATTGAATTCAAGTTCGTGATACATGATTTAATGTATGACATCAATACTATTATAAATGTAACTCAAAGTAGAAGTTCATTCCATTTTACTATAAATAACTTAAAGGAAACAGAAGTTAGTAGAGCTACTAAACGACAACCAACTCATGGGAACAAAAATCTATTTGATTGATCATATCAAGCAACATCCCTAGAAAGTTTGGGAACTCATTTAGATATGAGTACCGCTTATCACCCTCAGACGGCTGGTCAGAGTGAAAGGACCATTCAGACCCTAGAAGACATGCTCCGAGCATGTGTCATCGACTTTGGCAATGGTTGGGATAAGCACTTACCTTTGGCAGAATTTTCGTACAACAATAGTTACCATTCTAGCATAGACTGCTCCGTTTGAGTCACTTTATGGGAGAAAGTGTCGATCACCTGTTTGTTGGGCCGAAATAGGAGATAGTCAGATCACCGGGCCTGAAATAATACATGAAACCACTGAGAAGATTGTGCAAATCCAAGAAAGGTTGAAAGCGGCAAAAGATCGTCAGAAAAGCTATGCTGACGTTAGGAGAGGACCCTTGGATTTCAGGTTGGAGATAAAGTCATGTTAAAGGTGTCACCGTGGAAAGGAGTAATACGTTTTGGCAAACGGGGAAACTAAATCCTAGAGACATAGGACCGTTTGAAATTTTGGAAAGGATTGGTCCTGTAGCATACAAACTACAGTTGCCACAAGAACTTAGTGGTATTCACAACACCTTCCATGTGTCAAATTTGAAGAAATGACTAGCTGATGAGAACCTCATCATACCCCTAGAAGAACTTCAGTTGGATAACAAGTTGCATTTTATTGAGGAACCTATAGAGATAATGGATCGAGATGTCAAAAGGCTAAAACAAAGTCGTATCCCAATAGTTATTGTTCGGTGGAACTCTAGGCGAGGCCCAGAGTTTACGTGGGAACGTGAAGATCAGATGAAACAAAAGTATCCCCACCTCTTCACAACTACTCCAGGTACCTCAACCTAACTTTCGGGACGAAAGTTCCTTTAACGGGTAGATACTGTAGCAATCGTCAAATTTCCAAGTCAACGTCTACTCTAAATTATATTCTAATCAAGTTCTATATGGTATGATAAGATTTTATTTTACTAAATCACTAAAAGAAAATACCGATTGTTAAGTCAATATCTTGAAAACTATATTTTAGATCAATATGTAGATTGATTGACTATCATATCATTTTGAGTATATAGTGTCAGTTCCAAAGGAACAAAATTATGACCCTTTGTACTCTTAAACCTTAAGTCAATTGGCAGGAAATTGAATTCAAGTTCGTGATACATGATTTAATGTATGACATCAATACTATTATAAATGTAACTCAAGTTAGAAGTTCATTCCATTTTACTATAAATAACTTAAAGGAAACAGAAGTTAGTAGAGCTACTAAACGACAACCAACTCATGGTAACAAAAATCTATTTGATTGATCATATCAAGCAATATCCCTATGTCAGGCAATATTCCCTCAAAATATCTTCCTTCTTGTTGTAACCAAAAGACCTTGTTCACAATATTAAGCAAAAATATTCTTTTTACATGTTGAAAGATCAAGCAGCTCAATTCTCCATTGATTCTTTCAATCTGATCGGATACAAGAAGAAACCATTTCTTCATTTGACAAAATCCAAAATTTACTTTTAATTTTAGGAACAGAAAGCCTCTTAGTTTAGGCAAGTATTCTACAAGAATTCTTCCACCCTAGAGCCACCCTACAGCCACCCTTCTTGATCACTCATGTGACCAGTTTTGGGTGTTCTCCATCACCTCTCCAACCATCCTCAATCTTCTATAAATACCACCATGGATTCACCTCTAAATTGCACCACATCTCTACTCATTCAATACTCAAGAACTCATTCAGAATCAGTTACTTCTCACTGTTTTGAGGCAGCAGAAACACCCTTGTACAAACCATGAGATCATCATCCAACACCATTACAATGACCACAATTTCAAGCCAGCCTTGGGTTATCTTTCATTGATTCCTTAGTCGCGGTTCAGAAACATTCAAGCTCAAGTTTTGGGTCTTAGTATAGCAACCTCACAGCTTATTAAACTTTCGTAAGTATATCGATACTCTCTTCATTTCAATCTTGCCACAACTCTGAGATATACCGCTAAATAAACTGTTTCGTTTATCCCGTCTAGACGCATTCTGTTAGGCGTTTGGTGTCTTCCGCTCCTTGTTGAAGTCTCGATAAGGGTTGCTAACCTCCCCTCAGCCTAGTTGTAAGTACGCGAAATCCTTTTTTATTAGTATATATGAACGCGTTAAGTCTTTGGTAGCAAGCTCGTTGTCATCGTGTAATGAAATACAAATACTAGAAGTGCCTGCTCACTAATGTACACATATTTATGCGTTGAATCTTGAGGGGATTAATATTCCGAAATTAAACCTCTAAACATGTATATAGGTACATATGTACATATAAAGCATAACTTGACAACTTACATATTTATATGCTTTACACTAATACTATAGACTAAGTATGCTGGACTATTTAAACTAAGGAGACCACCTGATAGTAACAATGATACATTTTGAACCCCCTGTATTTCATAAATTTCTATGTCTTATAAAGTGATCAAAAGGCTTGAGCTTTAAAGGCATGAATGAGTTGAATATAAGATAATTATATACTTACATGATGGACTAAGTAAATGGGGTACAAGGATGACTTAAATATGCAAGTACTATAGACTTGATGGTTAATACTAAAATACATATTTTTAGTCTTCTTACAAATCTGTACAAAATTTGGAAATGAAAAGTGAACATAGATATAAGTTAAAATAAACGAAAATATGTACTTATATGCTGAACTTGATAAATAAATGATAAAGAGGAAGGCCATGTGATGACATAGTATACTGATATACAAAGGATGATATTGGACTAAATACTCTTATGGATATTGACTTGATATACATGGTTTTTGATATGTATCTGACACTCCATAACTTTAAAGGACATAAAAAATATTGCATCTTGATTTTAATAAAGAAATTGTGACTAACAACTATCACCAACATGAGCCCCAATTTCTCCACCGTTAGTTATAAGCATATTTAAAGATTTTCTAATGACATACATGTATATATGGAGTTGCTTGTTGTGTTACCATTTGTAAATTATGTTACATAACATGGACCAGTAAACAATTAAGATTTAATCTATGTAAAACTCATAGGAAACAAGTATGAGTAATAAGCTATTGGGTCATTAACTTGGAACTATATATTTAAGTGATCTCTAAATTGATAAATATCGCATGATTTATTTACGGTGCACATAATCCGGATATTCATCTAGAAATCACTATTTCTCGTTATCAAGCTAAGGTGAGTTCATAGCCCCTTTTTAAATATTTCATATTTAGGGTGAGAATACATGCATTGTTTTTATTTCGTTTTAAGATTGGACACAAGTACCTTGTTACTATATATTGCCTGAGTTGTTTCTCATCCTATTAAATCCCCTATTTCAATACCGTCAATTATGGACTTAAGCGCGAATATTTGTGAATAGATCTATTGGGTTTGACACCCCCACCCGGGTTAGTAGCGATAACTGGATCGGCATGATCAAACGGGTGCATGATATTTGATCCATAGTACTTGAGGATGAAAGTACTACGCATGGGTAAATGTAACATCGATAAGCTTCGGTATTGGGAGCTCAGTGCTATAGTATTATATATATTATGTATATAAAAACCTTGTGATCCATAAACTATGTTGATATGATAAACCTATGACTCACCAACTTTATGTTGACGTTTTAGCATGTATTTCTCAGGTAACTAGTGTTATGGAATTTCATGGAGCGGAGTAGGAATCTCAAGTACTCAAGAGTCATGTACTAGATAATAAATAAGAACTCTTATGTATTTCTTAGCTACTTTATTGTAAGGTTATGTCTTGAAACGTTGATATTAATGAATAAAAATGACACGTTTAGTGGTCGTTCTCTTGTACAATTTGTGTTATGATCCTTTGTAGTCATAACTCGCCAAAATGATTTGGCAGGGTGTGACAGATTGGCATCAGAGCGAGGTTGTTATAGAGAACTAGGTTGCACTAGTGGTGTCTAAGAATTAACTCGTTAGATTGCATTAGTAGGCCTAGACTATAACAGAACTTACTTAATGACCTTAGGTAGATGTCTTATAAGAAAAACGCTTGATAACAATTAGGATGTGTTCTTTAACGGGTAGATACTAATTAGACTGCCGACAATATGATTTAAGCCCATACTTGCTCGGTGACACAAGTTGTGAGATGAATAAAAATGACTTGGGGTTATTAGTATTGTGTCGAACAATATTATTCTTGATTTAGTTACATATATTTTGGGCAAGTGATCATGACCATTTAGAACCCACATTTGTTTTGATTAAGACTGCCAAGTTATATTTTTTATTAGTTATCAGACCATTCAAACTTTTACATAAGTAAGAGTCCCAACAGAAGATTTTAACTATACATATATGTGACTTTATTGTAGTGTAAAAGTGTATCACATTGTATGTTTCTACAATAATCTTGAGGTAAATCCTTGTACTGGGTATTTTTCTATGGCTTAGTTAAGAACTACCCCATATCTATATAAATGGTTAAACAAGAATTTGCATGTATCATACATTTTTACCTCTTAAAATTGTCACATTGATCATAATTTAATCTTCAGGTCAGTAGCCTAATTCCTCATTTATAACCAAATGAAAGTTTCAAACAATCATGGAGATTTGTACGTATGATTAACAGGATGCAAGAAACAATAACCATTAATAAGATTAAAAGTTAGACAACAAGAATTTGGTTGATTCAATACAATATCTGCTCTATCATTAACTACTTTTCTTACAGCAACCACATGGACTCTTACGTCATACTAACTGATTCCGAAGAAGAACGCCAAGCAAATCTCATGGCGATGAACAATTCTGATGCTGAATCGCACCATTCCGGGTTGAGAAATAGAGAAAAACCTGTAGTAGAACCCGTTGAAGAGGAGGATGACCCAGAAGAATTACCCATGGATGAGATGATGGTAGTCCCTGATGTGGTACCTTTACCTCCTATCCCATCACTTCATAATGAATGGAAGCCCGCATAACTCGAACAGCAAGGATATGAGTGATTCCACCCCGTCAAAAGGAAATCGCACCTCCCGAAGAACCCGCACCAGAACCATTCCCGAATGGACCATTCTTTTGGCCCGCGAAGGGGAATCCCGGGTACCAATCTACTGCCCCAATAGACGAATCTGCTTGGGAACACCTTAATCATCCAGACTGGAGCAAATTACCAGCATATCTACATGCGTGGAGGAGCGACTTGATGTTTTCTGCCCCCACCTCTGAGACGGGAGGACCATCCAACTACGAGCAAGCTTACCCACTGACCCACGAACCACCTCATCATACCGTGTCGCTCCTGGTGGCATTAGCCAATAACCAAGAACATCGACTAAGTCAAGTAGAAATTGGACCAATGGAAGTGCCAGGGTATATGGCGTTGCACCAAGTTAGCAACCACGTCCACACCTTGGAAACCAGATTTATCGGGATGAACAGTCAACTCCACTCAATGAATCACCTGTTCGGGCTGTATAAGCAGGCGACTAACAACCTGATGGACCGATAGGTCGAATTATCTAATGACCTGACGGCTGCTAACGCTCATTTGACTTATGTCATGAATGAGGTCGAGTCGGTAAGGAATAGAAGAATCATGGAGGAGAGAAAGGGAGCAGAAATGGCTTGGAAGGTTGGACAATTGGAGCACAAGGTGGAACAACTCAGTATCATGGTGCAAAAGATGGAAGCCTATTTGCAAGCCGGGAACGGAGTCCGAGAGGGTAGGGAGCAGCAACAACGAAGTGGCAAAAAGAAACATGATGCTATCGTGCTAGAACTTAAGTATTCGAATAAGTAGGAGAAGAGAACGTAGAAGTAGGATAGGTTCTCAGATCAGTAGCTTAACAATGTAGTATCTCGAACCAGTAGTAGTAGAAAGATCATCGTATTCTGTTCCTTAAAAATTCTGTACTTGTATGAACTCGGTAATTTTATTGTTGTAATGTTTTAATTGTGGTACCTTAAATGTTTACTGTGACATCTCGATATATATATATATATATGTATATATGTATATCGTTACAAATGCAAAACTAGATTCAAAACCTACTGCCATTCTAGATTAAGATGGATGCTTTGAGCCTTTTAATTAATGTATGGCTCCTTTATTACCAAGATCTAATACAAGTGATAGCTTATCCCCTTGATCAGGTGCCCATATAAAAATTTGATTTCTTGAATAGAAATTTCCCTCATGATAATAGTATAATAACTTGTAAAGAACCTACTGATTGGTGTAATTCGTTATATCAACATGGGCGTGAGTTGTTTAAAGGTGATTGTATATATATCCTGCTGGAGTCATAAGTATGAATTTCATTTTCCCGCTTGAACTTAAAATTTACAGCATGACTTGGTGATATTTTTTTTGGTCATAATATAACTACATATGCTTTGATAACTTGACAATTTGATACATAGTTAAAAGAACAAATGAGTCACTGCCATGGTTAATAATTTGAGTTTTAGAAAAACTAACCTTGCCCATGAAACTTATCGAAAATGTATCTATGACCCAATATATATTATATTTACACACAAGGGAAGAATTTCCAACTAGCATTATAAGCATATATATATATACACCAAGATTGCTCTTAAGTTTTGGGATAGAGATTTCATACGTTAATCATGATCAGAATGAATAAATAACACCAACAAATGGTGCTGTAATATGAATTGGAGATTTATTAGTAAGCAAAAACTAAAAGAAGTTGGACACCTTATCCATGGTGCTCATCAAAAATATAATTCAAAATTTGTTCAAAATGTGTTCAGGAGTGTGTAAATATATATACATATAAATGTAGCATTATAAGTGCAAGATTTCGATGTACTAGTGTTATTTATAAATTCTTCTATGTATGAAGTACCTTAGTAGTAAAATCTCGATGATATATATATATATACACCACTTAGATGATGGAGATAATCATACTTTTGAGTAAAAGAAAAGCTGCCAACAAGAATAATTAGTAAATGAATAATTATAGACATCAAAATATATACTGCTATAATTTTCCTTTTACGTCTCATCTATTGAATTGCCTTTTGAAGCAAAATTTCACCCATGAGCGCTGCACGAATCGAACAATTAATAGTAGAACGCGTAGCCGAGGCCTTGGCAGCCGCAGAAGCCACTAGGGAAACCGGGTCAGGAAGCCTAAATGGAACCGGGGGAACTACCAACCATACATTACAAAGTTTCACTTTTAGGGATTTCCAGTACTGCAAGCCACAAAGTTTTCATGGAACGGAAGGTGCAGTTGGTCTACTCAGGTGGTTTGAAAAGATGGAATCGGTATTTCGCATCAGCAACTGCGCTAATGGTGACAGAGTGAAATATGCTACTGGTACTCTACTAGACGGAGCCCTCACCTGGTGGAACACATATGCTCAAACAATTGGAATTGATGCTGCTTATGAAACACCTTGGGAAGATATGAAGCGAATGATGACTGAGGAGTCCCCCGAACAGAAATCCAAAATTAGAAGTGGAGTTTTGGCATCTGAAGGTAAAAGGTACCAACATGCCAGAATATACAAATCATTTCAATGAATTGGCACTCTTATGTCCCACTATGGTCACTCCAGAGTATAAAAGGATCGAGCAATACATCTGGGGACTTCCACAACCAGTTCAAGGGATGGTGACCTCATCAAAGCCAAATGACATTCAAAGTACTGTTCGGATGGCTCATGATCTCATGGATCAATTCATCCGCCAAGGAGCAACAATGAAGTTGACAGAAGTAAGGAATGTCGAAACAAAGAGGAAGTGGGAAGGATATGTTGGAAGTAATGGGAGAAACTTTAGACATTTCTCTAATAAGAGGCAAGATGTGGTCAGGGCATATAATGTTGGGCCCAATGTGAAAAAGGGGTATACTGGAAATCACCCCTACTGTAACAAATGCAACCGACACCACACAGGCCCATGTACCATAGTTTGTGCAAGATGTAAGAAAACAGGACACCTAGCACGAAACTGTAGAGGTCTTGCACCTGCACCTACACAAGGTGCTCCTGCACAAGGAGCTGGGGGAAGTGGAGTGGTGAAGAATGTGACCCCTGGGTCATGCTATGGATGTGGAGAAATGGGACACTTCAAAAACAACTGCCCAAAGTTGAAAAACAAGAATGCTGGACCAGCTCGTGGAAGAGCTTTTGTCATCACTGCCGCAGAAGCCCGTGAGGACCCCAATCTGGTCACGGGTACGTATTTACTGAACAACTGTTATGCTTCTATCTTATTTGACACCGAGCCGATAAGAGTTTTATATCTAAGGAATATAGTCTATTAATAAATATTTCTCCCACTACCTTAGATAATAAATACTCCATAGAACTAGCCAACGGTAAATTGATAAAGGCGGATAGAATACTAGAAGGTTGTACTTTAAGTTTGGCAAACAAACCATTTAAGATAGACTTAATGCCAGTAGAACTTGGGAGTTTTGATGTAGTAGTTGGGATGGATTGGTTGGCAAGTAATCATGCGGAAATTTCTTGTCATGAGAAAATTGTTCGTATCCCTCTCTCGAATGGCGAAATATTAATAATTCAAGGAGAAAAGAGCGACACCAAATTGACTGCTCAAAAATTCCTAAGAAAAGGTCATCAAGCGATATTGGCTCATGTAAAGGAGAAGAAGCCGGATGAAAAACGACTCGAAGATGTGCCCATAGCACGTGACTACCCCGAGGTTTTCCCCGAGGACTTACCTGGTCTTCCTCCATCAAGACAAGTAGAGTTTGGTATTGACTTAGTGCCTGGAGCCACTCTAGTCGCACGAGCCCCATATAGGTTAGCTCCTTCAGAAATGCAGGAGTTATCAAGTCAATTACAAGAGCTACTAGATAAAGGTTTTATACGACCAAGTTCCTCACCATGGGGAGCTCCAGTGTTGTTTGTGAAAAAGAAGGATGGTACATTTCACATGTGTATAGATTATAGAGAATTAAATAAGCTAACTGTGAAAAACCGATACCCACTCCCAAGAAATGATGACTTGTTCGACCAATTACAAGGTTCTAGTTGCTACTCTAAGATTGATCTAAGGTCGGGGTATCATCAGTTATGAGTCAAGGATGAGGATGTCCCAAAAACAGCATTCCGGACACGATACGGTCATTACGAGTTTTTAGTAATGCCATTTGGCTTGACTAACGCACCAGCCGTGTTCATGGACCTCATGAATCGGGTGTGCAAGCCATACCTTGACAAATTTGTCATTGTGTTTATCGATGATATCCTGATATACTCCCGAAGCAAAAATGAGCATGAACAACACTTGAGAATGATTTTAGAATTGTTAAAGAAAGAGCAATTATATGCTAAATTTTCAAAGTGTGACTTTTGGCTACAAGAAGTTCAATTTTTGGGTCACGTTGTCAATAGTCAAGGTATCCATGTAGACCCTGCTAAGACTGAGGCTGTTAAAAATTAGGAGGCACCAAGGACCCCAACT
Source organism: Erigeron canadensis (assembly GCF_010389155.1). Classification (NCBI taxonomy): domain Eukaryota; kingdom Viridiplantae; phylum Streptophyta; class Magnoliopsida; order Asterales; family Asteraceae; genus Erigeron; species Erigeron canadensis. Next base: position 13,238,204 of record NC_057764.1, read on the forward strand.
GAAGTTCGACAATTTTTAGGCCTTGCGGGTTATTATAGACGATTTATAGAAAATTTTTCAAAAATAGCCCAACCCTTAACCTCACTTACCCAGAAAAATAAGAAATTTAATTGGGAAGATAAGCAAGATGCTGCATTTCAGTTGCTGAAACAAAAACTTTGTAGTGCACCAATTCTATCAATACCCGAAGGAACCAAAGATTTTGTGGTATACTGTGACGCCTCACACCAAGGTTTAGGTTGTGTACTAATGCAAAGACAGAAGGTTATTGCTTACGCATCCCGTCAACTAAAAGTACATGAGAAAAACTATACGACCCATGATTTGGAACTAGGGGCCGTAGTGTTTGCATTAAAGATGTGGAGGCATTACCTTTATGGAACAAAGTGTATGGTGTTTACAGATCACAAGAGCCTTCAACATATTTTTGATCAAAGGGATCTCAATATGAGGCAACGAAGATGGGTAGAGTTATTAAATGATTATGAATGTGAAATCCGTTATCACCCAGGAAAGGCGAATGTGGTTGCAGATGCTTTAAGTTGAAAGGAGAGAGCAAAACCACTTCAAGTCTGAGCATTAAATATGACCATCCGTACCAATCTCACTACTTAGATTCGAGATGTACAGCTCGAAGCTCTGATGAAAGAAAATGAAAGGAATGAAGCTTTAAGAGGGATGGAAAAACAATTTGAAATCAAGACGGATGGAACCCGTTATTTCATGAGTCGAATTTGGGTGCCTAGTTTCGGTGGACTAAGAAAGTTAGTAATGGACGAAGCCCATAAAACAAGATATTCAATTCACCCTGGAGCTGATAAAATGTATCATGGACTGAAAGGGTTATATTGGTGGCCAAATATGAAAGCCGACATCGCCACTTATGTCGGTAAATGTCTGACATGTTCCAAGGTAAAGGCAGAGACTCAAAAACCGTCCGGATTATTGCAACAACCTGAAATCCCGCAATGGAAGTGGGAATGTATAGCCATGGACTTCATAACGAAGCTGCCAAAGACACAAGGAGGTTACGACACTATTTGGGTGATAGTAGATCGTCTTACTAAATCAACACATTTCTTGGCAATTAAAGAAATGGACAAGATGGAGCGACTAGCCAAATTGTACCTAAAGGAAATTGTCACAAGACATGGGGTGCCCATTTCTATCATTTCGGACCGTGATAGAAGATTTACTTCTCAATTCTGGGAGTCATTGCAAGAAAGTTTGGGAACTCGTTTAGATATGAGTACCGCTTATCACCCTCAGAAGGATGGTCAGAGTGAAAGGACCATTCAGACCCTAGAAGACATGCTCTGAGCATGTGTCATCGACTTTGGTAATGGTTGGGATAAGCACTTACCTTTGGCAGAATTTTCGTACAACAATAGTTACCATTCTAGCATCAAGACTGCTCCGTTTGAGGCACTTTATGGGAGAAAGTATCGATAACCTGTTTGTTGGGCTGAAATAGGAGATAGTCAGATCACCGGGCCTGAAATTATACATGAAACCACTGAGAAGATTGTGCAAATCCAAGAAAGGTTGAAAGCGGCAAAAGACCGTCAGAAAGGCTATGCTGACGTTAGGAGAAAACCCTTGGAATTTCAGGTTGGAGATAAAGTCATGTTAAAGGTGTCACCGTGGAAAGGAGTAATACGTTTTGGCAAACGGGGGAAACTAAATCCACATAGGACCGTTTGAAATTTTGGAAAGGATTGGTCCTGTAGCATACAAACTACAGTTGCCACAAGAACTTAGTGGTATTCACAACACCTTCCATGTGTCAAATTTGAAGAAATGTCTAGCTGATGAGAACCTCATCATACCCCTAGAAGAACTTCAGTTGGATAACAAGTTGCATTTTATTGAGGAACCTATAGAGATAATGGATCGAGATGTCAAAAGGCTAAAACAAATTCGTATCCCAATAGTTAAAGTTCGGTGGAACTCTAGACGAGGCCCAGAGTTTACATGGGAACGTGAAGATCAGATGAAACAAAAGTATCCCCACCTCTTCACAACTACTCCAGGTACCTCAACCTAACTTTCGGGATGCAAGTTCCTTTAACGGGTAGATACTGTAGCAATCGTCAAATTTCCAAGTCAACGTCTACTCTAAATTATATTCTAATCAAGTTCTATATGGTAAGATTTTATTTTACTAAAGCACTACAAGAAAATACCGGTTGTTAAGTCAATATCTTGAAACCTATATTTTAGATCAATATGTAGATTGATTGACTATCATATCATTTTGAGTATATAGTGTCAGTTCCAAAGGAACAAAATTATGACCCTTTGTACTCTTAAACCTTAAGTCAATTGGCAGGAAATTGAATTCAAGTTCGTGATTCATGATTTAATGTATGACATCAATACTATTATAAATGTAACTCAAATTAGAAGTTCATTTCATTTTACTATAAATAACTTAAAGGAAACAGAAGTTAGTAGAGCTACTAAACGACAACCAACTCATGGGAACAAAAATCTATTTGGTTGATCATATGAAGCAATATCCCTATGTCAGGCAATATTCCCTCAAAATATCTTCCTTCTTGTTGTAACCAAAAGACCTTGTTCACAATATTAAGCAAAAATATTCTTTTTACATGTTGAAAGATCAAGCAGCTCAATTCTCCATTGATTCTTTCAATCTGATCGGATACAAAAAGAAACCATTTCTTCATTTGACAAAATCCAAAACTTACTTTTAATTTTAGGAACACAAAGCCTCTTACTTTAGGCAAGTATTCTACAGGAATTCTTCCACCCTAGAGCCACCCTACAGCCACCCTTCTTGATCACTCATGTGACCAGTTTTGGGTGTTCTCCATCACCTCTCCAACCATCCTCAATCTTCTATAAATACCACCATGGATTCACCTCTAAATTGCACCACATCTCTACTCATTCAATACTCAAGAACTCATTCAGAATCAGTTACTTCTCACTGTTTTGAGGCAGCAGAAACACCCTTGTACAAACCACGAGATGATCATCCAACACCATTACAATGGCCACAATTTCAAGCCAGCCTTGGGTTATCTTTCATTGATTCCTTAGTCGCGGTTCAGAAACATTCGAGCTCAAGTTTTGGGTCTTAGTATAGCAACTTCACAGCTTATTAAACTTTCGTAAGTATATCGATACTCTCTTCATTTCAATCTTGCCACAACTCTGAGATATACCGCTAAATAAACTGTTTCGTTTATCCCGTCTAGACGCATTCTGTTAGGCATTTGGTGTCTTCCGCTCCTTGTTGAAGTCTCGATAAGGGTTGCTAACCTCCCCTCAGCCTAGTTGTAAGTACGCGAAATCCTTTTTTATTAGTATATATGAACGCGTTAAGTCTTTGGTAGCAAGCTCGTTGTCATCGTGTAATGAAATACAAATACTAGAAGTGTCTGCTCACTAATGTACACATATTTATGCGTTGAATCTTGAGGGGATTAATATTCCGAAATTAAACCTCTAAACATGTATATAGGTACATATGTACATATAAAGCATAACTTGACAACTTACATATTTATATGCTTTACACTAATACTATAGACTAAGTATGTTGGACTATTTAAACTAAGGAGACCACCTGATAGTAACAATGATACATTTTGAACCCCATGTATTTCATAAATTTCTATGTCTTATAAAGTGATCAAAAGGCTTGAGCTTTAAAGGCATGAATGAGTTGAATATAAGATAATTATATACTTACATGATGGACTAAGTAAATGGGGTACAAGGATGACTTAAATATGCAAGTACTATAGACTTGATGGTTAATACTAAAATACATATTTTTAGTCTTCTTACAAATCTGTACAAAATTTGGAAATGAAAAGTGAACATAGATATAAGTTAAAATAAACGAAAATATGTACCTATATGCTGAACTTGATAAATAAATGATAAAGAGGAAGGCCATGTGATGACATATGATGTGTGAAATCTAGCTTTAAATTTATAAACACAATTTATCGAAATACTGACTACTACACACTCACAGGCAGTGTACTTGATCGCATGCAGTATAGTAAGAACTGGTAAGCCGAGATCGTTCACAAGGATTTTTATAAGCAATTGTCACTATTAAGTGATTCAAGTAAAATGGGGGTTTTTGTGGCCGAATTGCCACTTTGCAAGTAGTTAGTAAAATTTGCTAGTAATCCCGGAGGATTAATCGCAAGAGAAGTTTGTTGTTGAAAACAATAATTTAAGGGTCACCCATCTTAATTTCGCTCGACAGAATATTAAGATTGCACGTTTGATGAAGTTCAAATTCAATTTAGTGATTAAATGACCGAGATTCAAATTAATCGCCAACCCCGTACCCGTCAAGTTAATAACTTATTCGATTCTCTTGTATAAACTAGTTTCATTATTAAGACCGGTACTCCGAGACGCCTTTTTATAACTTCTCTAGTTTAACAATGGTTTTGGTCATTTCAGATAACAATTTTGCCTATTGATTGTACCCAACCATCAACCCATGAATTCTTATCAAATATTAATTACCCTCTACCGTACCCGTCATAGAGCCAATTGCTTCTAACCAGGCAATCAAAATAACTTATACCCAAATCCTAGTCGTCACTAAGCAATGAATACAAATTATCCGCAATCAATAATTGAATAACAAATAATTAATAGATTAAGATCACGACAAAACGTTAAATCAAATCACTTGAATTAATAAATATTGTGCAATCCTTACATAATGTCTCACTCATATTAAAAAATTAATAAATAACAAAGAATTAATAGATTAAGATCACGACAAAAAGGCGATTAGCCACTCATATTAAATATGAAATAACAAATCAAAATGAAGGAATTCATGGTTACCGAATGATGATAAATGAAAACAATGAACGAAATAAATCCAATCGTAATCTTGATCTTCAAAGGTAGAAGAACTGATGAAAAGTCTCCTTTTTGATCCTCCAAAACGGCTGGAAAAGATGGAATAGGGTTTTGGAATGATAAAACAAACTATTTATATGTTTCCAAAAACTCTTATGCAAAATCGTCCTAAAGCTACGGCTCAGCTAATAAGCTGCGGCACAGCTCCTCTTTGACTGTTGTTGACTTTTGACTTTCATTGACTTTGCACGGATCAAGACTGATGGAGCTGCTGCGCAGCTAAACCTTACTGTTTTAGAGCTGCGGCGCAGCTAACTAACTACTGCTCAGCTCTTCTTGATTCTAGGTTTGACTTTTGCTGACTTTCTCCAAACTTCATCCAACGATCCGGTAATCATCCGTAAGCACTTATTTCACCTCAAGAATGTCGTTTTCTTCAGAATTACGCTCAAGTACCTGCTATTAACCTGAAACACTAACAAATACCATAAACGCAACAAATGTATACGAAAACGACTCATTAAACATGCTAACTTTACTATATAAATCGTGGGAAATGGGTATAAAATACGACATATCAAATCCCCCCACACTTAAGCTTTGCTTGTCTTCAAGCAAATCCAAACATTAAATGAAACATTCCTTCACAATCACACTATCAAACAAGTGACAAGTATCAAAAAGCAGCAACACCAAGCATGTCAAATGACAAAAGGCGGGTGAAGCAGTTTTAATCTTAAATGAAAACTCGAAATGTTTGACAATACCTGAACAAACCGTAAGCCACGATAATCAACTAAGCATAAATGAAACAAACGATCCTACCAATATCATTCTACTCCAACAACTTACTTTCGGGGTTGAATATATGAAGAATCACTCATAATTCAGTCGTGATGTATACTCTTTTACCATAGGCTTGAGCTAGGATCGTCACTCCACCATTAAGGCGCAAGGATCAAGTACATCGTCAAAATAGGCATAAAGGGTGGTTGTATATTTAAACTAAGGCTATGTATTTATGGGTATTTACAATGGAAAATGGGAAGTTATAGGTTACAAGTGAAGGATAAGAATCAAAAGTATAAGGTATATGTGAGAAATGTACAAAATAGTCTAACCAAACTCATACCATTGATTGCCAACAAACCACCAACCTATAAGATGCTATCCCGCGAACACACCTTCAAGTACCAAGCAAAACCCGACACCATTGTGGTGTATCAACCTCAAACAACTTATTATCAACCAAATCTTCCATAAATAATGATACAACAACTTTCTAGACATTTGAAAATGAGAAATACCTACTAGTAGCCCAAGTTCTTTTTTTTTTCTTTTTTTTTTTATTTTCTAGTTTTTCATGTTCTTTATTCTTTTGAACCATTTTTACTCTACTAGTAAATACACTCTTACAATGATGAACATGTCTATAACTCTTCACTTTCTTTGTTTGAACAATCCAAGACAATCTTCAATAACTTAACCCGTTTATGTATTCTCATAGACAAGAATATTCCACAAATCAACCCAATAAAAATCTCTCAAACCATTCAAACAACCATGACAATCAATGGCCCCCAGATTAGACTAACGGTATAGTTAAGTATAATTAGGTGAAGTTTACATGAAAAGGTGGATTTATACAAGGGCAAAAAGCTAAATTACAAGGAATGTATATGTGTATAAGATTATCTAAGGTATACAAAGAAAAGGGAAAATGTGTATATATACAAGTATAAGTATGTGTATAAGGTTGTATAGATGATTATAGATATACAAAAGAAAAAAGAAACGAAAGAAAGAAAAAGTATGGTCAAACCTAAATGCCAATTCATCATCCAATGTACTCGTCACGATCACCAGGCCAAGTTCTAGAATCAACACATCACCGGCACACTCTTATTGAGAAAAGAACCCGGAAATGGCTTAGAAATACCTCAAACACGCACATCCTAGTGCAAGGCATCAAAAATGAATACCCTTACTCCCGAATAAATCCAAGAGCCTAAGAGAGGGACGTATTTACGAGGCAAACAAACCAAAACTGTCACCTGAATAACTATATATGAAAGGATGAAATCTCACAATTTGGTGTTTTGGATATATATAAACATGCAAGTAATGTTATCAATCCCGAAGGACTAGCCAAATAACCGTTCAAGACACACTTCGCCAATTAAAATTTTTGTCAAGGAAAAATTTGGTAGTAAAATTGCTTAATAAATAATGAATTAAGTGTCAAAAGCAATTTACCACAAGGACAAGTTCAACTCAAGTTTAAAAATCATATCAACTTCTATTATCCCTCCAAATTGATAGCACCAGTTTCAAACATGCACATCACAGTTAAGAGTTCAAAATAGAAACTCATACCCCTAGATAAAATCCAAAGGCCTACGAGAGGGACATATCAACAAAACCGATAGAAATCGCAATGACAAAACAACAAAAGTGATATACCCGGTAGCTTAAACCTATTTGCCACCCCCCCCCCCCACACTTAAGATGGACAATGCCCTCAATGTCCATATCGGTCAAACAAAAGTAAATAGGGGTAAGTGACATAGAAAAATAAGAGCACATACCGGAATAAGGACACATTCCGTTTTGAAACAAGTTATCGACCCCGTGTCACAAATGGCACTTCCGAAATAGGAAGGACACTTTGGTTGGCGGGATAAACAACTTGTACCAAAACGGAAGGTGCGAGAGTTATGTGTGCATCAAACATACCAATCAACAAATATGGTGCTGAACTTACTGCCAGCATATGCATATGACAACCTTGCTGTCACACATGAACACACAACAAAAGCAACATAATAATCATAATATCGTTAAGCATGCCATCATCCTACCCTAATTATTCAATGGAAATGGAAATAAAATACGATGTCCATCACCCCGTAGGGTGGATACAAACCAACCAAAGGAAAATTCAAAAGTACGGAAAAGGAAATGTTCAAACAAACAATACAAGCCATCAAATAAAGCTGACAGACGGCTTCCAATCTTCAACCTGCAATCAAATCACTGTGGTGGAGGATGAGGTGGGTAATACTGGTAACCAGGAATGTTACCATAATCAAAGAATGATCCCACCACCCTCTCAGCAAATGTGGGCTCTGTAGCTCCCGCCTGACTGTCATCCATACCTGCATAAGTACCTGTATAAGAACCAAAGCAGACCGGCATATCCGGTCCCAATGCACCTGGATCGTGACGCGGAGGCGCCTCAAACTGACTCTCGGGAGGGAAATCGAAACCTCCACCAACTCTCTGACGAGGAATAAACATAGTAGGTGGGCGATATGGTGGAATATCGGCGGGTGGGTGATAATCCTGCCCAGTGAGCTGTGCCTCCAACATCGGCTGATAGCGCCGAGAATCATAAACCACTCTCCCCAAGCCAGAGCCTATCATAGTCAAATCACTCCCCACCTGCTCTCGTAAATTATCCATACGAGTCTGAAAACCAGCCACATTCTCCTAAAACCGCTGCTGTTGTGTCATCATCGATTAACCAGAGTAGTTAAAGGAGAAAGATCAAATGAGCCTGCGGGGGCTGTAGAAGAAGAAGATGCCCCCGCATCAAAAGTGGTGGCACGACGCTTAAGGCGTCGTGAAGGCTCGAGCTGCTGCTCAGGTGCATTAGCCATCTCCACATCATCATCATCACCAGCTTCCTCATCATCATCATCACCATTTCCTGCTTCCTCACGACCTTCAACATATGCAATCAACCGGTAACTATCATTCTTGCTCTTCCTAGGGCGAAGCAAACTAAAACGACTTAACTCGGTAAAGGTGTTTCGCCTTCATTAATTTGCAATTCAGATTAAAACCCACATTCGCCCTATCATGCTCTAGCTGAAAATGTTGAACAATTTTTGTGACAAAGTGGCCACAAACCAACCCTGAGTCTTTTATCCCCTTCGTGCCCATGTGCTTAGCAAGCGCATATGGAGCACAAACAGTCCTACGATGATCACCTTCATGAAAAATCCGCATAAACCATAAACCTTCAACATATAGTTTGTCCGTGTGATTAGTTCGCTGGACAAAGAAATGGACCAACATCTTATGAAGTAATCTCAAAAGGGGCAACTTAATTGTGTTCGCCCCATAAACCGCCTTCCAAGTCTTACTACCAGAAATGCGAGTATAACAATCTCGTGCATCCCCTGAACCCTGTGGAAAACCCGTAGTAGTCCTAGCAGCATGCTTCAAAAGATGACGGAAAAACTGATCATCTAACATCTCTCAAGTGTACATACCTGTACACACTTCAAAATCAGCTATGGTCATATGCCTATTCAAATCACCACATCTAAAATGGATCACCTCACCCTCATACACACTCTTTGCCTCATCAATATCATCAACAGAAATAGTAGAATAAAACTCTAAACACCATTCCTTACATACTTTCTCCCTGTTGCTAAAAATATCATACCACATATTAAAAGTTTGATCAACTCTGTTACCTTCAGGATCAGTTCCACCAATTTGAAGACTGAAAAGATCATTAATCTCAGTCCTCACACCTAAACTCCTAAGCATACTGCTTTCCATAAACTTCGGCCCAGTGATATCCTTAGTGTACAAAGTAGCCAACCGATTAGTACACTTGTTCTTGTTCTCAGGAGACAAATGTGGAAAATGAAGCCAAAGATGGTTTGGAGTGCCCATAGCAACGGCCTCGGGGGTGAGACCAACAGTAGGTGCAGCAGCGGACGAGGCCCGAGAACCACCTCGTCCTGCACGGCTAGAAGTAGCAGGGTCCTACACATACAAGAAAAACTTCAAAACAATCAAACCCCAATCTAACATACATATATATATATAAAGTAAAACGAAGCTAGGGGACGAAACAGGGCAGCTGCGCAACTACCTAAGATGCGACGTAGCTTAACCATTCTGTTTCTTAGCTGCTGCGCAACTAGTTAGTTGCGTAGCAGCTTGATTTTTTGAAGGCAGGGACGAGTAGCAGCAGGCAACGGCCAGGTAAACAAACAAAACCCCTCCACATTCAAATCCTAATTTAACTTCTAGGGTTTATCTTTAATTAAGAATAACAACTTTTTAATTAAACCCTAACTAGATTAACTCTTTCCATGAAAACTCATTATCAAATTACAACCAAATACACCTTGTTCTTAACCTTCTTAACAATAAATTCGAATTTTAAGAATCAAATAAAGCTAATAATCACATAAATTCGAAATCAGCCATTAACATTATAGATTTAATGATTAAGAATTGAAAAGTAGGAGAGAAAAAACACATACCTTTCATGTTCTTGTCATGATGATTATTAAAGAGAAAGATTAAGAAGATTAAAAGATTAAGAGATGAAGAAGGGTGGTGGTGTGGGGGATCAGCAGGGAATAGGGAGAAAAAGGAAGGAGGCTCAAAATTTACTAAGTCTTTTTTTTATGTGTGTGAAAAGGTTTGACCCCTGATCCCCTGTTTGTTAATTATACAAGTTTGACTCGGGTTGACCTAAGCTGTTGCGCAGCTTGCTACATGCGGCGCAACTTTGAAACAGACCCGGGAGGCTGCGTCTCAGCTTGCTTAACTGCGGCGCAGGTCCAAAACAGACCCGGATTGATGCGGCTCACCTTGCTTAGCTGCAGCGCAGCTCCAACTTTTGTTTTTGTTTTATTTTTTTATATATATATATTTTTTTTTTGATTTTCTGGTTTTCTCAAAACGACACAAGTTGCATGGAAACAACATACCTGCGGAGCAACTCAAAAACAGGAAAGAATAGCTGCGGGACAGCAAAAACCCCCCACACTTACCTTCGTTTACTCCTGAAACGACTTACCGGAATGCGTGTGAGCGGTTTCTACCTGTAATTTCTTATTAAAACACAATAACAATGACAAATAAACAAAATAATCAAAAATAAGAAAACGAGAAACACGGGTTGCTTCCCGCGAATCGCTTAATTTATTTACGAGTCTCTAGCTAGACTCGAAGTTCTTCATCATTGCTTCATTTCGAAATAAGGAAGCTCGTCAACGATGACTCCCACACTTTCTTCCTCCACATGGTAAAGCTTTAACCTGTGACCATTAACAATAAAAGAAGTACCATCCGATTTAAACAATTCCACATAACCAGACGGATAAACATGTTTGATCACAAAGGGGCCGGTCCACCTAGATGTCAACTTGGGTTGCTTAAACTTGTACTTGGAAAGGAACAACAAGACTTTATCTCCGGCTTTAAAATCCTTCTTTCTAAGCCTACGGTCATGCCACACTTTAGTTCGCTCCTTATACAACAAAGAGTTATCATAAGCATACAACCTAAGTTCATCTAGTTCATTCAATTGCATAGATCTTAACTCATCGGCTTCAACTAGGTCCATGTTACAATTCTTGAGCGCCCAAAAGCTTTATGCTCAATTTCAATAGGAAGATGACAAGTCTTGCCAAAAAGCAACCGGAACGGGGTAGTCCCAATCGGTGTCTTGTAAGCGGTCCTAAATGCCCATAGAGCATCATCAAACTTGGTGGACCAAGACTTCGGGTTATCTCCTACGGTCTTCTCAAGAATTCTCTTTAGTGCCCGATTCGTGTTTTCAACTTGGCCACTCGTTTGCGGGTGATATGAGGTTGAAAAATGGTGGTTGACACCGTACCTCTTTAGCACCTTAGCGAGTTGGTGATTCGCGAAATGGCTTCCGCGGTCACTAGCCTTGGGCACTCCAAACCTACAGAAAGCTTTTTCAAGAAATGAATGACAACACGTGCGTCATTCGTTGGCAAGGCTTTCGCCTCGGCCCACTTTGAAACATAATCAACAGCAAAAAGAATATACAAATTTCTATTCGATGGGAGAAAAGGTCCCATAAAGTCTATGCCCCAAACATCAAAAACTTCACATACCTAAATAAAGTTTTGAGGCATTTCATCACGTTTGGAAATGTTACCTTGTCGCTGACACACGGTTGGCCAGAGTTTGTGCTTCCTTGAACACGGTTGGCCAATAGAATCCAGCATCATACACTTTCTTACCGGTGACTGCAGCTCCATAGTGTCCACCGGTCGGCCCGTGGTGACAAGCATCAAGAATCTAGCATGTCTCATCATCTGCCACACACCTCCTTATCATCCCATCTGCACAAATTTTAAACAAAAATGGATTTTCCCAAAAGTAATGTTTAGCCTTGGTAAAAAGTTTCCTCCGTTCTTGCTTTGACATATCTTCCGGAATTGCACCTGAACTAAGATAGTTAGCAATATCGGCGAACCAAGGCCCTACTTATCAAAAGCAGTATAGACAATGGTCTTGTTAAGGACCAGTAGGGACGAAATTTATCAAAAGCATACACAACCGCCAACAACTCTTTTTCAGTATAGTGTTGTTCTGTTGGGCAGGGTTTAAAGTCTTGCTAGCATATGAGATAGGGCGGAAATGTTTATCCTCCCTTTGGCCTAAAACGGCCCCTAAGGCATAATCGCTAGCGTCACACATCCACTTGAATGGTAAAGACCAATTGGGTGGAGTCATAATTGGGGCATTGGTCAATCTCTCTTTAAGCAAGTTAAAAGCATCAAGACACTTTATCAAAAACAAACGGGACATCTTTCTCTAACAACTTAGTCATAGGCCGGGTGATTTCAGAAAAATCTTTTATAAACCTACGGTAAAACCCCGCATGACCAAGAAAGCTTCTAACAGATTTAACATTTGTGGGTGGAGGCAACTTACTTATCACATCAATTTTAGCTTTATCAACCTCTAACCCTTCCTTAGAAACTTTATGTCCCAAAACTATACCCTCCTTGACCATAAAGTGACATTTTTCCCAATTCAAGACCAAGTGTGCCCGTTCACACCTCTCCAACATCTTGTCAAGATTTTTTAAATAATTTTCAAATGAACTACCAAAAACTGAAAAATCATCCATGAATACTTCCATGGAGGTTTCTATCATATCCTGAAAAATGGCATTCATGCAACGTTGGAAAGTTCCGGGTGCATTAGAAAGACCGAATGGCATCCTCCTATAGGCATAAGTGCCATAGGGACAAGTAAATGTGGTCTTCTCTTGATTTTTCGGGTCTATGGGTATTTGGAAGTACCCGGAAAACACGTCCAAAAAACAAAAATACTCGTTCCCAGTGATCCGTTCGAGTATTTGATCGATAAAGGGCAATGGGAAGTGATCCTTGCGGGTCGCATCATTTAGTTTCCGATAGTCAATACATACCCTCCACCATGTGACGGTTCTTGTGGGAATTAATTCATTTTTGTCATTTAAAAAAACAGCCATCCCACCCTTCTTCGGTACACAGTGTACCGGACTTACCCATGAACTATCCAAGATGGGGAATATGATTCCCGCATCTAACAACTTCAAAACTTCTTTTTTAACAACATCCTTCATGTTTGGATTCAATCTCCGTTATCTTTGCACAACAGGTTTAACATTATCAACAAAATTAATTGTGTGCTTACAGAATTCTGGACTTATACCCGGAATATCGGAAATCTTCCATGCAAAGGCGTTTTTATGGGCCTTCAACACGGTAATAAGCCTAGATTTTTCATCCTCCATCAAGGAAGACGAAATGACAACGGGAAGGAAAGATGTACCTTCTAAATATGCATACTCCAAATGATCCGGAAGTGGCTCTCAACTGATGTAGGCACTCGGATGCTTCTATCAACTTTGATCTCTTCAAAAGATTCGTCTTCCGGTGGAGTTTCATCAACATTAAGAGCCATGATTTCATGCATCATTTCTTCAACCAACTCATGCTCTTCTTCACTACAAGCTAACACAGCTTGTCCATCTTCCATATCCAAATAGTCCATAAGCTCCTTTTCCAAAGCATCTTCCTCCTCGATCACATCGATCCTGAAACAAGATTCATCACATGAGTACGGATGCTTAAGAGCTTTATCCACATTAAAAACAACCCGGTCATCACCGACACCTAGAGAGATTTCCTTGGCCTTGACCCGGATGATAGCATCCGCGGTCATGAGGAATGGTCGGCCTAAAATTAGAGGCACATTAATGTCCGCCTCCATTTCTAAAATAACAAAATCAACCGGGAAAATCAAATGACCCACTTTAATCTGTAAATTTTCCGCTATCCCCATGGGATATTGGAATGATCTATCCGCAAGCCTAATGCTCATGCGGGTCGGGGTCAATGCACCAAGAGACAACTTTTTATAAACAGAGTAAGGCATTAAATTAATGTTGGCCCCAAGATCGACCAATGCCTTATACAACTCAACACCAAAAGAATAAGAAATAAGAAAACTCCCTGGATCATCAAGCTTAGGGGGTATCTCGTTCTTTATTATAGCAGAAACCTCGGCACTCATAACTGCCGTCTTGTCTTCTTGTAGCTTCTTCCTATCCGAAATAAGATCTTTGAGAAACTTCGCGTAGTTGGGCATACCTGCAAGGAGATCAACTAACGGAACAATAATGTTAACATTTTGAATTAACTTAATGAACTTCTTAAAGTTCTCCTTGATCTTCTCCCGCTTCAACCTTTGAGGAAATGGCACCTTCGGTTGGTAAGGTTTTACCGGAGGTGTCTCAACAGTAGGTTTCTCAACATTTTTGGATGGAACGGCCGGGATCTTCACGGTCGGGTTCGGTTCCATCTCAAACTCTTCATCAACAGTCCCTTCTGGTTCAACCTGCACAAGAGGAGTAACAATATTAGGTAAAGCATTTGTAGAGTCATAAGTGTTACCTGCTCTTGTTGTGATAGCATTGACTTGCTCATTCCTAGCATTTGGATGGTTATATTTGGTTCCAGATCCTTGATTGTTCTGTTGAGGCTTAGGATTCTGTTGGGTATTGCTCGGTAAAGTACCGGGCTGCCTGTTCGACGCTCCTAGCCTTTCAAGCTTGGCTTCAATATCCTGAAACGTTGCTTGAATACTCTTCGAACTTTGCTCAAGCTTATTTGCCAATCCATCCAACCTAGTAGTCATAGCATCCCATTGAGAGGCCATCTTCTCATTGGTAGCTTTCTGAGCAACTACCAAATCCTTCATGATATCTCTCAATTCAGCATTCGCATTCTGCTGACTGTTGAACCTGCTAAACCTGCTTCCACTAAAACCAGAATTATTAGCATTAAAATTAGATGAAGGAAAAGAAGTACCTGATGACCGGTTTTGATAGCCGGTATTCTGATTAAAGTTCCCTTGCTGATTCTGGACATAGTTAACTTCTTGTGCCGGCTTATCCGGGCAATCTTCTGAATAATGCATGTCCCCGCAGTAGTCACACCCATCAGCAATCACCTTCACATCCCTTTCAATGCTTTTGAATCTCACATCTTGGTTGTCAAACCTTTCGTTCATCTGCTTTGTGAGGGCTTTGACTTCAGCAACCAAGCTTGATTCTTCACTACTCTCCAGCTTCGCCACAGTCTTACTACTAGTTATCTTGCTTACAAGCTCTTCGCGATCAGAAAACTCCTTGGCCATATCATCTAAGATTTTGTAACCTTCAACCGGGGTCACATTGTTCAAACTACCTCCGAATGCCCCGGCTAATTCCCTTCGAGTTCTCTTTAGCAAACCATCATAGAAGATCTCAACCACTGCTTCTGTGTTCAAATTGTTTCCTGGACAATTCCTGATCATCTCCTTGTATCGTTTCCAAGCATCTACTACATCTTCCCCTGGATCTTGAGTGAGTGACCGGATCTTATTCTCCAACTATCTTTGAGTCCATATAGAATACAACTCATCAATAAACCCAACACGAAGCTCATCCCAAGTTATATACAGATCATCTGGCTGCTCCTTTAACCATGCCTTAGCTCCTCCACATAAAGTGAGTGGAAAAAGCTCAAGCTTCACATTATCATCTTGGTTCGCGCCATAGTGGTAAAACCTACAAATCTTCTCGAACCTCTCTAAATGCCCATACGGATCATTATTAGTTACCCCATCAAACTTCTCTTCCTCCACACTTTTCAAATGACTTCCTTTGAGAGTAAAGTTAACTCCGGTGGTTGGAAGGCGAATAGGAGTGCCCCTATTAGTGGGTACATTTCTCCTACGGTCACCATAAAGACGGTTATTGGGGTTTACCGGTTCTTGATCACCCATTCTCCTAGCTCTAACTGGTTGAGTTACCTGAAGATTTGCTCTAGGAATTTCTGTTAAATCCGGTTGATGAGTTTTATCCCGATTATCTTCTTCCTCTGAGCTATCACTAGTTTTGAACAAACCACTACCTTCGGAGAATTTGGAATTTAAGTGCACCTCGGACGTGGAACCTTTTTTTGAGTAATG
Source organism: Erigeron canadensis (assembly GCF_010389155.1). Taxonomy (NCBI): domain Eukaryota; kingdom Viridiplantae; phylum Streptophyta; class Magnoliopsida; order Asterales; family Asteraceae; genus Erigeron; species Erigeron canadensis. The sequence goes on from NC_057764.1 coordinate 13,254,380, forward strand.
TTGATCCTAGTCTACATCCGGGTGATCACGGTTTTCGGTACCTGAATCTATGTTGTCGATGTTTGAGGGATCCATGTTGTTTGATCTGAGCAAGCGTCGTCTGGCTTTCCCTGGATTAGATTGAGGACTAAGCAAAGGTCTACCAGAGGCTCTTGTGTACATCAACTACAAGCACCTGCACACGCACCACAAGAAATACCGTTAACCGCACCAGAAACTAACACAATAAAACTAAACTAAAAATTAAATCTATCTATTAAAACAAATAACTTCCTCACTGATGAATGCAAGGAAGGATCAAATCACAAAACGAACAACTACTTAATTTAAGTCCCCGGCAGCGGCGCCAAAAACTTGATGTGTGAAATATAGCTTTAGATTTATAAACACGATTTACCGAAATACTGACTACTACACACTCACAGGCAGTGTACCTGATCGCATGCAGTATAGTAAAAACAGGTAAGCCGATATCGTTCACAAGGACTTTTATAAGCAATTGTAACTATTAAGTGAATGGGGGTTTTTGTGGCCGAATTGCCACTTTGCAAGTAGTTAGTAAAATTTGTTAGTAATCCCAGAGGATTAATTGCAAGAGAAGTTTGTTGTTGAAAACAATAATTTAAGGGTCACCCATCTTAATTTCGCTTGACAGAATGTTAAGATTGCACGTTTGATGAAGTTCCAAATTCAATTTAGTGATTAAATGACCGAGACTCAAATTAATCGCCAACCCCGTACCCGTCAAGTTAACAACTTATTCGACTCTCTTATATAAACTAGTTTCATCATTAAGACCGGTACCCCGAGACGCCTTTTTATAACTTCTCTAGTTTAACAATGGTTTTGGTCATTTCAGATAACAATTTTGCTTATTGATTGTACCCAACCATCAACCCGTTAATTCTTATCAAATGTTAATTACCCTCTACCGTACCCGTCATAGGGCCAATTGCTTCTAACCAGGCAATCAAAATAACTTATACCCAAATCCTAGTCGTCACTAAGCAATGAATACAAATTATCCGCAATCAATAATTGAATAACAAAGAATTAATAGATTAAGATCACGATAAAACGTTAAATTAAATCACTTGAATTAATAAATATTGTGCAATCCTTACATAATGTCTCACTCCATTAAGATGGATGAAAAGGCGATTAGCCACTCATATTATATATGAAATAACAAATCAAAATGAAGGAATTCATGGTTACCGAATGATGATAAATGAAAACAATGAACGAAATAAATCCAATCGTAATCTTGATCTTCAAAGGTAGAAAAACTGATGAAAAGTCTCCTTTTTGATCCTCCAAAACGGCTGGAAAAGATGGAATAGGTTTTTGGAATGATAAAACAAGTTATTTATATGTTTCCAAAAACTCTTATGCAGAATCATCCTTAAGCTGCGGCTCAGCTAATAAGCTGCGGCGCAGCTCCTCTTTGACTGCTGTCGACTTTTGACTTTCATTGACTTTGCACCGATCAGGACTAATGGAGCTGTTGCGCAGCTTACTAAGCTGCTGCGCAGCTAAACCTTACTGTTTTAGAGCTGCGGCGCAGCTAACTAACTGCTGCTCAGCTCTTCTTGATTCTAGGTTTGACTTTTGTTGACTTTCTCCAAAATTCATCCAACGATCAGGTAATCATCCGTAAGCACTTATTTCACCTCAAAAATGTCGTTTTCTTCAGAAATACGCTCAAGTACCTGCTATTAACCTGAAACACTAACAATTACCATAAACGCAACAAATGTATACGAAAACGACTCATTAAACATGCTAACTTAACTATATAAACCGTGGGAAATGGGTATAAAATACGACATATTAAACATGCTCACTAATGTACACATATTTATGCGTTGAATCTTGAGGGGATTAATATTCCAAAATTAAACCTCTAAACATGTATATCGGTACATATGTACATATAAAGCATAACTTGACAACTTACATATTTATCTGCTTTACACTAATACTATAGACTAAGTATGCTGGACTATTTAAACTAAGGAGACCACCTGATAGTAACAATGATACATTTTGAACCCCCTGTATTTCATAAATTTCTATGTCTTATAAAGTGATCAAAAGGCTTGAGCTTTAAAGGCATGAATGAGTTGAATATAAGATAATTATATACTTACATGATGGACTAAGTAAATGGGGTACAAGGATGACTTAAATATGCAAGTACTATAGACTTGATGGTTAATACTAAAATACATATTTTTAGTCTTCTTACAAATCTGTACAAAATTTGGAAATGAAAAGTGAACATAGATATAAGTTAAAATAAACGAAAATATGTACCTATATGCTGAACTTGATAAATAAATGATAAAGAGGAAGGCCATGTCATGACATAGTATACTGATATACAAAGGATGATATTGGACTAAATACTCTTATGGATATTGACTTGATATACATGGTTTTTGATATGTATCTGACACTCCATAACTTTAAAGGACATAAATAATATTGCATCTTGATTTTAATTAAGAAATTGTGACTAACAACTATCACCAACATGAGCCCCAATTTCTCCAGCATTAGTTATAAGCATATTTGAAGATTTTCTAGTGACATACATGTACATATGGAGTTGCTTGTTGTGTTACCATTTGTAAATTATGTTACATAACATGGACTAGTAAACAATTAAGATTTAATCTATGTAAAACTCATGGGAAACAAGTATGAGTAATAAGCTATTGGGTCATTAACTTGGAACTATATATTTAAGTGATCTCTAAATTGATAAATATCGCATGATTTATTTAGGGTGCACATAATCCGGATATTCATCTAGAAATCACTATTTCTCGTTATCAAGCTAAGGTGAGTTCATAGCCCTTTTTAAATATTTCATATTTGGGGTGAGAATACATGCATTGTTTTTATTTCGTTTTAAGATTGGACACAAGTACTTTGTTACTATATATTGCCTGAGTTGTTTCTCATCCTATTAAATCCCCTATTTCAATACCGTCAGTTATTGACTTAAGCGCGAATATTTGTGAATAGATCTATTGGGTTTGACACCCCCACCCGGGTTAGTAGCGATAACTGGATCGGCATGATCAAACGGGTGCATGATATTTGATCCATAGTACTTGAGGATGAAAGTACTATGCATGGGGTAAATGTAACATCGTTAAGCTTCGATATTGGGAGCTCAGTGCTATAGTATTATATATATATATATTATATATATAAAAACCTTGTGATCCATAAACTATGTTGATATGATAAACCTATGACTCACCAACTTTATGTTGATGTTTTAGCATGTATTTCTCAGGTAACTAGTGTTATAGAATTTCATGGAGCGGAGTAGGAATCTCAAGTACTCAAGAGTCATGTACTAGATAATAAATAAGAACTCTTATGTATTTCCTAGCTACTTTATTGTAAGGTTATGTCTTGAAACGTTGGTATTAATGAATAAAAACGACACGTTTAGTGGTCGTTCTCTTGTACAATTTGTGTTATGATCCTTTGTAGTCATAACTCGCCAAAATTATTTGGCGGGGTGTGACAGAAACCGATTTCTAAAAATAAGTCAGCCGAGTCAAAATCAGTCAAATATTCTTTTTCGGAACTTTTTGAACTTGCACCAAAACCTGTGAAAGCAGTCGTGCATATAGTGAATGATTTTGGTTCGAAAAATCATTTTTCAACTCCATCTCTCAAGATTGGATGTTTTTCGAAGAATTCAAATGATTTTTCTCCATTACTTCCACGAAAACTCTTTTCAACTAAACCACCGTGTTTTAGTTTTCCGTGGAATGCAACGTCGATTCATCAAATCGATGAGAATTACCTTTGGTCTTTTAACAAGTCAAAAACCGTTGGACCCAATCTCAAATGGGTTCCAAAAGTAATTCCAAGTGATTTGATGAAAAGTGGCATATGCACACATCAGTTTATAACACGTGCTAAAACTGTTTTTGTAATTTCTTTAATTTCAGAAAAATACAAAAATATTTTCATTTTATTTCATCATTTTAGAAAAATCCAAAAAGTTTTTCTTTTTGTTATTTTTTTTAAAAAAATCCAAAAAGATTTTATTTTTCTTATTTTCGAAAAATCCAAAAATATTTTCTATTTTTATCATTTTATTTACTTTGTCTTTTAGTTATTCATAAAGTATTAGGATGAGATGCAAGACATCGAACGCCTTTGTGTACTGCTTTTGTAGTCTCATTTTTAATGTTTGTGAGCAATTTACAATCATGTTACTCACCCTTTATATGCAAAACAATTTGTTCAAATCATGTATATATTTAGGGGGAGTTTGTTTATAAAATCAAAACTTCCAAGTGTTCAAACTCTTTTGTCATATTATTAAACACTTTGGATGATTTGCAAACCATTTTCTATCATCTTGATTGAAGGTGTTAGATTTGCACACGAGAGTTTAGGCCACTCATAAAAACTCCATGATCTTGTCATCGCCGATGAGATCTAACCCCGGAGTTATATTCTCAATTCTAGATTGTGAGTTTATATGAGTGTGATGATTGTTTGTGCAAATAGCACATGAGGGAGTAGTCGGGTCAACACATTTCTATCGGATTTCATTTGTTGATTTCTCGATATTGAAGAAGACTTCATGGACCCAGTGAAGCAATGCACATCACTCAAGTGTTTCTTAACAAATACTTGTTTATTCTCACGGAGATTTTCACATTTCTATTGACTCTTCATTTGGAAGATGTTGATATTGATAAAAAGGAGACACTCTGCTCTGGTCCCCGACTTCATTTGATCACTATTGAGTCAAGAGCGTTCTTGATATATATTTCATTTGACTAGGACACAATGAGTCATTATATGTCTTTGTGACATTACATATCTTTGTGATATTGCCGGAACATTCGTAGTGATATCATATTCTTGATATTCCACGATGATCGAATGGAAATCCTACCAACGCTAACATCTTTTCCAACGTTGAACGTAGGTCTCACATTTTCATTTTATGAATTTGTTGAGTAAACGAGAACTCTATGTGACCTCAGATTTATTTCCCAAAAGTCTTTGAGGATAGTAAGACGTGGTTATTGAACGCCTTTGTGACACTGACCATGAATTACATTCTTTAAAGCAAACTATCAGTTGAAAAGCCATAGACCGAACCATTTCTCACTGGATGAACAAAGGTTTAATTTTCTGAAAACTAAACATGGAATGCTTGATTTACAAACTTAACTGCTTTCATGCTATGTATTCTATGTTCATTCTCTATTTCAAACATTGATGTGTTTTACTTGTTTTTACATGCAATGTTTGAGGGGGAGAAAAAGGGTAAAATGCATGATTTTAGGGGGAGTTTGTAAATTAATTTCTCTCTTGTATGCTTAATTCGAGGGGAGTATGCAAATGCATGTAAATATTTGTGTTTTTGTTATTATTATTTGTCATGTTGTGTTTATATTTTTCTACTATTTGTGTGTTTGTTCTAAAATTGGAAAACCAAATACAAAATTAGAAAAGATAAAAAGACAAAATGATTTTATTTTTATGTTTTTCATTTTACTTTTATTTTAATTTTTAATTTAGGTTTTTTTTATATTAAAAGACCAAAATGAAAGCCCAACTTGCTAGTCCACTAAACTGGATTCGGGTTGACACACGGGTCATACATAGACCCGCGACCCAAACTTGATATTTAAAAGGAAAAAGGAAATGGGCGGGCCTCATTTATTTCATTTCAAATTCAAAACAAATACTTGTGTTTCTCTCTAAAACCAATCACATCATTCATTTTTTCATCATTCTGCTTCATTTGTTGGGTTGTAATCAAAGAAAGTTTAGGTTAACCATCATATTTGTAGTGTTTTCCATACCATTTCATCAATCAGATCATTCTTTGTAAGGTAATCATCCCGTTCTTGAGTTTGTATACCAACTGTTTGATTAAATGAGTATATGAACTGACAATGTCTGATATGATTTCTGTGATGATTTGCTGTATAGTTTGATGTATTTAAATGCATGATTAGGGTGTCTAATTGATGTTTATCTGTTTTTGATGATTTAATTTGCACGATTGGAATGTTCTGGGTTTGATTTGAAGGATTAGGTGAATTCTGGAAATGGGTTTGATTCTGTTCTAAATGCCGAGGTGTTTGCTCGGCAATTAATACAAATGTTAACGATCATCTTCAAATCTTCATACTTTTATGGGCTTACTTGTATCTATCCATCTTTTAATAAAGGAAGCCGAGGTGTTTACTCGGCAAACAATTGTTTTTCACAAAACTCATTCAAGTGTTTTCAACTATATGAACAGCTTTGAACTCTGCATACTTCAGTTTTCATGAAAATCATTGTTTTTGTTGAAAATTTTGGTTGAGTCTTAATCATTATTATTTACAGAGCTCTTGGCTCAGTAAATAATACATTTTGGGAGAAAATTTTCTTCTAAGGCATACTTTAACTATTTGCAGAGCTTTGAGCTCGGCAAATAGTACAAGTTGATAAATTTTTACTTCAAAATGCTTTCTTTATCTATCTGCAAAGCATTTAACTTGGCAAACCATACACCATTTAACTCTCTATTGTCATTCCCAAATTAGACAATAGCTTCAAATGTGTCCTTGCAATGTACAAATAAAATCTTAGAGGCACATGTAGTGACGTTGCTAAACCTTTCCCAGTTCCACCATTTTTGTTAAATCTTGTGCCGGCTAACAGTCCCCATCTTAGGACTTATAGAGAGTGGTTAGACACAGTTACGGGGTCTGAAAGCCGACAAACACCTACCCAAACTGTGCATAGGTCGCCAAGTGAGGGTCCTAGGAGTTCAAAAAGAAAAAGAAGGGATAATGGAGAGGGGACTGTTGAGCCACAAAGAAGAAAATCAAAAAGGGTATCCTTTGAATCTCCAATCACACCTATTTTTTCATCTTCTCAAACAACACCACCACCATCACAATCAACACCATCAATTCCATCTACACCACTTCCTTCTATTTCTTCTCCAATTTCACCAATTCTTTCTCCACCACAATTATCAACAATTCTTGAAACAACATCAAATATTCCTACTCCAATTCCTGGGAGAAGATTAAAAATGTGAGCTAGAAGGATTAAATCTAAATTTGGTTTGTTGATGATCACAAAGAAGAAGCATAAAATTCATTTCGCTTCATCTTCTAGCTTGCAGAGAGAGGAGTCGGGTACAATTGATATTGATCAAACTTTTGGTACCTCGACGGATTTTGATGATGAACATATCTCACAAACCATTGAAAGTGTGATATTTGATGTTCATATTGAGGATCAGGGTACTGGAGATGATCTTGTGCCGGAGGAACAAGGAGGGTATGAGGGAGGAGTCAAAAATCCCAGAGAGGTTGAGAGGTCCGGGATAGGATAAGGGCATAAAGAAAACGTTAGCCCTCCAATAGTTGAAACACATGAGTCTAGTCGGGATGACAACCCTAGGTTAAAAGTCGAGAGCTCCCCACTCTTGCATGCACATAACTCTCCCAACCATTCTGACTCCTCACAACATGAGTTAGTCTCACAAATGCACGGGGAACAACCACGTTCACCACACTCGCCTCATTTGGAGGATGAGAGTGTTGAAATAAGAGAGGACCAGCCCCACCTCTCCCCTTCAGTTCGTGCACTTGAGTTTAGACCTCCTAGGGACACGGACCTGCAAGCTCAGTTGAGTACTGATGTCGGAACAAGCGGAGAGGGGCCCACTTTGTGTGACCCTCTAGGATAGCTTGGAAGTCCTGCCTTAGCTAACATTATGCCAGCTTTAGCCACAGGCAACAATCCTCAAACAGAGACTGAGAGACAGTATGAACGCCAAGGTGACACTGCTGTTTCTCAGGATCGACCTGAGACTATATTATTGGGCATTCTTAGTTACCCCGGTGTTGTTAGTGGTGTTGCCCAACAACATGTCCCGGACAGTGATTTATCACAGTCTAGGACACAACTCGATTCTGGTTGTGAAGCCAATGAATCAGAAACTGCTGGTGAGGGTCTAACCCGAGGATCTGCAGGAAATCCTGAAATAGCTTCAGCTGGTTAGGTCACACCATAAATGTGCCAACAACCTCCGGGTTGGTTTCCCCATCTTCTCAAACACCAACACCAATTCAAACAACACAAACACCCCAACAAACTTCGTCAACTTCTAACCAACAAGAAAAAGATAACACATGCAATCATCTATTACAAATCTTAAGGTCTGAAGGTGATATGATTAACAAGATTGACAGGGGAGTGTTGAATGCTTTGGAGTTGAGAGATAGAGACCTTGAGCATGCACGTTAAGTCCAAGCTTTGAAAGAGCAAGTACAAAGTCAGAAGGATGAATATGATGCTAAACTTGCTGCTTTTGAGCTAAGATTGATTGCTCTAGAGTCTTGCTGACCGGCCTCGGTTTCATGATTTTAAAGTTGCAGGGAATGTTGAGCTTCCAAAGCAACTTCATGATGTTGTAGTGCAGGCAAACACACCAAAAGAGCTTGAAGTGGTCATACAAGCTGCAAATGATGTGATAGACCAGCCTGGAGACAATCCAGAGATTGTTGATGATATTGTAGAGCAGATGGTTGATCCAGAGGATGATATTGCACAAGTGCACAGGTATAATCCCAATGATGATGATCAAGTGAACGTAGACCTAGACCGGGACATAGATGACTATGTAGCTGAAGCTGTAGATGGTTCTGAAGCAGCTAGAGTTAGTAAGTTAGGTGCTATTGAAGCTAGTGGGCCAGGCATTGATCAGGCTAGTGGATCGGGTATTGATGCTGGAGAAAGAGGGAAGGCTACAGCTATTGAACAAGATAGAGAGCCTTCGGTGCATTCAGATGATGAGTCCAGCAGTATTGGGGATAATGATCCTTACAGATCAGACGTGTTCGTCAGAGTTGATTCCTAAATCTCCAGTAGTCAATTTAGGAAAAAGAAGAAGAGGAGAATTAGATGAGGACTGGGAGCCAGAACAGCTACTAGTTAAGAAAAGTAAACTTGTCAGGGCACAAGAGGCATCTATTGTTATTGGTAGTCCAACTATCATTAGTCTGGAGACTACTCAGCCACAACCACAGCCACGAAGAACCGAAGAGGCTAGTCTAAGCCTTGCTGATTTGCAGAGACTGATGTCTGCGCAGAAAGAACAGCATGAGAAGGCTATGAATGAAATGAGAAGCCTGATCAGAGATATGGTATATGATATGAAGGTTGTGACTTACAAGAATAGGATTCTTGAAGACAAGTTGGGCAAGGCCGAGGTGGTGGTGTCCAACATGTACAAGAAGTATTTGGCTATAGATTAGAAGGTTGTTAGGATGGAAGATGCATTGAAGAAGGCAGTCAAGATCTCCGAAGAAAAACTGCATGAGCTCATCGACAACCATCTCAAGGTTAGAGCTAAGAGAGATAGCTTAGGTTGCAGAGGTGATGAGCTAGCTAAGGCAAGGCATGATGATGATCAGAATGAAGATCCAGGTGCTGCTAGAGCTACTCAAGAGCTAGGAGGGAGTTCTGTGTTCAGAATAGAGACTCATGGGGAGTCTAACCAGGCTGGTGTTGTTGGCAAGGCTATCTTAGAAGCTCCACAAACTCAAGAACTGGTTGTCACAAAGTTGAATATGTTAGTTGAGTCTGAGGCACCTCAAACCAAACTCCTTACATAAGATATTGAAGCTGATAGATTGGGTAAGGGTTTAGTAGAGCAATCTAAAGTTGTTGCTCTTTATGATGAAATTGCTAGTGCTCAGGATAGTGAGTCGACCAAGACCGATTCTACTACCAATGCTTCTACAGAGTCAGATTTGCACCCAATGATCGTGCATAGACTAGAGAAGAGATTGGGTTATGATCTACAGGCTCATATGAGAGCAAAGGCAGAGATTATGGATAGTGATGATTATTATGATCCAGGATCTCTGAGGGATCAAATGAAGAAAAGGTTAGGGTTAACTCGTACTCCTTCAAAGTCAGAGTCAGATTCAGACTTTGAGAATGAGACTAAGATTGAGGGGGAGCAGAGCAAGAGCAAGAAGAAAAAGCAGAAATAATTCAGGATTGTTTCGTATCACAAAGTGGGTCGAGAGTCACAATTGTTATGGAGAAGTGGTAGCTAACGACAACCGATGTATGACAACAAGAATGATAACTTTTGAACTTTTTGCCCCAAGTAAAGGAGAAAATAACTTTTGTTGTGAAACACATCCAGGCACAAGTTAAACAAACTTTCAATGTCGATGTGAGCTGCGCCAAGGCGTGGAATGCCCAAATATGTTGCTGAATTAAAGCGTACTAATCCAGACACCATTTTGGAATGGCTCCATTACCCAAGCAGTTCAAGCAACATACAAACATTCAAGTTTGTCCTTTGCACCTTCAGACCGTCGATTAGAGCATTCAAACGTTGTATTTCAGTGATCTTTGTCGATGGCACTTATTTGAAAGGCAACTACAAAGGTAAGTTGC